>NW_022196909.1:28683578-28687700 GCF_008632895.1 Mastomys coucha
ACCCACCCACCCATCTATCTATCTATCTATCTATCTATCTATCTATCTATCTATCTATATCTATTCATCCATCCATCCATCAACCCATTTATCTAATCTATCTATCCATCCATCCATCCATCCATCTATCATCTCTTTATCTGTCCATCCATTTGTCCATCTGTCCATCCATCTGTCCACCATCCATCTGTCTGTCTGTCTGCCTGCTTGCCTGCCTGCCTGCCTATCTATCTGTCTATCTATCGATCTATCTGTGGTGGCTTGAATAGGAATGGCCCTCCTAGACTCATATGTTTGAATAGGGAGTGGCACAATTACGAACTGTGGTCTTGTTGGACTTGGGGTAGGTGTAGTTTTACTGGAGGGGGCGGGCTTTAACGTCTCAGAAGCTCAAGCCATGTCCAGTGTGACACACAGTCTTTTCCTGCTGGCTGCGGATCCAGATGTAGAGCTCTCAGCTTCTTCTCCAGCACCCGTGTCTGCCTGTGTGCTGCCATGGTCCCTACCATGATGGTAATGGAGTAAAACCTTTGAAACTGTAAGTCAATCCCAAGTAAATGTTTTTCTCTATAGAAGTTGCCTTGGTCACAGTGTCTCTTCACAGCAGTAGAATACTAAGTATCTATCTATATATGTATGTATGTATGTATGTATGTATGTATGTACGTGTCTATCCATTTATGTGTGTATGTATTTATCTATTATCTATCTATCTATCTATCTATCTATCTATCTATCTATCTATCTATCTATCTATCTATCCATCCATCCATCCATCCATCCATCCATCCATCTATCTATCTATCTGTCTATCTATCTATTCATCTATCTGTCTATCTATCTATCTATCTATCTATCTATCTATCTATCTATCTATCTATCTATTCATCTATCTATCTATCTATCTATCTATCTATCTATTCATCTGTCTATCTATCTATCTATCTATCTATCTATCTATCTATCTATCTATCTTGAGACAAGGTCTCTCACTGAATCTGGACCTCACAGAAACCTCACAGGTTTGGCTGGGTGCCTACCTACCATCAAGCCCACGGGAACTGCCTATCTCAGCCTTTCAGAGCTAGAGTTACAGATACACATGGCCACATATGCAGCATGTTTTCATTTACGTTTGATGTGGGCACTGGGATCTGAACTCAGGCCCTCCTGCTTGCTCAGGAACCAACTGTATCCACAGAGCTGTCTCCCAGTCCCGCAAGATACCTACCTTTAAAAAGAACGATTTGATGGTTTTATGCCTATCACGTTGCTGCAACTGTTCGGGGAGTGAAAACAAAGCTGAATTTTCTTGTTCAGCTTCATAAAAAAAATATATGAGGTGTTCAAATATTTTTCTCCCCTAAATTCTAGTACAATTTTAAGAAAATTAGAAAGAGCCAGGCCCTCAGTGCTTAGGAGTCTGTGGTTGGAGGATGGCACATTCTTAGCTAGTCCAAGATATCTCATGGACACCCCTCTCTGTCTCTGTCTGTTTCTTTCTCTGTCTGACTCTCTGTCTATCTCTCTCTGTCTCTGTGTCTCTGTCTGTTTCTCTCTCTGTGTCTTTCTGTCTATCTCTCTCTGTCTCTGTGTCTCTGTCTCTGTCTCTCTCTGTCTGTCTCTGTGTCTCTGTGTCTGTCTATCTGTCTGTCTATGTATGTGTGACAGTATTTCCTAACTAACATAAACACACTGGTCACAGTCAACATCAGGCCAAATATATGATGCAGGAGATTATGCCTAATTTTGTAATTTTTGCTTTCATACCTCTTAAAGTCAGCTCTGTTGTATGGATTTAAGGCGCGCAGAATGGTGTTATGGGGTCCACGTTGCCAAGAGGTTTCCTGTGGAGTGGGTGGGTGTGGCTCTCATCTCACAGTTTTAACCCCCGCCCTTTGATGACAGAACAGCCGAACACGCACTTGCTCAGGAAGGTTTCTTCCTGTGACATCACGCAGCCCTGTCCTACATTCAAGCTCCAGCTCTGCACGCCTGCCTTTCTGACACTTGGTGCCCTTTGACCCCGTCTCCACTTTTCTCTCACCCTCTCACCATGTCCTGGTAATGGCTACACTTGAGTTTTCTCTTGTTTTTCCTTTTAAATTATTATCTTTATTAATTATTATTGTATATGCATGTGGAATGTGAGTGTAGGTGTGTGTGTGTGTACACGGCATGTGTGTGAAACTCAGAGGTCAACTTTTGGGGCCTGGTTCTTGCCTTCCACAGTGGGATCTGGGACCCTAACTCAGGTCCAGGTTGGTAGGACGACCCATTTTTACCTGCTGAGCCGTCTCTCTGGAGCTCTTTCTGAGGCTGGCTCACTCGATTTAGCAAAATGTCCTCCATTTTTAGGTTGAGGCAAATGGCTCTTCTTTTAAAACAAAGACTAATCACAGACATATATTTCACTTTCTTTATCCATCCATCTATCGATAAAAAAAAAAAGGAATTCTCAGAGAAGTCTGGGTTCTAGGCTCATGCAGTAAGTTATTCATGATTTTCTATTCGCACATGAACCCCCCCCCCCATACACACGCACACACTCGCGCGCGCGCGCGTGTACACACACACACACACACACACACACACACACACACACACACACACGTCCTGTATGGTACACACAACGGATCCACTTTGTTAAAGTGCCTCTACCCTAATTCTTTGCACAGTGGAAGGGAGCCACTCCCACTGTGGTGTGGGAGGGAAGCATGGAGACAGCGCATGCTCCTGGTATCCAAGAAATGCTTACTATACGGAGGGCAGAGAGCCACAGCGAGCACATTGTGCTCCAGGCTTGGGAGGAATGTTGGCTCCGTGGTGGAGCCGAAACAACGCAAGAAGGCGTTCTGACCCAACTGACTTTGTGTGACACTGGAAACATATTTTAAATAGTCTCTGCCCTCTCTTATTAAAGGGCCTTTGTCCACTGGCACGCGGAGGTCTAATAAAAAAAGCAACCAATCAATATGAGGTATCTGGGCGGGTGACAGAAGGACTGGAAGTGGACGGCGGCTTTATTGACGTAGTTATTGACTTATTTTCCAGAGGCCTCTGAGAGCAGTTCATAAAATCCCAACAGAGACTTAGCATAATTTCAGCCTTCTTAAGAGAGTCTGCCCATCTCTGTTTTACCGCCTCCAGTGGCTTTACTTATGAGTCCAAAGCGATTAAAAAATGTGAACGTTTGTGTTCCCTAAGGAATGTGCCTGCAGGTGAGATGTAGGTAGTACGACGGAGTAGATAATAAAAGGAGAGGTGGAACCTGGACAGAGCGCAGAGATCGAACAAGGCGACCCAGTGCTGGAGAGACTGCATTGATCTAGCAAGGGAACCCTGGCTGGGCAGGTTGCTCACAATTGTTTGTGACTTTGCAGTTCACCAAGTACTAGCACGCCTGAACACAAGCAAAAAAAAAAATCTGAAATTTCATTCAAATCGTTTTAGATTAATTACAAAACTACACAGATGTTATCTAAGATGCGACAGCTTAAATGTATAGATTCCATGTTTTACCTGTAGCGTGTATACTCCCTTTGAATTGCCAATACTTCCCTACACTCTGCAGCTCTCTCTTCTATGCCACTAAGCCACACACATTAATTTTTTGTTTGTCGAATAATAACACATGTTCATAGTGGCACACACACTGTTGTGACCTCCTCAATCAATTTTCACACACTGGACTCACATTCTAGGGAATCTGCGCCCTCTTCTGTCCTCTGTTGGTATTGCATTCATGTGGTGCACATATGCATACTGATGAATACAAAGTAATTTACTGACCCAGTCTATTGCTGATGGACATTTGGATTGTTTCAGCTCTTAGTTTTAATGAGCATTATTGGTGTATGCATCCATTTACATTATGTATGAGTCATACTTGTTTGTATGTATGAGCAGCGACTTCTGGATCCTCTTTTCTTCCTCTGAAGATTGTTAAGTTCTGCTTCAGCAAGTGGCTGGTAACTAATCAGTCACCAGAAGGTTAATTCGACCTTTTACAAAAGGTTAAGGCCTGTTTGGCTTTACCCTCAGTCTCTCACAGACTCTCAGTCTTGGGATACAGTCTGTCGTTTCCCAGGGTGGCATTTCAAATGATTATCTGATGCATTG
>NW_022196909.1:28687710-28691428 GCF_008632895.1 Mastomys coucha
ATCTGCTTGCCTCTGTCTCCCAAGTGCTGGGGTTAAAGGCGTGCGCCACCACTGCCCAGCTCTCTTCCCTTTACTTTTCTTTTTTTTTCTTCTCTTTCTCCTCTTTCTTCCCCCTGCTCCCATCTCTCTCTCTCTCTCTCTCTCTCTCTCCCTCTCTCTCTCTCTCTCTCTCTCTCTCTCAATAAGGTTTCTCTGTGTAGCCCTGGCTCTCCTGGAACTTACTCTGTAGACCAGGCTGGCCTAAAACAGAGATCCATCTACTTCTGCCTCTTGGGAATAAAAGGGCATGGGCCTCCACTCCTGACTGAGTGCTCACATCTAGATTCAGCTCTGTGAGGCACACAGAGGTGCACTAAGAAACCCACAAGACTTTTGAAACCTCAAAGCCCATCCCTATGGACACACCAAGTGACCCTCCAGCGAGCCCACCACAGTGACACACCTCCTTCAATAAGGCCACACCTCCCTCAGTAAGGCCACACCTCCCTCAGTAAGGCCACACCTCCTCCAGTAAGGCCACACCTTCTTCAGAAGGGCCACACCTCCTTCAATAAGGCCATACCTCCTTCAATAAGGCCACACCTCCTCCAGTAAGGCCATACCTCCTTCAGTAAGGCCACACCTCCCTCAGTAAGGCCACACCTCCTCCAGTAAGGCCACACCTTCTTCAGAAGGGCCACACCTCCTTCAATAAGGCCATACCTCCTTCAATAAGGCCACACCTCCTCCAGTAAGGCCACACCTCCTTCAGTAAGGCCACACCTCCTCCAGTAAGGCCACACCTCCTCCAGTAAGGCCACACCTCCTTCAATAAAGCCACACCCTTCAGTAAGGCCACACCCCTTCAGTAAGGCCACACCTCCTCCAGTAAGGCCACACCTCCTAATCTTTCCAAACATTTTACCAAGTGGGACCGAGTGCTCAAAGGTATGGTCCTTGTAGAGACCAATTTTATTCAAACCACCACCAGGAGAGAGCTGAAAAGTGCCAGTGAGGGCTCCTCTAAACACCATGTTTTCAATTCCTCGCAGCCATTCAGAAAGAAGTCTGCTGCACTCCAGCCTCAGCAGAATTTCTTTCTCTTCTCTTCGAGTCCTAAACATCCAAAACAAAGAAAGAAAGAAACGGAAAAGCGCGTAGGTGTAAGCAAGAGTTCAGCATGTTCTCACTCCATCACTACCAGCCTTAATGCCAGCCACCCTCGAAAACATCCTTTTTTGGTTTGTTTTACTTCTGTGCAGATCATTTTAAGTTGGAAGTGACTTCTGTTTGGCGAGCTGAAGAAACCATTTCTTTACCCTCTGGACTCTATGGCATCCTTTGAGGAGCCAGTCATCCGTCTTATTGCTACTTCTTTGAAATTACTCGACTTTTCTCTATCTCATTTTTAAGAACGATTTCTCCTTCTTTTAGCACTCCTATTAGGATCTACTTGGATTTGGTTTTCCTGGCGTCTATCCTACTAGACGTTCCCAGCACTTTCAATGCCACCTGTGTCCTAGGGTCTGTGGACGATGTGGGAGCATGCTGGATGCCCTGGAACTGCGGCTATCGATGCTGTGAACCTCCCCGTGGATGCTGGGACTCAAGCCCAGGTTCTCTGCAAGAGCCAACGTGTTTTCGCCAGTGAGCCATCTCTCTAGCTCCAAGAGAATGAGTATGCATCGTCTCAGTAGACACTAATACTCCTCTAGAGTAGCACTAGGTACTCTTCTCAGCTACCGGGTTCGAAAAGCGACACTCCCTCCCCCCCCAACCCCGATGTATAGAAACATAGGATGATACACAATGTGTTGTGTTAGCTGAGGTAACCTGCAGTAACTCGCTTTGCTTGAGAGGCCAGTTGGGCCGCATGCGTTGTCTTAAAGGCAAATAGGAAACAGAGGTACTGTTTATTTCTGCTAGTGACCCAGGTGCAGTAGAGGAAGCTGGTGAAATGGTCCACACAAGACCACAGCTCTCTACCACAAAGGTGCTAAGTATGAGGGACCATTGCCCAGCAGCTCAGACTTAACACATTCCTTTTGTTCTCCTCTTATTGGATATTTTCTTTACTCACATTTCAAATGTCAACACACTCCTAATTCCTTGTCTAGGTGAGGTAACAGTTTGGTGAAGTTTTTGTAGGAACAGAACAAAGTCATAACTCAAGGCAACTTTTTCGTTTGTTTGTTTATTTGTTTGCTTTCAAATACACTGGTAGAGACACAAGGCAGATGCTTAAAGCAAAGCAGGGGAAGATTTGCTCCCGGCCTGTCTGAGCTCTTCGGTTGGTGGTGAGTAGGGTCTTCTAAGTTAACGAATTTCAAAAAAAAATCCACCTGACAGTCAGAGGGACATCAGATCAGAGAGAGATGGGAAGGGATGGATGAGAGCGGGGCCAAAGATAACCAAGATGGATCCTAATTAGGGCACTGGATCTGCCACCTTCCAACCTGTCCACAGTCTTTGGCCTTCTACTAGTTATTTGGCCTTGCAGAAGTGAACCTTACTATACAGAGAGTAAACCTTATGGGTTTACTATAAGAGAGAAGGCTCCTGGGAGGGGAGCAGTGGGCGCGGTTAGGGGGAGGAGGGCTACACATCGCATAGACTTCTGTATGTCTGCACCCTGTTCATTTGCAAACTGCACTGTAGAGCAACTGCTTGCCCACTTTTCTTAAACGTTTGGTGGTGTTTTTGGGCCCTGGGATAGATAAGATACGAGAAGATAGATAAAGCTAGATAAGATGTAACTTAGCTACTTGGAATCTACCTGGAGCAGTAGACCTGCAGACAGCTCTAATGATGTCTAATAAAAAGCGTGAGAGTAGGTGTTCAGAGGGCTGGGGAAGCAGGTAGAAAGGGCAAACAGACAGGGCATTTCTAAATGATTCCATTTTTTGTTTTAAGTGAGGGAAAGATGAATGCAGATGTGCTGGCCTCTAATTGATAGAACAGTTGGTCTATGCATAGTCAGTCTTTCCCAGAGATTTATGCACATCTGTCCCTTTGAGACATCTATTAAAACCTTTTCATGAGCAAAGATCTGCTCGATAACCTGGGATCACACAAGTGAACTAGACAAGACTTGCCATCACCGGGCTGATGTATTGTAGTGGGAAAATGGTCAGTAACAAGCAAGGGGACCTGTTTTATAATTCATAAAGGATGTGTCCTTTAACCCATAAACATCCAAAAGTAGTACTAGTTAGGATAAGATAGTTTTCTTTTTGTAAATGTTAACTTACTTATTGCAACAGTAGCAATACTGGTAAAATAAAGTACATATGAGCGAAATGCTTTCTCTCTTTTGGGTTTTTAATATAATGCTTTTATTGATCATTTGGAAATCGCACAAAATGCACCCGCGATCACCTTCACTTTCCTAGTCCTCCCAGGTCCACGTCCAGTTGGTATTGTCCGTAAACTCACCGGAGCATGGTCAAACAGCTAATAGGCACACCCCCTTAAAGAAAACTGAAACCTTCCCCACCTGCACTCCCCCCTCCCCTGCCAGAAGCCATCAACTGGGAAGAGCTACCCTTCAGCATCCTCATCATATTTTAGAGTTCTCTTTACTGGCTTCCTGTCTGGACTGTTTCTTTTTTGGGGGGTTTGAGGGCGGAGGAGAGAAGTTGTCATAGAATTCTTTGTCTCTCAAAGAATCAAGTTTTTTCTTTTCTTTTCTTTTCTTTCTTTCTTTCTTTCTTTCTTTCTTTCTCTCTTTTTTTTTTTT
>NW_022196909.1:28691444-28692087 GCF_008632895.1 Mastomys coucha
AGACAGGGTTTCTCTGTGTAGCCCTGGCTGTCCTGGAACTCACACTGTAGACCAGGCTGGCCTTGAACATAGAAATCTGCCTGCCTCTGCCTCCCAAGTGCTGGGATTAAAGTTGTGCGCCACCACTGCCTGGCAAGAACTGATTTCTTAACGCAGAGGAAGTAACTAAGCCGAGATTTCCAGGGTGTTCAGGGGAAGAGGAAGGTTCAGCTCTTGGATACTGTCCACATAAGCTGGAATGCCAGCTTGGATGGAGCACAGTACCAACACTGCTTCCCCCTGCAAATACTTCAGTCTGGAGCTGGAATGTGTGGCCTCACATCCAGCAGTCTTGGTGGCTGTGCCCATGTACTGGCTGGTTTTGTGTGTCAACTTGACACAGGCTGGAGTTATCACAGAGAAGGGAGCTTCAGTTGGGAAAGTGCCTCCATGAGATCCAGCTGTGGGGCATTTTCTCAATTAGTGATCAAGGGGGTAGAGCCCCTTGTGGGTGGTGCCATCCCTGGGCTGGAAGTCTTGGGTTCTATAAGAGAGCAGGATGAGCAAGCTAGGGGAAGCAAGCCAGTAAGGAACAACCCTCCATGGCCTCTGGATCAGCTCCTGCTTCCTGACCTGCTTGAGTTCCAGTCCTGACTTCCTCTGG
>NW_022196909.1:28692189-28705069 GCF_008632895.1 Mastomys coucha
CCCTTTCCTCCCCAACTTGCTTCTTGGTCATGATGTTTGTGCAGGAATAGAAACCCTGACCAAGACAGCCCACCAGAGGTAGCAACTGTACCTAGGTACAACAGGCTTTATTGGACATGTGTGGGATGGGAGGGGGACCTGCAAATTACTGGGCATCATGCCTTCTTATCTATTTTTACTTGTGGGTTTCCACCAAAGCCATCACAACCAGTTGGAGGGATGCTAAGATTAGTTCGGAGCTTTTGAATTCACCAGGGGCCCTCTCTCTCCTAAATATACATGGTGGCATCTTACATTAAAAGAAATGCCTTGTGCTCTGGCGATTCAGGTAAACATGAAGCCACAAATACAACATTCTTCACACTGAACACTGCGATTCAGTGCTGCCGTTCACTCTTCACTCGAGGGAAAGGATACACCCGTCTTGGAACGTAATTTGATGTGCACGTGTGGTGCTCTATAAGCTGGCAGAATGTTTATGGAAACAGTTCCATTGAGGACTGATGAGCTAATTAGCTCCATTGCTCGGGAACCACTAGTTGTTGGAAAACACCCGACATGGCGTCCCTTAGCATCCGCTTGAGGTATCTCCAGCAGGCTTTCCTCATGCCACATTTGACTTCTCGGCAAACTAGTCTGGGCCACTCACTGTGCACATGCGCGCCGGCATGTGGGAAGTACTTAAGATGTACGTGTGCAGCCTTCCCGTTGATAGTCCCTCAAAATGCTGGATCTGTGACAGACAGACAGACTGATCTGAGGAATAACCACACTGCCAGTTTTGAAAGTCTGAGAGATTCGGTAGGCAACCCGCCATTTACTTTGATGTGTAAGTCAGAGATAAGAGCAAAGAGTTTAATGCATGCTAACAGACCGATTTGCCCATGGTGGGTCCTAGAAATGAAAATGCGCCCAGAAATCTCAGCTTGCCTTGAAATCTCAGTAATCAAAGTGAGATCCACGCACTGGCTATGACTCTGCTCTCCTTTTGGGCTAGAGAGGAGGTACCACTCTCCAGTCATTTCATAGATGTTGGTGCAATGCTGACAGTGATCTGAGCTGTCATAGGATTTCTGTGGCTGTGAAGAGACATCATGACCATGGCAACTCTTGTAATACGTTTAATTGGGGCTGACTTATAGTTCACGGTAGGAAGCATGGCAGAACACAGGCAGACATGGTGCTGGAGAGGTAGCCGAGAGAGTTCTACATCCAAATGGGTAGGCGGCAGGAAACAACTGAGATATACTTCTTCCAACTTCAGCACATCTACTCCAAAAAGACCATACCTCCTGACAGCACCATTCCCTATGATGTGTGTGTGTGTGTGTGTGTGTGTGGAGATTTTCTTTCAAACCACCATATAAGCTAATACTTATATAACATGGGCCTGAACATTATGGGTTGTTGCACATTCTACTATCAAAGAGTGCATTAAGCAGTTGGCAATTTCTCAGAGTCATTGTTTGTCCTCGTTGATGTTTTATGGCTGTGAAGAGACACCATGACCAAGGCAACTCTTATAAAGGAAAGCATTTAATTGAGGGTTTGCTTATAGTTGCAGGGGCTTAGTATGTCATCATCATGGCAGGGACCATGGTGGCAGGCAGGCAGGCAGGCATGGTACTGGAGAAGTGACTGAGCTCCATCCTGATCACTGAGCAGAGAGAGACAGAGAGAGACAGAAAGAGAGAGACAGAGAGAGACAGAAAGAGACAGAGAGAGAGACAGAGAGAGACAGAAAGAGAGGGAGAGTTGGGTGGGAACTAGGACTGCCATGGGCTTTTGAAACTTCAAAGCCCACCCTCATTGACATACTTCCTCCAACAAGGCTGCAACTCCTAACCCTTCTAATTCCATCAAAGAGTTCCTTCCACTCTCTGGTGACTAAGCATTCAAATATATGATAGCCTTTAGGGCTATTTTTATTCAAACCAGTGCAGTATTCTAGCTTCATGCCTGTTTCTGTGACAAATATGCAAAATTAAAAACAATTTTTTGGGGGGGGAGGGAGAAAGGGCTTATTTGGCTTACGATGGTAACCCATGGTCCATTACTCTGGGGAGGTCAAGGTGGGAGTTTAATGCATCACATCCACAATCAAGAGCAGACAGGATAAACAACGGATTGATGATTACTTGCTTTCTTATCTCTCATATAGTCCAGGGCCCAACGTAGGGAATAGTGCTGCCCACAGTGGGCTGGGTCAGCCAACAACCAGGACGATTCTTCACAGACATGTCCATAGGCCAATTTGCTCTAGATAATTCCTCATTAAGATTCTCTTCCCAGATAATTCTTGGTTGTGTCAAGTTTTCAGTTAAAACTAGCCAGCCCAGCCAGGAATAAAATCTTAAGAATTTCTATCCTCGACTACTCCCGTTCCTTCAGTTTCAAAGGAAATAGTTCTTTTTTTTTTTTTTTTTAATTCTTTGAAATTAACCTGGATCCTAGGTTTTCTTTTCTTTTCTTTTGCCATGTGCTCTTTCCTCTTCTCTTTCTTTCCTGTTTTTTTCTTTTCAGGTGTTAGTTTGCCTTTACCCGATGATAGGCAAGTACTCACTGACAAATTCCACTTCCTATTTTCCTGTTTTCTTCTTAAACTCGTAATCCCATTTTACCTTGTCCGTTCTGGTGCATGGATGATCTACTGTTTAATGTAATTACTCAGGCACACTTTAAAGTCTCTTCTGCTCTTCAGCTCTATTTGCTTACCACGTTGGAACTTTGCCTGCCTTCTCTCTAGGACATTCCCCATTGTATTTTCTACCTCCTCCCTTATTTTTGTCACTGACTTCTCCCTATCATTCCCTTGTATTTTTTTTTTTCTTTCTTAAGTATTAGTTTCGGGAATGCTCTGTCACCTCATTTCCTTGAGGAGCCTTTCCATTCCCACGGATCTCATTATAACTACAATGCTGACAACGTTCAGCTCATAGAAAGCTCTACAGCCAAATTCCGAGTGCTTCTCCATCGGCTCTTTCCGTCAGTGCTTAGGTAACTGTGTAGTTTGGTTCCATACTGTGTCCTTCCTGGGGATGTTGGTGCTCACCACAAGTGCTACAGATCTGGCACTTCTTCGACAATGCGTGGGGACGCGTGCTGTGGTCAACAACACAGCTCTAACCATTCACTAGATGGTATGACTGCTCTTTTGGTGTCCCCTGAAGCACATGCTATTTAGGAACCGATCTCTCATACTCTCTCACGTCTTTACTGTCACCCGAGTTGAGTTCGTTCTTTTCTCTCTTCTAAAATACTCTGTTTCCTTGACTAAGAGAGCACCACACAGTCCTCACCCCCTCTGTTATGCCTTTGGCTTCATCTCATCTTCTCTTTCTGTTGTGCATCCCTTTTCTGACTCATCGTTCAGGGTCAAAGAGAAGCTCTGCCATTCCTGAGATGGATACAAAACAAAGTGTGATATCAGACATGAATGACAACAGACATAAGACAGTAACAAGAGCAGGTTATTGCTGTAGGAAAATGCATTTCGTACTAACGTGTGGAAGGAACCCCAAAGCATCTCTCCAATTCTGATGATGCAAATCACAGTTCCATGTTAGCATTTATGTATTTAATACTGTGAGGCACATTGGAAGGTCGCTCTCTGTGGTGGACACAGGTGGCTGTGCCACCCTGTCAGTTAAAGCTAACCAATGAATCCATGAGTATAACGGATCTGCCATGTTAAGGAGACACTGTTTCTTAACACTTTTCCCTAACTCTTACATATTTTTCTACCCCTTCTTCTGGAACATTCTTTGAGCCTTGGATGGAGCGACATAGATATCCTGTTTAGGACTGAGTACCCCATAGGTTCTTATTCTCCACACTTAGGCCAATTGTGAGTCTCTGCATTAACTGTTGCTCGCTGCATTAATGATTCATTTTTGAACATTTATTTTTATCTTGAGGCATAATCTTGCTAGGTAGTGCAGACAGTCTGTGAGCTTATTCTGGCACTCTTCTATCTTAGTTTTCTAAGTGCTGGGATCACAGACATACACCACAACAATGGCACCTTGATCTTTTGTGAATACTGGCAAGTGTGCCAATCAATGATATTTAATATTGTATGTATGGATTGTATTAGTTTTCCCTATTGGATGGTGATATGCTAATTACTAGCTGTGCCTTACCCCAGAGGAGAATAGGCATATGTATAGAACCAGAGTTGTCTCCTTTAGAGACAGGACAGAGGCTCTGATATACTGGAGTTCATAGTCATTGCCTGCTAATACCGGTACCTTCTACTCTACCTGAAAGTATAATTTCTAGGTATAATACAGTTTTGAATCCTATAGATTCTTTCATAAATTTGATCATGTGCTATATTGAATTTAGCTGAGGATAACAATATAGTCAATGAGGTCTCAGTGGTAGAAGTCACTAAGCTCTATTGATTCCTATATTCGACTATTACTTAGGGGTATGCCTTTGTGAGACATTTAACAGAAACAACATAGCTTTGCTTATCTGTTTTGATGCTTGTTTCTGAATCATACATGGTAGCCAATTCTCAATACTTTTGATTCTTTTGGAGGAGCTTTATGTATTACATATCCCAAGGAGGCTTTTATTGTTCAGAGCTACAGTACTTTCAAGGTTAGGAGCTGGTGATTTTCAGGCAATGATAAATTGGGACACAGTTTACAGGGAATAGAGGAAATGGGAAAGACCCAATAAAATATAGTAGTCAGAGCCAGAGATAAAATTCTTTTAGTGGCAGCACTTTTGTATGTGTGCAATTTGAACAGAAAGAGAACTGTAAGTCTTTGCTGGAAAGAGGAAATGGTAAGGCTTGAGCTAAAGGGAAGAGACAGCATTCTCTATTCTCACCCTCCCAGGATCAGGCTATGAGCCGGAACAGGTTCAGTTTCCCCATTTTATAGACTAGAGTGCATGCGGGTTCCCCGGAATAAATGTCTCGGAACTCCAAAAAGTCAGGCAGAAACATTTAAGAGCAAAAATGGACAAAGAAGGAGTATTACATTATGGACTATAGAAATTCTTGTGTTAGGTAGGGAACTCTAACGTCAGATTTCTCCTTCCCTTCTTGCCTCTGTCATTTCCTTCTTTCCTCCCTTTCTTCCTCCCTCCCTCCCACTCTTTGACCTTCCCTTTTCTGTACTCCGATTTCATCAACAAGCAAAAGTTCTGATCCCTTACCTTTCGAAGATTAAGGTAATAGAATTTAATTCCAGGGTATTCCATAAGAGTAACTGTAGGAGATGGGTGAGTTGGAGAGGTCACAGAACCTTTAAATGCATGAGTATAAGAGAGAACAGGATGGGCGTCTTAGTTAAGAGTTATACTGCTATGAACATGGCGGTGTCCCGGCAGGCATGGTACAGGAGGAGCTGACAGTTCTACATCTTCATCTGAAGGCTGCTAGTGGAATACTGACTTCCAGGCAGCTAGGATGAGGGTCTTAAAGCCCACGCCCACAGTGACACACCTACTCCAACAAGGCCACACCCACTCCAACAGGGCCACACCCACTTCAACAGGGTTACACCCACTCCAACAGGGCCACACCCACTCCAACAGGGCCACGCCTTCTAATAGTGTCACCCCCTGAGCCAACCACATACAAACCATCCCAACAGGGATATGGTCAGGATGGGTAGATCTAACTGATGATTATTTAAGATGTTGAACTTAATTTCGATGTATAAAAACTTTAGAGTGAAACACGCGTGCCATCTCCGTAGAGCAGCCAATGGTAGCAAGAAGCCACTCCTGCACGTCTTGCTACTTTTATTCCAGCATCACTAGGGAAACCTTCTTTGCCCCCAGCCTGCCCTCAGAGGAAGCCCTCTGCACCCTGTATCTTCTTATGATTACTCCATAACTTTAAATAACATTTCCCTTTGACTGGCTAGCCAAAGAGGCCATTTTCTATTTACTCTGTCTTAGGGTTTTATTGCTGTGAAGAGACATGACCAAGGCAACACTCATAAAGGACAACATTGAATTGGGGCTGGCTTACAGTTTTAGAGACTCAGTCTGTTATCATGGCAGGAAGCACGGCAGTGTGCAGGCAGACATGATGATGGAGGAGCCGAGAGTTCTACATCTTGATCCGAAGGTAGCCAGGAGGAGACTTGAATTCCACACTGGGTGGGCATAGCTTTAGCACAGGTATGCGACCTCAAAGCCCACCTCCACAGTGACACATCTTCTCTAACAAGGCCACGCCTCCTCCAATGAGGCCACACCCCCTCCAACAAGGCCACGCCTTCTAATAGTGCCACTCCCTTTGGGCCAAGCATTCAAACACATGAATCTATGGAGCCAAATCTAGTCAAATCATCACATTTTCTTTTATGAAATATGAATTTTGTTCATACGTATGCTTAAAATAGAAATATCACCTGACCTCGATTTTATTATCTAGTGATGTAACGTGTTACTTTTAGCTGTACAATTATCCCCGTTGCATATGCTGTCACTTCTAAGTGCTGTCCTGACTCTGTTTTGTATATGGCAAGAACAGCAGAACCTACTCTGTCCTACCCTCTTTCCCCTGTATTCCATCATTCCCTTCTGATTTTATTCTTAGCTTGTCGAGACAATCGGCATTTTACTGGTGACCTACGGCAGTCATGAAGTCACCTGCCTTTTCTCATGAGTTGATAGTAAAAGCTGAAAACCAGCACATGACTTGCATGTCTTGTTTGCTACATGGGAAAGTGCTCGATTAAAACTGCCTTCAACTCCAAGAGTTCAATGGTACAACGTTGTGCTTATCAAGAGAATAAGATTCCATGGCTAAGGTCAAATGCATTTTCTCTTCCAACTCTTAAAATTATGGTACCTTTAGGGCTGGAGTGACAGCTCAGATGTTAAAGGCATCAGCTGCTCTTTCAGACAATCCAGATTGAATTCTCTGCATCCACATGGCAGCTCACAACCATCTCTAATTCCATTTGCAGGGGATCTGGTGCCCCCTTCTGGTCTCTGTATTTACTACACACACACACACACACACACACACACACACACACACACACACACACACACACGGTATGTAGGTATTGATGTGTACCATCCTCTGAGGGCATCTCTGGATCCGGCACACCATGTCCCTAATATAATATCTTTCTTTTCTTGGCATTCTCCCTCTTTATTACCGTAAGACAGCACCGATGTTCTCAAGACATGAAGAACTCTATTCTGGCATTCAGTAACACCTTAATTTCTCCTCAGATAGTCTCTTAATTACGTTGGGAAAATAATCCCCATTTTATGACTTGAGGTAAGTAACGAGCTTCTCAGGGATAAGGGAGCAGAGTCTCACACACAGAAATTAAGTCAGTCGCCTTGGCTTGAATCTACTACTCGGTTCTGTCTTCCATCTTTCTGGCAGTTCCTGGACAGAGCGTCCTTCACATTCCTGAAGACCGACTCCTCAGGTCATGGCTCCACGCTGCCCCTGCCCCTTCTTGCTTTCATCTTTCAACACCGTTCCATCGGATTTCCGTCTCTTCGCTCCCCTTTAAATCTTGTAATGGTCATTTCCTCTTTGTAGTTTTATATCTGTACCTGAGTGATGTCTATGGAGATGTGTGGTTGAATAAGGCAGCCCATTGGGCGAATGCCCGTGGCAAAGATGATGGCCAGCAGTTCAAAGGATGCCGCAAATATTTACCTAGGTCAGAGGATGAGTCAAATGAAATTTAGCACTCCCTTAGTAAAACTTGAAACTACCCTAGAGAGAGAGAGAGAGAAAGAGAGAGAGAGAGAGAGAGAGAGAGAGAGAGAGAGAGAGAGAGAGAGAGAGAGGAGATTGCATTAAATAAGCTAGGGACCAGTGGGTAACTGCTAAGACTTTACTCAGCTGAGAATTACTATAAATATAGGTTAGCAGGGTATGGTGAATTGTTGAAAGGCATAGAACTTCTGGGCAGGTGTCTGTGAAAAGTGAACAGTTTCCTCCTCTGTCTTTCTAGATGAAATTTGTTGTTGTTGTTGTTGTTGTTGTTTAGTAATTACACCAGAGCTGGAGAGATGGCTCGGTGGCTAAGAGAACTCGCTGGTTCCCAAGAAGACCCAGGTCTGGTTCCCAGCACCCACATTTGCTCACAAGAGCTTGTGACTCCAGTTACAGGGAATTGGGTGCCCTCTTCTGACTCCACGGGTACCTGCAATCATGTGGCGTACACATACACAAGTAGGCACACACACGTGCACCTAAAATAAATAAATAATAATAAAATAAATAAATAATAATAAAATAAAATAAAAATAAAAAAATCCCAAAACAATATAAATTACATTTGCATGTGTGTGTGCATGCGTCTGTGTGTGTGTCTCTCTCTTTCTGTATGTGTGTGTGTGTGTGTGTGTGTGTGTGTGTGTGTGTGTGTGTCTGTTTGTCTGATGTGGAAACCAGAGGACAACTACACTATGTGGGTTTGGGGACTGAACTAAGGTTGTCAGGCTTGGAAGCAAATGCCTTTACGCACTGAGCCGGCTTCCTGGTCCTGATGCCTGCTCTTAACTGGGAGAGTCACTTGATGCAGGTAACTAGAAGAATTATCTCAAGTGTCTGGGAAGTGATTTAACTGTTCCAAAAGGCCGAGTTGGACATAAAGGAGCAGAGGCACTTTCCGGTGCTTAAGCACTTCCCTTTCACGATGGTTACATCAAAAGCTCTTCAGCAAACGACAAAGCTGTGAATAATTAGTTAGACTAGAGAGCCGCCTTGCATGCACACAGCTCCACACCTTCTCAAAAGCACTTTGACATTTACCGGTGGGAACTAGCTCCCTCACAGCCTTGGTGAGGGAAGGGAATAGATCTTGATGTCCAAATCTTAAGAGTGGCGGAAGAGAAAGGGAGAAGGCAGGGGCAGAGGGTGGGCAAATATCAGACTTCTTAAGTGTTTGAAGCAGTGCGAGTCTGACAGGAAGCCTGGGTTAGGTCACCTGACCAATTCGAACTCTTCTCTAGTGTGAATATTTGGAAGACACTACGCTGCAGAGATTATACAGTTAAAGAACAAACCCAGACATTTCCTTTCCTTTCCTTTCCTTTTCTTTTCTTTTCTCTTCTCTTTCTTTTTTCTTTTATTTTCTTTTTTTTTCTTTTAACAGTCCAGTTGTTATCCCCCTCCTGGTCCACCCTCTGACAGTTCCTCATCCTGTTACTCCTTTCCTGTCTCCAAGAGGATGTCCACGCCCTCCCCTCCCCTGCCCCTTGGGCCTCCCCATTCCCTGGGGGCATCAAGTCTCGCAAGTGTTAGGTGTATCTTCTCTCCTTGAGACCAGGCAGTCCTTTGCATATGTGTATCGGGGACCTGGGACCAGCTAGCGTATGCTGCCTGGCTGGTGGCTCAGTGTCTGAGAGATCTCGGGGATCCACAAACTCAGACATTTTCTAGCCTCTCTGGCCATCGAGAGTGTGGCCCCGCGAGACGGAGAAGGCTGCCGTGAGAGAGCCTGATGGATGGAGAGGCTCTTCTCGCTGTCTAGTGGCAGATGCATTTTCTCAGGATAATCCTGACAGGGGCTCTTCAGTGCGATTCTTTGCATCACAGGTGCTGCGTGTCAGATGGCGGCAGAAGGGCAATTTCCAGGAAAACAGAGCTGTGGTAGTGCTAGTTTATCTTGGCTGATATTTCTGCCTCAGGAGCAGTAACACCTGACTTTCTGGGCCTTTGCTTCTAAATGTAGCTAGGGTGGATTAAGTTCGTGATTAAGATCCCCTTTGGGCCAGGATCCAGCCCAGAATCTATTTAAAAATTTTAGTGTGTGTGTGTGTGTGTGTGTGTGTGTGTATGTATGTGTGTGCACCAGTTTGCCTCTCCCTCCATGTGATGGCTAGAGGACAACCTATGGGAGTCACCTCTTTCCACCACAAGGGTCCCAGAAATTGAACTCAGCTCATGGATTGGACTTGGATACAAGTGCTTTTACCCACGGAGCTCTCTCTCTCGCTCAGAGTTAATTTTCTAAATTAAAAGTTTTGTTATATGCACAGAATTGATTTTGATTTATAAGGAAAAACCATCATATAGAGCAAAAGACAATGACCCAGCCAGAAAATTTTCTCAGTGGGTAGAACAATAAGGGAAACCTAGACAAAGATCATACTATTGCTGGTGATGATGGAAATAGGAAGGAGAAATGGGACCAACAAAATGCTTAATCATATAACGTTAATCTTATCAGTAGAGATCTAGTGGTACACCTTTTTAGATAAAGCTCTAACTCTGTTGGAAATATTTGGATGGATGGAATCAGCTTTTGTAATTGTTTTCTTATTCTCCTTATGATTGGCAATGCCTTTCTTTGGACAAATCAGTTCTTTTAGTCACTGGGTATTTAAGGGTCAACTATTGACTAGACCCGAGGATCCAATCTGCTCCTTTAAGATGACAGGCGTTTGATCTTTGATAGAGTTGGTGGCCATCATGTTGTAGGAGGTGAAAACGAAATTCTTTCCCGCTTCCTGCATCTCCTCCCATCTGTTGTGCACGCTGTGGCCGCGGCCTTTAATTTCTAGAAGGCATTCTCCCTTCTCAAGGTTCCAGTACGTTTCCCAAGGTGCTCTGGTAGTAGAAAGTAGGTCTCTTAACATTCAAGCCACTGTGACTACTCTCACACGAACATGAGACATTATAAAACACACAGATTTAGCTTTTCACCTATTGAGTTCCTACCGAATCAGAACTTACTAACCCATATCGACAGAACCGTTAGGGGAGGCTGGATTGGACTTCAACATACTAGGTCCATCAATTGTAAGATTCGAATTTATCATGCAACTATCAGAAAATATGGATCTGAGGGCTGCCCTTCAATCTTGGTTAGAGAGGATTACTGGGAGGCAGTGCATCTGTGTGCCTGGAGGGTCGTTATGGAGAGAGAGGAGCTGCTGGACCCATCTCACGTTCCTTACAGCTGACTGGTTTTTGTCCCTCTCCTTTTTCTCTCACACACGAACAGCCCGCACTGAGATCAGTTTCAAACTGAAATTATGATTCAATGACAGCATCCAAGTGTGCAGCCATGTTATTCTCTGTCAGTGAGTTTTAGGTACGCAGAGCAAGCGTAGCTTCTAGACGTGAAAAGGAAGAGTCACTAAGGAAACAAAGAGAGTTTGGAGACGAGCTATCAAAAAGCAGTTTCTCACGAAGCTCAGACCAGCCTCAAACTCACTACAGAAGAGGAGGTGGGCCGTGCGCTCCTGAGGTTCCTGTTTCTATGTCCCAAGTGCTGGGATCCTGTGTGTGAGCCACTATGCTCCCCTCAGACAGAGTTTTACATGAAAATGCTGAACACTGCTCTAAATTTGAAAGGGTCTAAGTGCCAAAAACAAATGGGGGAAAAAAAAAAAAAACCAACCCACAGGAGACTCTGCAGCTAGCTGGGATTATACTCAAGTCTTATGGAGCCTGCAATAGCACAAGTCTTCAGGTTACCAGAATGGCGTCGTGTATGCCCTTAGCCTTTCTCTATGCTCACACGTTATTGTAGGTTATGTTTCTATTGTGCCTTGCTTTGTGGCACCAGAGACTTTGGAAGAGATTTAAGCATGCATCCTCCTTATCCGAGTGCTCACAGTCTATAGTCGTTGACCCCAAAGAAGGAGCCAGGGGCTCTGACTCCCTCCCCTCACTCTCTGTCTCACAATGAAAACATTTCATTGCCTTCTTTTTCGACCAATATTTTTCGACCTGTCCTTTTTTTCCCTTATGCTTGGCATTTACCCAGTTCAATAAATACCAGTTTCAGCTTTCCTGAGAGAGAGGCATTTGAGAGTGAAGGTCGCCATTGATATCTCACTGGCCAGGAAGAGTTGAACCTCCCGAACGATGTGGCTGATGACAAGAGTTTCATGATGGGTTGACCCAGGAGACCCCGCTGCAGTGCCACTGTAAAGGAAGTGTTCAAGAAGTATGGGAATGGCTTTGATTCTGAAGTAATAAATCTGCACATAAAAAGAGCTAAGGTATTGTATTAGCATGCTACGGAGAATACCTCTGACTTTTAAGAACCCTGGTAGTCTCCTCTGGGGAGCAGAAGTTCTCGTCTGCCTTTCTGGTAGAGTTGCTCTAATATTTGTGTTTGTATGCTGAATTCGACACAGAAAAAAAAAATCAGGTGAATTTCTAAGGACTCCGTAGAAAGTTAGTGACCTGGCTAGGTGAGCTGAGAGTTGAATTTTGCAGCAGTCTTTCACTATTATGCCTTGAGTCGGGAACAAACTAATCATCTGTCTTGGGATTACAGTGGGAAAATTACTTGGAGCTGGTTTAATTAATTTCAACTGCTCGATTTCTTTCTTTCTTTCTTTTTTTTTTAAGTTCAGTGAATGGTGATCTTTGCAGGGTATCTGTCCTAGGAGCTCTCTGTTTCCCCATCCTGAGTACACGGCTCGTTCATCACTATTCTTTAAAGAAAGATTTGATCGGTATTTAAGAAACTATCTCCATGCATTTGCAAGGGTATGTTTGCATTTCCGGAGTTGCCCATGGAGGCTGGAAGAGGAGTTAGTGTTGTGAGCCATCTCCCGTGGGTGCTGGGGAACCTTCCCCGAGTCCAGCAAGGGCCGTGCACACTTAAACGTTGAGTCATCTCTCCGGGTCTTCTTGCTGGGGTTTGTTGCCGTGTTCTTCCCTGGAGACTTCCGCCAGCATCGTTTAATCAACCTTTAATAATCTCAGGTGCCCCATCCCTGACCGCGGGAGGAAGCTAGCGACAGCGACGACAGCCCCTTTCTGCTACTTCCTGTTAGGAGTTCTTTCCTGTGGTAGGGCAGTTAGTACAGTGATAATTCCCGGCACATATCCTGAGACATCCTTGTTTCTCTTACTTTCTGTGCTGACCAGTCTTTCATGTCTTGCTTTTTTTTTTTTTTTTTCCCA
>NW_022196909.1:28705165-28723592 GCF_008632895.1 Mastomys coucha
CTCAGAAATCCACCTGCCTCTGCCTCCCAAGTGCTGGGATTAAAGGCGTGCGCCACCATTGCCCGGCTTAATGTCTTGTTCTTGACTACTCAACATATGTGCCCATTTTTAACCAAGCAAAAATAATCATGGTAAGAGGCCTGACTAAAACCTTAATATAGATGTTATTATTGGCTTAATAATTTAGATTATATTAACACTAGAAGATCTTTTCATGTGCCCTGCAGCCGTTTGTATTTCTTCTTTTGTGGAAGAATCCTTATTTATGGCCTTTGACTATTTAAAAGTTGGGTTAGGGCTGGAGAGTTAGTTCAGCAATTAAGAGCATTTGTTGCTCATGTAGAGCACATGGGTTCAATTCCCAGTATCCATATGCTGGCTCACAACTGTCTGTAAGTCTAGTCCCAGGGCATATGATGACCTGTCTTCACGGGCACCAAGCATACATATGATGCACATATGTAAGTGCAAGCAAAACCTTCATACAGAGAAAAATAATAAGTAAGTATAAAATTGGTTTACCTTTTCATTATTAAGTTATAAGAATTAAACTAGATTGTTGATTTTTCATTTAATTCAATTATAAATTTCAATATTTATTGAATAACATCTGCACTGTAAACACCGATTTCTGGTCTTGCACCCATAACGGGAAGCTGGTTATCGGAGGCTTGCAAATTCCCAGGAGTTTTCTACAGACTGAAAAATTGGGTCTTTGAACTTACTTTTCTACCTAAGTATCATCTGAGAGAGGACGGCCTTGGAAGCCTTGGTAGCGACCTAACAATGTGTGTCAGGTTCTTGGCAAACTTGCCTTTGTTTACCACCACACACACTGTCAGAATTGCAGGATGGAAAATGAAATGCTGACATATTTGATTATTGGGCCCATCAATCGGATACCATACTTAGAAGGTACACGTAGCAGTTCAAGCACAGTCCTTGGAGGTCAATCATTTTGAGCAGGAGTCATATTCTGTCAGCTCATTGTTTGGCCACAAGCAAAAATCCTCTCTGCTTACTCTTGCGGAACCAGTGTTTCTTCAGCAGCCTAAGACCAGGCAGATGCCTGGGGGGTTCAAAGAGTCTACAGAGGTCCTCTTAATTGTTGCCTTTTCTACTTAGAATTTGTATCTTATCCCTTCAGTCTCTCACAAATAGCAACATATTGCTACCACTTCACCCCTCCTATAGAAGGGATACATGACTTCTTAGATACATGATTTGAAAGTATCTTCCCCCATTCTACCGGTTGTCTATTCATTTTGTCTCTTAAATTAAAGATCTGTTTATTTTTATTTTATGTATATAAGTGCTTACCCTATTCATGTATGAGCACCATGTGTGTGACTAGTTCCCCTGGAGGTCAGAAGAGGGTGTCAGATCCCCCGAGGGAGGGATTAGAGATAGTTGTGTGTCATCATGTGGATTCTGCAAACTTGAGTACTTTGCAAGGGCCAGTACATCCTTAATTGCTGAGCCATCTCTCCAGTCCTCCTTCTACTTTCTTAACATCCTCATTTAAAGTCCAGAAGTTTATGGTTGATGAGACAGCTCAGCCGTTAATCGCACATACTTGTAGAGAAATTTTAACATGGCTGCACCGGCAAGGTATCACACACCCCCAAAGACCTTCTAGGTCTATATGATCTGGCTGGAATACAGACAGGCTCTTAGCACACATCTTTAATCCCTAACCATGAACGTAAAGGTTAGTTTGTAGAAGGAAGCAGCCATGTTTGAAAGTGACATCTAGCTGAGGGGCAGACAAAGTGACAGATCAGAGAAAGATTTGACAGAATGAGTCATCGGTAGGATATGCCCAACTCTCATTAGAACAGTCAGGAAAGAGGCTACTTAAGAGCAGCACAGAGTGAGTCAGGTGGGGAGGGCAGTTCAGTGAGTGCAGTTCAGTTGAGTTCAGGCAATGCAGTGGAGTTCAGTTGAGTTCAGTTCAGTGCTGTTTGGTGCAGCTCAGTTGAATTCAGTTGAGTTCAGTTGAGTTTGTGCAGTTTGGTTCAGTTACATTCAGTTTGTACAGTCAGCGAGGTCAGTGAAGTTCAGTTTGAGGAATTCAGAGGCGGTTTTTCCAAACAGAGCAATTCAGTGAGAAGCAGAGAGGAGCCAGTTTGAATCAGTCAGCTTGGAGAGGAGTTTTGAGCCAGAACAGCTGGAGTTGACAAAGATAGCCAGAGTTCAGAAAGAACTACAAAGGGTGAGTTCATTCAGAAGTAAGCCTCTGGGATAACAACTACATCTGTCGAGTAAAAGTTACTTTTATGTGTACTATGCTTGCAGAGGAACCAAGCTTTTTTCCCAGCATCCCCTTGGGGAGTTTACAACCATCCATAAACCGGTTCCTGCAGTTATAACACCTATGGCCTCTTCAGGCAGCTATACTAACATATATACTCATATGCACACACACATGACTAAAAATACATCTTAAAAGTAAAGTTCAGAGTCAGGTGGTGGTGGTGATACACACCTATAATCCCAGTACAGAGGCAGGGAAAACTCTTGAGTTTGAGGCCAGCCTGGTATAAAGAGCAAGTTCCAGGAGACCCAGGGCTTCACAGAGAAACTCTGTCTTGAAAAACTAAAAAACAGAAAAGAAATGCTAACTCTTAATTCTGGCTTCAGCCCATTTTTCAATAGCCTAGTATCTAGAGATATCTGTCTACAGTATAGTATAGTATAGTATAGTATAAATAAAGTTCAGAATCTAGACATTTGTCTAGTTAGATTTATAGATATTGAATTTAACAGATTTTTGTTGCCTCTATATCTCCTTCCTAACCATACTTTTGAAGTTTGTTCAGAAAGTTTGAAGAGTTTAGTTTGTACCCTTGGTTTTTATTTTCACAACTGCTGAAGCCTTTGTAAGCCTGATCCTTTATCCTTTTATATGTTGTATAAAACTATAGAATTCATTGACCAAGTGAAATGTTAGGGATCTGTAAATGAGAACAAAATGTGGGTTACTTTTTTTTTCTTCATAAAATAATGTCTATTAGGTGCTGCTGTGAAATAAACAGTAGCCAGCCTATAACTGTGAATGCCTTGTGTTGTCAGTATCTCCATTACGTTCATAAAAGTGTACAAGTCCTGTGACTGCCAGCTCAAGTAACACACTGTTGAGTCACCTAACTTGAGCACATCAAAACTTGTTTTTTTTTTTCAAGACAGGGTTTCTCTGTGTAGTCCTGGCTGTCCTGGAACTCACTCTGTAGACCAGGCTGGCCTCGAACTCAGAAATCCACCTGCCTCTGCCTCCCAAGTGCTGGGATTAAAGGCGTGCGCCACCACCACCCAGCTCAAACTTGTTTAGATTTTAACAGAATTGATGTAGAATGAGACCTCATTTATAACCAAATATTTGTGTTTGGTTTCAGAAAAAAAAAAATAAAGCTCAGAAATTGTCTTAGGGTTTTAATTGCTGTGAAGAGACACTGTGACCACAGCAACTCTTATAAGGACAACATTTCATTGGGGCTGGTTGCAGTTCAGAGGTTCAGTCCATTATCATCATGGCAGAAAGCTTGGCAGCATGCAGGCAGGCATGGTGCTGGAGGAGCTGAGAGTTCTACACCTTGATCCGAAGGCAACCAGGAGGAGACTGTGTGCCACATTGGGCGTAGCTTGGGCATAAGAGACCTCAAAGCCTGACTCCACAGGGACACACCTACTCCAGCAAGGCCACGCCTCTTAATAGTGCCACTCCCTTTGGGCCAAGCATTCAAACACATGAGTCTATGTGGGTAATTCCTATTTAAACCACAGACATGTTAGGCTTTGATAGCCTAATTTGACACTTTATTGCATATGCTTTGGTGCCACATGTAAGGCATTATCACTGAACCTGATATCATGCCACTTTACTCTCCTAAGTTTTACAGTTGAAGCTCCTGCATGTAGCTCTGCGACACACTCTTGTTGGCTTTTGTGTATGACGTGAGACAGAGAGCCATGCTCTTTTCTTTCCTATGACTAATTGTCCCAGAGCCATTTATTAAAAACTATTACTAAATAAAACAAAAACAAAAGTAAAAATAAGAATGAACACTCTCTTACTGACTTTTCTTAGAACCTTTGTTGAAACCAGTTAACTGTAAATGTTAAGGATTGCTTTTGGGAATGTCAGTTTGTGTGTGTGTGTGTGTGTGTGTGTGTGTGTGTGTGTGTTTTATAGTTTTCTAGTAAGTTTTGAAATAACAATGCTATTCCTTTCTTTTTCTCCCAAGATAGTTTTGACTATTGTTACTCTTTTGAAATTTCTACATGAATTTTAAGATTAGCTTATTAATTTCCGAGAAAATAAACAACCAAAGATTTTGTTAGGGATGAACTGCTGACGGGCAGTGGTGGCGCACGCCTTTAATCCCAGCACTTGGGAGGCAGAGGCAGGCGGATTTCTGAGTTCGAGGCCAGCCTGGTCTACAGAGTGAGCTCCAGGACAGCCAGGGCTACTCAGAGAAACCCTGTCTCGAAAAACAAAAAAACCAAAAACCAAAAACCAAAAACCAAAACAAAACAAAGAATGCTTAGGGATGAGCTGCTGCTATTTTATTTCTCCATTTACCACATGGAGATTAAGACATAGAGAAGGTTAAATGAACTCCCCAAGGCAGGAGTACAGACACATGAAGACAGCCTGACTTCAGAGTCTGCACTGTTTATTGCTGTGACTCCCAATCAGGTGTCCCTTGTGTACAGAAAGCAACTGGCAAGCATTACAGAAAGTCCCCATAAGACAAGATTTCTCGAGAAGCAGCTCAAAACCCATTATATTTCCTGTTTATAGTTGGTACAGTGGTTATGTTTCTGTATGACGTGAAATCTCTGCACACATATGAATAAGTTAAATGTGCATGTGTATGAATATATCCCCCAAACATACATATATAAAACATGCCAATACATTTATAAATAAACGTATGTATATACATACACATGCAATGGAAATTCAGGGAGAGTTTTCTATATAGGTAAACAAGGACTGAATAGTTGGTGATTTTAGGACATAGTATGGAGAATTGAACATTTTTACTCTATGTTCTTTTTTTTTTTGTTTTTTTTTTTGTTTTTTTTTTTGTTTTTTCAAGACAGGGTTTCTCTGTGTAGCCCTGGCTGTCCTGGAACTCACTCTGTAGACCAGCCTGGCCTTGAACTCAGAAATCTGTCTGCCTCTGCCTCCAAGTGCTGGGATTAAAGGCGTGCGCCACCACCGCCCGGCTACTCTATGTTCTTTTGCATGCTGAATTATTATCATTTTCTATATTAATTAATTAACATATTTATTTAGTGTGTGTACATGCCAGGGCATGTGTGTGGAGGTCAAATATGTGGAGGCGTGTGTGGGGATTCAGTTCTCTCCTACTATGTGGATCTTGGGACTTGAACTCAGGTCTACGGCTTAGGTGGCAAACACCTTTCCCCACGGAGCCATCTCACCAGCCCTGAAGCATTATAAAAGAAATAGGCATGCATTACCGTAATGATGGAATAAGCCTATACTATGAAACTTGAACAGCAGAGGTAGCTGTTCTCTATGAGTCTGGTTGCTGGAGCTGGGAATGTAGAAGGCCACCCTTCCCTTCTCCCCTTAGACCCTTCTATATTGGTATCAAAAGCAAACGAGCACATACTACTTTTAGAACAAAATATACTTTAAATGAAAAGACCTTCAAATAACAGAGACATTTCCCCAACAGTCATCTTGTAACATTATTTTCGTGACTAAACTTTAGAATGTACACGAATCGACACATGGTGTAGAGTAAATATGCCCACGTGAAGCTGTTATCAGAGCGAGGTTACCCCACCCCAGACTATCATATCATTCTGTGTAGCCTTGGGATGACCTCATACTTTGGATCTCTATTTCCTGGAGTGGTGTGACTATAAAGCGTGCCCTACCATGCCTGGCTTGTGGGTACTGAGGATTGAACTCAGGGCTTCACAGTTTGTTAGGCAAACTCTCTGCCTACCGAGTCACATCTTCAGGCTGCTAACATCTCTTTGAAGCAGCGGTTCCCCGCTGTTGGTCCCCGACCCCTTTGGGGCATCAAACGACCCTTAAGCAGGAGTCACATATCAGATATCCTTCATATCAGATATTTACACGGTTATTTATAATAGTAGCAAAATTACAGTGATGAAGTAGATATGAAAATAATGTTATGGTTGGGGGCCACCACAACATGAGGAACCACACTCAAGGGTGGCAGCATTAGCAAAGTTGAGAACCACTGCATCAAAGGTTGCCTCTCCCGAGGATAACTCCCCTGAGTTAGAAAGCAATGCCGCAAAGACTCTCTTTACTCCCATAAACACGACCTTTTATGACTGCCTGAAATCTTAGTCGTGAACCATTTCACAGCAATGGAGATCGGAGCAGCTGCAGCCGTAGGTAGCCATTTTGACTTGATGTTGCTCGCCAGGTGGGAATAATGTTCTCCACGGGAAGGTGACACCTTGCTTCTTTGAACTCCAGAGAAGGCTCACCAAAAACAAACGCTGAGCTGAAGCCACATTGTTCATTAAGATGTGTTGCTCTAAGTATCATATGGCAGTTTAATGTTTTGGTTACTCGTGGAATATCCTCGGAGTCAGGTTGGCTGATTCACGCTGAAGCAGATGCGGCTGAAATTGTAATCATGACTTCTCTGGGGTTGTGTTTTTCAGGCAAAGCTCTGAAGGTATCAGCTGAGAGATTTACAGACGACCCCTGTTACCTCCCGAAAAGGGAGGCTGTGGTTCAAGCCGCCCGCGCCCTGTTGGCCGCAGTTACAAGACTCCTGATCCTTGCGGACATGATTGATGTCATGTGCCTCTTGCAGCACGTGTCTTCTGTGAGTAGACGATGAGACAATTTGCTTTGTTGTTGTTTTCATTTTTAATTCTAATCCTGAAGCAAGCATCAATCCTGGCACCTTCCACCTCATCTTTATCAGACACCTTTATCAGACAGAGTTAGGAAGAAGGGTACACCCCCCCCCAAGAATGAAGCCAGAACTTACTAGTCTTAAAGCCACTCTGAAAGGACATCAGGAGGCTTATGGGAGGAGGAATTGGCAGGGAGGAAATTTTAGACCTTTGAACATGCAATTATTTGTGTGTGTGTGTGTGAGTGTGGAGGACAGTGTCAGCTGTCTTCTTTCATTACCCTCTACTTTATTTATGGAAGCTGGGTCTCTACCTAGAGTGGTTCTCATTGCCTGGCTTTTTTTCCCCCCTCATCTTTTACTATTTATTTTATGTATACGAGAACACTGTAACAGTTTTCAGACACACCAGAAGAGGGCATCAGATCCCATTATAGAAGGTTGTGAGCCATCATGTGGTTGCTGAGAGTTGACCTCAGGACCTCTGGAGGAGCATCAAGTGCTCTTAACCTCTGAGCCATCTCTCCAGCCCAAGCAGAGGTTCTCAACCTTCCTAACGCCACAACCCTTTAATACAGCTCCTCATGTTGTGGTGACTCCCAACCATAAAATTACTCTCATTGTTGTTTCATAACTGTAATTCTGCTGTGGTTAGGAATTGTAATATAAATAGTCTTTGGAGATAGAGGGCTGCCATAGAGGTTGCGACCCACAGGTGGAGAACTCTGGATCTCAACCCAGGGTTCGTGATTTGGCTAGGCTGGCTAGCCAGCTTCCCAGGGGACCACTGTCTCCAACTCATAGGCAAGCTCCCATGCCCACTTGGGTTTTTAATGTGCTGCTGAAGGTGTGACGTAAACCCACAAAATTAGAAACTGTAACACACAAGCAAGACTGGTGAGGTAAAAATGCCTAAACAAAGCAAACAGGAGACAAAAAGCCTGACAACAGAAACACTGAGTTTGTTTTGTGTTGGGTGTCTACTGCTGGGCATGCGGTCTGCCATTAATAGTGCTTTGTATACCCAGGCAAGACTCCACTGGAGAAAACTAGTTTTTCCTTTGTATGTAGCTGTCAACTGGGACAGCTTCTCGTTTAGGGATGGGAGCTCATGACCACTTCCCATTCTCAGTGCTTGGGCCTCATTTAGCTTGGACCTGTGCCGTTCCCATGCAATGCTGCCCCAGTGTCTGTGAGTTCGGACACACCAGTCCTGTGGTATCTGGAAGACCCTGTCTCCTAGGTATCCTCCATTTTCTCTGATTCACAATCTTTCTGCCTCCTCTTCTACAGAGCTCCTCAAGCCAGGAGGGGAGAGATTTGATGAATACATCCTTTTAGGGCTGTGCATCCCAAGGTCTCTTGTTCTATGAACAGTGTCTGACTGTAGGTCTCTGTATTTGTTCTCATCTACTGCAAGAGGAAGCGTCTCTAATGATGGCTGAGCAGGACACTGATCTATGAGTATAGCAAAATGCCATCAGGAGCCATTTAATTGCTACATTCCTTTAACAGAACAATAACACTTGTTTTTTGCCCCCCCCCCCCCCCCCCCCCCAGGTCCATGGCCTATGTAGTCTCAGGTTCTGGTTCACCTGAGCAGTGTCAGGTGGTCCATCTCATGGAGTGGGCCTTAAATCAGTGAAAAAGTGGTTGGTTACTCCTATAGCGTCTATGCCGCTGTTGCTCAAGTACATCTTGCGGGCAGGGTGGAGTTGTGGGTCTCAGGGCTGAAGACTAGGTAGGCACCAGCTCAACTTCTGTATTCAATATGTGCAGTGCACACGCATGTGTGTGCGTGTGCATGTGTGTGTGTACTTGTGTGTGTGCATGTGTGTGTGTACTTGTGTGTTTGTGTGTGTGTGTGTTTGTGTTGCCTTCAGCATTAGGGCTTACTATTAGCTTGTAGAGAGCAACCAACAGTCTTGGAAATAGCCTTTGTTGTTTGGGGGAGGGTTCCCCTGGAATCCTTTTAGGCAACAACCCAATTATATGTAACCCATTCCTGGCACTGGCGATTTCATTTGGTGGCAAAAGATGTCTGGTTGGGTCTCTGTCTCCTCTATTATTTGGTAATTTAATCAAGGATAAGTTAGTCTGTGATGTATGCCGCCTCTATTATGAAAATGTACAAATGGACTTCCTACAAGTAAAACTAGATGTTTATCTCGGGGAAAATCCAAGTGGAGAACCAGCTTACTTTACCTTCCAGGCAAGTCAATTTGGCATAGTGCAGTGAAAAGGAAAGGCTTTCCTCATTTCATTATTTTGTTTGTAATACATAGTTCCGAGGCAGAGGTTACAGAGAACTTCTTTCTTTTTTTTTTTTTAAATAAATCTCTGGGTTTTTTTTGCTTGTTTTGTTTTTAAAGATTTATTTTATTTATTTTATGTGTATGAGTACACTGTAGCTGTACAGATGGCCGTGAGCCATCGTGTGTGTGGCTGACCTCTGCCAGCCCCACTCGCTCCTGCTGTCTTCAGACGCACCAGAAGAGGGCTTCAGATCTCATTACGGGTGGTTGTGAGCCACCATGTGGTTGCTGGGATCCGAACTCAGGACCTTCGGAAGAGGAGTCAGTGCTCGTACCCTCTGAGCCATCTCGCCAGCCCCACAGAGAACTTCTTGTAACCTCTGCCAACTTCTCTGCTTTCCATAGGACCCTTGTCTTAGTTAGGGTCTTACTGCTGTGAACGGACACCATGACCAAGGCGACTCTCATAAAGACAACATTTAATTGGGGCTGGGTTACAGGTTCAGAGGTTCAGTCCATCATCATCAAGGCGGGAACATGGCAGCATCCAGGCAGGCATGGTGCAGGAAGAGCTGAGAGTTCTACATCTTCATCTGAAGGCCGCTAGCAGAATACTGGCCTCCAGGCAGCTAGGATGAGGGTCTTAAAGCCCATGCCCACAGTGACACATCTACTCCAACGGGCCACACCTTCTAATAGTGCCCCTCCCTGGGACGATCTTATGCAAAACATCACAGCCCTTCACTTCTGTCTGTAGGTACATCTGTATTTCAACAAAGATCCCTGGTGCTTATTGGTCAGCTAGGTCTTTCTTTAAATCTCACTCGTGTTTCCTATTGTCTCTTCTTGTCCTTTCCACTGATCCTTCCCTTTCACCTTCCCACTCACCTTCTCTCTGTGTGTATGTTGTGGTGTGTAGTGCACGTACCTGGCCGATGTGGCTGCATGCACCAGTGCACACACATAGGGAGGTCACAGGAGGCTGTCAGATGTCTTCATCTCTTGCCCTCTGCCATATTCCCTTGACAGAGTCTGCCAGTGAAAGGGAAGCTCACTGTTTGGGCTAGCCTGGAGTTGTTGGGATGCCACCTGTCCGTGTGCTCCAATGCTAGGCTTACCGGCAAGCACGGCCACGTGTCTGGCTTTTTACGTGGGCACTGGAGACTCAGACTTAGCTCTTCTGGCTTCTTTAGCAGCCACTCTTGCCTGTTTACATACACACACACACACACACACACACACACACACACACACACACACACACACAGCTTTTATTTACTGTAAAAACATCCCCAGATAATTCCTGAGACCGGTTCTCTCAAATGTTAATATAGACATGCATTAACAAGGAACGGATTTGAAAGCCACTCAGGTGATTCATAGTTCTGATGGCCCACTATGTGTGCTATTTCAGAATTTAAATAGTTGTGGCCGAATCAAAGAGTTTTTCTAAGGTATAAATGGCCATGTTTAGCTAGACGTGCCGAGACATAGCAAGATCTTGGTCTGTAGAGGCAGCACCGGGAATTCAAGGTAAAGCTTAGCTGTGTAGCCAGTTTGAGTCCAGTCTGGCCTACAAACAAATAAACAAAGTGCTACCTTTAAATCGATTGGGAACTGAATATGCATCTTAGGGTTTCATTTCTGTGAAGAGACACCGTGACCAAGGCAACTTTTATAATGGCAAACATTTAATTGGGGCTGGCTTACAGGTTCAGAGGTTCCATCTATTATCATCATGGAGGGAAGCGTGATATCACGCAGGCAGACTTAGGGCTGGGGGAGCTGAGAGTTCTATGTCTTGCTTCAAAGGCAGCCAGGAGGAGACTGGCTTCTGAGCAGCCCACTAGAAGTAGGGTTCTCATCCACACTGGGTGGAACTTTTAGTATAGGACCTCAAGGCTCACCCTCCACACTTTCTCCAACAAGGCCACACCTCCTAATAGTAGTAGCACTTCCCTCAGACCAAGCACATTCAAACCACCACAATGTGTAAAGGACATGGCCTCCTTCTCTCCCATTTTAATTGATTGGTCCTAAGAGTTAGACACAGTGCTAGGCACACTGTCTTAGTTAGGGTTTTACTGCTGTGAACAGACACCATGACCAAGGCAAGTCTTACAACGTAGAAAATTTAGATTGAAGAAAAGAAGGACGCTGCATTTTGTACTAATGAGCACAGTTAAAATGTATTGAGTTCTGTGGTGTCCCAAACATGATAATGGATTACCTAACTCAATGCTCATTGAGGCACCATGGCAATGGTATATAGTGAACTGAAGTATCCTGTTCAAGGCAATAGGAAGGACACAAAAATCACCCTTGGGAGCTCAGCACTGTAAGAGTTAGAACAACATTAGTTATCAGCAGCTCTTGGAAGTGTGTATGCAACATCATGGGCCCACTGCAGGTAAGCACTTTAAACCCCAACTGTAATCTCTTGGATTTGTTAGAACCCTGAGAGAGCTCAAGCAACAATGATACTTCAGCTATAGAGGAGGACATATTTCTCCAAAGAGAAAGGAAGGCTACAGTGTGTTCACGGTGGTACTTTTTTCTAAGATCTCATCCTTAGAGTTCTCATCCTTAGAGTTTATATATACATTGTTACAAGTTCAGTTTTCAAGGTTTCAAGTAGCATTTACTTATGTATTCTTCGAGATGATAATGATTAGGTTTAACATCATGTCTTGTCATTATGACATTACATTTTCAAAAAATTAGTATATATTCATGGTATAAAATAGTGTTTCTGATATTCATACATCTATCACCTGTTTGTCTTGTCTTTAGTTGAGCATGTGTGATAGTTATTGTTAACTGTCACCCTGATCAAATCTAGGATCACCTGGGAGACTAGTCTTTGGGCACACCAAAGTAGGGGATATTCTTGGCTACCTTAATTGATGTGGGAAGACCTGTCCACTGTCGGTGACATCGCTCCCTGGCTGGGATCCAGGACTGTGTGTGTTGCAGAAGGGAACAGAGCAGCTTGTATGGTTTCCTAGGCTGATTCCATAACTTGGCTCTTGCGAGTAGTATTGCTATAGACACAGGTGTGTGGGTGTGCCGGTTGCATGCCGACTTATTCTCCTGTGGGTACACACCCAGGACTGGTATAGCTAGATTGAATGATAGTTCTATTTTTAGCTTCCTTCGAGGACATTCCATACTGATGTCCACAGTGGCTGGACTAATTTACACCACCACTAACAGTATATAAGACGGCATGACTTTTCATCTTTTAGTGCCTTCAATTTCTTTCTGCAGTCTCTTAAGGTTTTCATTATAGATGTCTTGCACTTCCTGGGCGAGGGTTATTCATACACACACACACATATATATATTATATATTATATATATATATACATATATATAATATATAAACTGAAATGCTTTGCATTCTGAGTTTTTTCTCATCAAGATTTTTAAATTTGATATACAGAAAGGGTATTATTTTACATGATATTATCTATAGTAGCTGGTTTTCTTGACACATGCTAGAGTCATCAGAGAGGGAGGAGCCTCAGTTGAGGAAATGGCTCCACAAGATCTGGCTGTAAGGCATTTTCTTCAATTAGTGATCACTGTGGGAGGGCTTGGCACCATAAAGAGAGCCTATGAGGGGCTATTGGTGCAGCAGAAGACCCCAGCATTTTGGAGATGCCAGTACCATGGAATAGCCACCAAGAACAGCAGCAGCAGTGGAGTGGAGCCAGCCAGAGCTGAGAAGACAAGCTGTGTGGGCTACAGAGGGCAGAGTTGGAGAGGTGACCCAAGCCCTTTGGAGGAGTCCCGGAGATCGTGAGTGGACCCCGCACTTGGGGTGGTTGGAGTTTGCCTTTGCCTTGCTTTGATAGTGACTGTGCCCTGATTTTTCTCCTTTGAAGTAAGAGAGTATTTGGTTTATTTTCTACTTTACTGGAGCCCGCAATTGAGAGACTTTAAATTTTAAAAGACTTTGGATTTTAAAAGAAATTGGCTATTTTAAAGGGACTGAAAATTTAATGTGTTTGAATTTGTAAAGGCTGTAGTACTTTTAAATCATTTATGTTTTCTTAAAAAAAAAAAAAACCTTTTAATGGATTCTTTGTGAGTTTCACAGCATGCACCCCATCCCACTCACCTCCCCGTCCCCTCATATCTGCCCTCCACCCCTGCAACCGCTCCACAAAATAAACACACACATAAACAAATAATAATAATAATAATAATAATAATAATAATAATAATAATAATAATAATAAACAAGACATAGAAAACAACCAGTCATGGAAGCTGAAGTGTGTCTCACAGTGTACCCTTTTGTCCACACATCTTCACTTGTGAATGTTCATTGCAATGAGTCACTGGTCTGGTTCGAAGTCTGTGGCTTCTGTGACACCATCAATATTGGCTTCCCACAAGGACTCCTCCCTGTTATGGTATTGTTGTCCCATGTCATGGAGATCCCGCAGCTTTGGATTCACAGGAGCAGTCCTTTTGTGTACCTCAACAGTTCACAGATGGTGTAGATTTTGGGGTGGGCCAACCCAAAGCCTTGGATCTGCCTGGGTGCTAGCTGAGCCCTCTTGTTCTCCTTTATCTGCATCACCAGGGGAAGCTCTCTAGCTACGTCACCCAATGCCACCATAGGCAGGAGGTGGAGGTCAGCTCTCTGGCTCTCATGCCCTTGGGGCCAGCTCATCTGTGGCCCCTCCACCACAGCCAGCTCTACTGTGGTGCCCGGGTGAGGTACAGGGACCGTTCTTCCTCCAAGGAGGGGCAGAGCCAGCTCTCTGGCTCGCAGGATTTCAGGGACAACTCTTTTGCCTACCACAGGTGGTAAAAAGGGCATGTTGAAAAAGCATCACCCCCACGCTCCAGCCACCTCATGGCAGATGAGGATGAGTAGAGGGGCTGTCTCTCTTGTGTTCACACCCACGGAGTTGGCTCACCTGTGTCCCTACCACCAGGGTCATCTCCACCGCACTGTCCAGGCAAGGTGCGGGGGCCGGCTCTCCTAAATGTTGCCGCCCATGGCAATGGGCAGAGCCAGTTCTCCTGCTCCCAGGGTCAGCTCCCCCAACTGCTGGAGGCTCTCCTGCTCCCAGGGTCAGCTCCCCCAACTGCTGGAGGCTGAGAAAGGCAGAGGTTATGTGCGTATGGGGAGACTATCACCTCCATGCCAGAGGCGAGTTGTGGAGTCAGCTCTCCCACACTCGTACCCTCAGGGCTGGCTCACCCGCTCCCCTTTCCTGCCCTCCCTTCATCCTTCACCACCAGGGCCAGCTTCACTATGCTGTCCAGTGAGGTGCAGGACCTGTTCTCCTGAGTGTGTTGCTGGCGAGATGTGGGCCCGGCTCTCCCGAGTGCCTCAACCAGTGAAGGGTGGGGTCAGTTCTGTACAGCCTTTGGGCATCCATATATGGTCCCAGGTGGCTGCCTAGACCAGGGACATCCTCATGGTCTCTAGTGGTAAGATATCAGTATCGACCCGATCCCTGCTGCTGCTTAGTCATGGACCCAGACTGTGGCTGCATGAGCTCGAACTTCACCGTGGCCTTAGGTGGTGGGGCTGGCTACTCACAGTCCTCTCCTCCCTCTCCCTCTCCATTCACAGTGCTAAACCGCTCTGCTTCTCTTCGTAGCCCATCTGTCCACCACATACTTGCATACTGCAATAGCTCCCCCTGCTGGTGGGCCACGGGGCTGGCCAGCCTCTGGGTGAACTTCTCTGTTCTTCGTGACTTGGAGACAAGCAGGTCTCTAGGTGTCTGCCATACCCCTGTGTGGCTTGACAGCAGACATTTTCCTCCTCCTGCACCTCGTGCCGTGGGGTGGCAGGGGGCCTCTCTCTGTCTATGGCCCATCTAAGCTACGTGGCAGCAGGCAGGTCTCTCGATGCCTTCTGAGTTTTAACCTCGACTGCCATCAGCACAACCCTGGGATAATATGATGACCTCCCTGTCACTGACCCCAGCACGGCAGTCAGAGGTCCCAGTCCAAGGCAAGTCAGGGTGTTTGTGTTTTTAATGTGAGATTGGGGGCGAATAGGAAAGGAAGGGTGGTGGCTTAATAGTGGTGTTTGTACATCAAGTGGACAAGGGGTTTCAGTTGTACTGGCTGGTTTTGTGTCAAGTTGACACAAGCTAGAGTCATCAGCGAGGAAAGAGGATTTTCTCGATTAGTGATCAAGGAAGGAAGGCTCAGTCCATCGTGGGTGGTACCATCCCTGGGCTGGTGGTCCTGGGTTCTATACGAAAGCAGGCTGAGTAAGCCATGGGGAGCAAGCCAGTAAGCAGCACTCCTCCATGGTCTCTGCATCAGCTCCTGCCTCCAGGTTCCTGCCCTGTCTGAGTTCCTGTCCTGACTTCCTCTGGCGAAGTACAGCAATGTGGAATGTGTAAAGCTGAATAAGCCCTTCTTCCCCAACCCTTTCTCTTTTGGGTATGGTGTTTTGTCACAGAAATAGAAAACCCTAAGACGCTTGCCCTCATTCATTCGCCGCAAACGTCTCTCCTTTTGAAAAGATTTTATTTCACTTTTAATTATGTGTGTGGGTGGGGTGTCTGTATATGCGAGGGGATAGGTACCATGTTAGTGCAGTGCCCACAGCGGCCAGAAGAGGGCACTAGATCCCCTGGAACTACAGTTAAAGAGCGATGTGAGTGAGCTCCGTGGCATGAGTTCTGGGCCCCTGAAATTACTCTTTCAAGTTTTCTCCTCACTATGCTCCGCGTCTTCCCTAAGAAGGGTGTTACAGTCAACATTAACACAGAGGCATATAGCTGTCATGTGTTTCCTTTTATATAGACGGAATTCACTTAAAATATAGTTATCTTCTGAGTACACACACACTTTCTTCTGAGACGATGACCTACGTCTGTTTCTTGGCCTTATTTGAAGTATAGTAGACAAAGGTTTGCTTTTCTTCTCTCCTCCCATTTCATCTCTACTATTTCACAAGAGCTCTCTCTACTTTCTCCTGAGATAAACCAAACTCTATACAAGTCCATGTTTCATGTACTGAATCTGGGGGGTTCAAAGGATAGCTACTGAGCTGGTCTTGCTTGGGTAGCACTTCCGGGTGCCTTCTCATGGGACACAGGTGATAGGCTGCTCAGCCCTGTATCTGAATCAGCCAATCCCAGGACAGCAGGCCGCCAGGGCCGAGGGAAGCAAGACTCACCTCTTTTTCTTGCTGCTTCAGCCAATTTGATTTCCTCTCATCCTCCTTCTCAAATTTCTCCATGAATATACATATTTTTTTTTTTTTAACAAACTGATTGGCTATTTAGTTTCGACAGAACATCGGCTTGGATTTATTTAAATATGTATTGTTAGGGAGAAGGAGAAAAGATCTATTTTGGGGGAATGGGAGTGCTGAGTCAAACGAGACATTATCCTGTTGTCTGTTCCACGTCTCGTGTACGGCAAGTTTTCAGTTATTTTAATGGGAGATGAGCAATCATGGCCTCTGCTGTTTTGTTTGATGGATTGCTGTTATTATTTCTGAACCGAGACGATGTGATGGAAAAGTGCGCTGTGGGAGGGTGTTCGTGATGCCTGCTTCTGCCCTGGGTATTGGTATAGGGATATTGTCTGCATCTCTTCACCCTTATCTTGTATTCCCTTTGATATACGATAAGGTAGGCAAATATGACAAAATTGGATTTGTTTCTCAGCCCAGAGATCGCTTCAATATCCAATCTGCACAGGTTTGGAGAACACCTACGTTTGTTTTTATTTCCAATCGATCTACTGAATTTTTGCCATTTTACGGTTTGAATTCGGTTTGCTTCTTGTTTTTACAAGAAATGGTAGATTCAAAGATCAGCAAATTATTTGGGGGTTCTTGGCTCAGATTAAATTTCCCTTTAAAAATTTGAACCAGTGAAATATTAATAGGTTTTCAATCTAGCGGGTCTTTCTTTCTCAAATTATTTCAACTGAAAAAAAAAATAAGTCATTTATTTTGAGAGATAATCAATGCAATGAAGCTACAAGACACTGCTATGTAGATATCCTGAGAGGTTTGTTCTGATGTTCAAGCACAGAAAAGGAAGAACATGCCTCCAACCAAGTCGATAGCCTGTCTTTTTAAACCAGATAAGCATCACCAGGTTCATCTTTATCCCCTGACCTTCAGCTTTTATCTACAGAGTGAAAATACTGTTTTTACTGCATAGCCCCGTAAATCTACATGTGTGCAGTTGGGAAAGGTGCAGAACGCATAACAGAAATTCAGCCAACACCGTCTTGTACATTTTATAACACTCCTCCACGGCGACTATTTATAAGCAGGAGTCGGCCAGTTAAGAGTGCAATCATGGTAGTGTGGAGGGACCCAGGGCACGTTAGTATCCATGATGGAGGAGATGAGCCCTGATAATGAAAACTTGAGCAAAAATCTCCACATTATGCAAACTCTGACCTTCAGTTAAAGCACTCTCTTGATGATGAAGTGTTACTGGATTTTCTCTGGCCATAAACATATTACCTGGAAATACTTTCTCTCTCTCTCTCTCTTTCTCTCTCTCTCTCTCTCTTTCTCTCTTTCTTATTTTGAAGTTCTTACAGGTATTTCTCCTGGAGTTGTGTAAGGTTTACATAACTAAATGAGCACATGACTACATCTTTAATTAGAATAATTTTTAGGGAAGAGAAAATGCAGAGTATAAAGAACATTTTAAAATGTAGTGAAACTTTCGGTAAATACCTAATAGTAATGGACTCATAGGATACATTGTTTAGGGTCCTGGATCTGGTGTGATTTTGATTTAGACATACCAAGAAGGGATCAAAAAAAAAAAAAAATGGCCAAGGCAAAGAAAAGATCACATGACAAGATACACATTTGATGTAAAGTTTATTAAAACTATGTTGAAAAGAAATTGTTTTGGGGGCTGGTGAGATGGCTCAGCGGGTAAGAGTACAGACTGCTCTTCCGAAGGTCCTGAGTTCAATTCCCAGCAACCACATGGTGGCGTACAATCACCCGTAACGAGGTCTGACGCCCTCCTCTGGTGCGTCTGAAGACAGCTACAGTGTACTTATTTATGATAATAAATAAATGTCTGGGCTGGAGCAAGCAGGGACTGAGCAAGCAGGGTTTACTGGAGCGAGCAGAGGTCCGAAAAGTCAATTCCCAACAACCATATGAAGGCTCACAACCATCTGTACAGCTACAGTGTACCATATATATAAAATAAATAAATTAATTTTTTTAAAAAAAGAAATTGTTTTTGTGTGTTACAAGAGGGGGTAATGAAAAGATTTTGGCTGTGTTTAAACAGATGGGGA
>NW_022196909.1:28723780-28729993 GCF_008632895.1 Mastomys coucha
TGGGAGCTGGGGTAGGGGGCTGGGGTGGGGGGCTGAGGGCTGGAGTAGGAGGCTGGTGAGACAGCTCAGTGGGTAAGGTGCTTGCTTCCAAACTTGACAACCTCCGTTCCATCTCTGAGGCCCACACAGCTAAAGGAGAGAACTAAGTGTCATGTATCGTCCTCTGACTTCTCCATGCGTGCCATTCCACATGTAGACACATACACTACACATATACCCAGAGAAAATAGCTAGAAAACATTACAAAATAAATACAACAAATTGAAATATGTAGATAATAAACATAAATTATAAAAAAAGGAAGCACATAAACAGATGACAGGATGCTGAAGTTTCGTGCCCTCTGTGGTCCAACTCAGGTTTCCTCATGTCTTCTATCTTTTTTTGTTTGTTTGTTTGTTTGTTTGTTTTTTCAAGACAGGGTTTCTCTGTGTAGCCTTGGCTGTCCTGGAACTCACTCTCTAGACAAGGCTGGCCTAGAACTCAGAAATCTGCCTGCCTCTGCCTCCCAAGTGCTAGGATTAAAGGCATGTGCCACCACTGCCCGTCACGTCTTCTATATTATAAAGCCCCCTCAGCCACCCTCAGTGAACTTTAAAGTGTTCACCGTACCCTATTCTTCCCTCTTGCTTGCACCCCACTTTCTAAAGAAAGATCTCGGACGCTGGAGTAAAGTCCCTACCCCAGCTTATGCACTCGAGACTGGGAAGGGACCCAGAACTCCTATTATTGATGCAAGAGTTCAGTTGGAAGGCATAACATATCTGGGGCTGAACACACACTTGGTAAGCGCTAATGCCCTCCCCATTTCTGGCTTCTATGACTACTTTCCCCTGTAATCTTTAATTAACCCCAAGGACAGAAGGAAGGAAACTTTATATTCGTAGCACTTTGATGAGAGGAAGCGTTAAGTGGTATTTGTCGTCCTTCTATGGAGGAAGCATCTCTCTTTCCCCTTCACGTTGGATTGAGATAAACATGGCGCCTTCACGAAATGGAGGGCTGAAACCCGGTAGAATGCCATTCTGTTATGACTTAGTCTGTTGCGCTGATACTCCAAGGATCAGACCATCTCTGGGAACTTAATCGTATCCCAGAAAATCTTATTGGCCTGTCTTGTGGAGTCACAGCTGTAGTGGGATTCTGATGGGCTTAAATGGTGAAATCTCTACCCGTAGACATGAATCTATGCGATGGCACAAGATGAGGGTGTAGGGGTCTGGCTGTCAGACCCCCGCTCCATTGGGTGCTTCTTGGGCTGGAGATAATTGAGTACCTGTGAACACAAGCGGGTAAGAGAGAAAGAAAGACACGGACGCCAGGTAGCTGTATCGAGATCAGATGAGATGTGAAGACTCTTTACTATCGAGAACTGGGTTTATATGGCAACAGACAGCATCGAAACCAAAACAATTCTTGGTTTTAGCATAGACATGATAGCAGAGAAAAAGCACACAAAACAAACTTCAAATGGAGAAGCAGGCTGAGTTTTCAGTTTCAATTCTTTTGAACTTCCTAGCTGCATTGTCCATGTTTGATCTAAGGGGCCAGTCGCCAGTGTTTTCGCACCACAGTTGGAGGCCTCAGCCCCGGGCCTGACATATCTATCGATTCTAGAACCAGCTCGGAGCAGAGGGGCAGGATGCCACATGAGGGTATGGGAAATCCATGACATAAGAAAGCAAATGAGCCGGGCGGCGGTGGCACAGGCCTTTAATCCCAGCACTTGGGCAGCAGAGGCAGGCGGATTTCTGAGATGGAGGCCAGCCTGGTCTACAGAGTGAGTTCCAGGATAGCCGGGGTTACACAGAGAAACCCTGTCTCGAAAAAACAAAACACAAAACAAAACAAAACAAACAAACAAAAAAGAAAGCAAATGACAATCGCATCAGGTGACACGCTCAGCCACTAACAAAGTATGCTCTATTTCACTGAAACAAACCAAGGCTTCGGTCGAAGGCTCCAGTCTCTCGTGAGCCCCCTTTGCTTAACTATCAGTAGTGGGAAGTAGTCTGTGACCTACAGCTCTTTGTCACCTCTTTATCCAGCATGCCGCTGGAGAATGGACAGGAGCAATCTGACTCAGCCGAAATGATCTTGTAACTCATTGGTTACAGGGAAAAAAAAAAAAAAATGAACGAGCGTTTGCAGAATAGGCCACCTACACTTCGGTCACTAACCTGTAAGTGCTCTTCCGTCCTTGAAACACAAGCTCTGAGAGATCTTCCTCTCTGAGTCCCGCCGGGTGACCAGCTCTTTGCAGATCCTCTGCAGACACAAGACGTGTCTCGTGCCATGACAGGAACATGCGGGAGCAGCTACCTTTTCATGCATTTGTTGGTTTCCATGATTGGCATGTGAAAACTCGATTAAGAATACACTTGCTAGCATATATTAATGATGGATCTTATTTTGACATTTTCATGCATGTTTATAATGTATTTGATATTTACCTCACTACGCTCTCTCTTGTCCCCTCCCAGTCCCACTTCTCTCTCTTTCCCTCCCTCCCCTCTCTCTGTCTCCTTCCTTCCTTCCCTCTGTCTGTCTGTCTCCCTCTGTCTCTCTCTTTATGCACCTTTTTGCACATGGATGCAGAGACCAGAGGGCAACATCAGATGCCTTCCTAAGTCACTCTCCACTGTATTTAAAAAAAAAATTTAAGCTCATTTAGTTAAAAATTATAATATAATTACATTATTTACCCACTTCCTTTCCTCTCTCCAATCTTTCCTCTTGCTCTCAAATTAATGGCCTCTTTTTCTTTAATTGTTACACACACACACACACACACACACACACACACACACAAACACACACACAAACACACACGGTGTGCTCTCGCTGAGGAAGACTATTTCTCTAGCTTTCAACAACTAAGGAGCTGCCTGTTTAGGGTTGAGGCCCCCTGAGTTTCCCTCCTTTCACGTTAACACACCCATTGGTGTCTTCCTTGCTCAGGTCATGTGTAGGCAGCCATGTTAGTGAGACTTTACAAGTGTGGCTTCTCTGACAGTTCTAGGAGTCCTAATATCACAGCAAATGGTTCCTCTGGCTCTTGCAGTCTCCCCCCACCCCTTTCTTCAGCACTGATCTCTGTGCAGGTGTCTGCTGTAGACGCGCCACCTGGGATTGGGCTTCACAGCTCTGCGCTTGCATGATCTCTGTCTGCTGTAAAGAGACGTTCCCTTGATGAGGGGTGGGAACGACCCTTATCTCTGTGGTTATAAAGAAAGATATTTGGAATGTGCCAAGGAATTACATTGGGTTAGCAAAGTGGTAGTGATGCTTGCTCCTTGGCGAGGCTGACTGGCCATGGATCTTGGGCGATTGCTCTGTCTGGGCTTCCCCAGGGTTGGGATTACAGATTGAAACAGCCACACCTGGCTTTTCCATGGACTGTTGGGTTCAAATTCAGGTTCTCAAGCTTTTGTAGCATATACTTTACTGATGAAACCTCTCCCCACCCCTAAGAACCTTATAATATTAGAGTTATTGTTAGACTTGAAATTATATGTTAAATCTCATTTTTTTTTGGGTTATCCTGAAGCACAAAAATTCTTTTATTTTGAACGACATATGCTCTTCTTGTTAGGATGAGGATGGACTGGATCTCTCATCCATGTATATTGGTGTTACACATACAGTCTCTATCTCTTTATGATCATCCCTAATTAGTCCATTGAAAGATAATTAGCGGGCTGGAGAGATGGCTCAGCGGTTAAGAGCACTGACTGCTCTTCCAGAGGTCCTGAGTTCAAATCCCAGCAACCACATGGTGGCTCACAACCATCTGTAATGAGATCTAATGCCCTTTTCTGGTGTGTCTGAAGGCAGCTACAGTGTACTTACATATAATAATAAATCTTTTTTAAAAAGAGAGAAAGATAATTAGTATTTGTTGTCTCTGAATTATGGTAAGTTAAAACTGAAGCATGTTGTTGAGTGGGGAATTTGAAGAAAATCTGTCACTGTTATAATCTGCTTTTCTTTTCATTCTCAGTTCCAAAGAACGTTCGAGTCTCTCAAAAATGTTTCCAACAAATCTGACCTCCAGAGAACCTACCAGAAGCTTGGGAAGGAGCTGGAAAGCCTGGATTATTTGGCCTTCAAACGCCAGCAGGTAGCGCTCTCCTCCCGTGGAAAATAGGAGCAATTCAGGCTTCCCGCTGTCGCACCTGTCAGAGGGGCAGACAGGTCGGGGAGACTTAGCTTCTAATGACTGGGGCAGAAATAGCTTGTGTCGATCGCCCTGCGTTCATCCCGCTACCTACAGTGTTCAGTGTGGTCCTGGCTTTTAGATGGGCACTTTAGGGGTTTCTGCACACGTCCTTTTTATTCCTTTAGAAGAAGATTCCTGCAGTTATGTGAAGGTCTATCCTTTGATAATGACGACTCAGCAGCACAAAGAGCTTTTTGGATGACTTGGCCACATGGCTTTTGTATTTGGTAGGGTATAAACAAAGGGGGGGGGACAAACAAACAAACAAACAAACCACCACCCAAGACCAGAAAAAGAGTGTGGATGAACCTGAAAAGTGAGGGAAGAGACACCAGTTTTCAGCAATAGAGTTTGACCTCTAGCTTTGCTTTTCGATCTTTGAAGATGAGGAAAACCTTGTTTAAAAAAAGTGCCAGGTGAAAGGGAAGGATTCTCAACAAGTGCCTGCCTTTTGGTTCACTCGGAGAGTCCCAAGATAATCCCGGAGACAAATCAGACCTTTGTAAGATTACTTGTAGGATCGGTACTGTCCACACACCCAGTCTTCACATTGATACACCGCTCCACCAGTCCTGAAGACCACACTGCCGCAATGGCTGGCCATCCTTTTCAGGCAGAGTTGGCTGCAGTTCCTGAACGGCCACTAGGTGTCAGTGTCGCCAAGCTTTTAACTCTGTTGGAAGGCTTGCTTGGATCGGCGCAGTCCCTCAGCGGTTTAAATTAGGTGGTGTGAAAATGGAGACCTTGTTCAGCCGGTGTCTAGAATCGTGGCTACACGGATGACCTGTCTGCAGAGAGTGCAATCGTCTCGCTGTTGCCCGATTCACAAGTTCTGGGCCTCTTGTGCATGGGTTTTCCAAGCAGTGTTTTTGTTAAGCCGTTCTAGGTTCTTGCTCTGTCGTAGAGGTGAAAATGTTTCTCTTCAAAATTGTGCATTTAACCTTTCTTTCTGCGGCCTGATTTCTCTAAGAGTTACATTTGTTTTATGGAATATTCTAGACGAGGGCAAATGGATTATCTAGACAATATTTTATATAGAAAAAGACCATGATAAACATTTCAGTGTTTTTTTTTGTTTGTTTTTTGTTTTTGTTTTTTAACTACTGCTGGCCTGGGTGTTAGCAGATGTAACATAGGGTGTCAGTGTTGCTGAGAGCTACCACAGTCAATCCCCGGTTCCTGCTGCTCAGTACTCACATCGCAGATCACTGCTTTGGCCTTGAGTCGTTTTCAGTCGGGTTTTGTTCCCAAGATTGTATTTTACCACCCAGGGGCATTTGCGTTGACAGCTAGTCATCACTACCCTCTCGCCGGATCCTTTCTCATCAGCTCGCTTTCGGTGATTATTTTGTTTGTTTTTTGTTTTGTTTTTTTTTTTTTTGAGACAGGGTTTCTCTGTGTAGCCCTGGCTGTCCTGGAACTCACTCTATAGACCAGGTTGGCCTCGAACTCAGAAATCCGCCTGCCTCTGCTTCCCAAGTGCTGGGACTAAAGGTGTGCGCCACCACTGCCCGGCGGTGATCAGACTCTTACATTAGCTAATTGTGTACGTGGAAGAAAGCTAGTACTTCAAGGGTGGACCGTACTGAGGACAGGTATCCAGTGAGGAGAGGGTGTGGACCTGTGTTTGTAGACCATCCTTGCTGCTGCCGTGCCGCGGTGGCGCGTAGTAGGACTAAACCATTCATGAACTGAATGTCATGAATGAGTTTCATGCCAATGAGACAGCTGAAGGGTTTTGTGACTCTCCTATGACGGTTGTGCGGAGGAGAGCCGCTGGATCTCAGTCCCAAGTCAGTCTGACTCCAAACCAGGCGTCCACATTGCCTGGCTGGGCGGGGCTCAAGGGTCTGAACACCAGCTGCTCTCTGACTGGGTGGCGTCTTCTATCCTTGTTCCTTTATTATTTTTTTATTAGATATTTTCTTTATTTACATGACAAGTGATATCTCCTTTCCCGGTTTCTCCTCTGAAAAAAAAAGAAAAAAAAA
>NW_022196909.1:28730377-28734142 GCF_008632895.1 Mastomys coucha
AAAAAAAAAAAAAAAAAAAAAAAAAAGTCTGTTAAGCACAGTGAAAAGTACTTTTTTCTTTCTTTCTTTTCTTTTCTTTTCTTTTTTTTTTGTCTTATTGAGAAAGATTCAGATCTCTGTAAAATTGCTAATTCAGCAAGACAACTTCCTTGTAAGAGCTGGATACAGAGACCTCATCGGTGACTGGTTTTCCGGTCCTGTGGTTCTCACCGGTCTTCGCTGCAGCAGAATGTAAGCAGGGTCCATCGCCGCCTCCATGGTGGATCCTCCCCAGGCTCGGTATATGACTGTGGCAATTCTCTGACTGGTGCAGTTACTGGGCCCACGCAAAGTTTTGGCCTCAGATTGCTGGCCATTAAGACTAATGAGTTTTGTCTCACTTTGAAATGCAGGTCGGGATTATCCCTTCTGCTCTTCTACACAAAGTGCTAATAGATTGTCCTCTGCTCGATTTCAGGCTCTCTCCTAATTTATTTTATTCCTGTATCCACTTTGGAACAACAACAACAACAAAACAAAAACAAAAACAAAACCCGACTAACCTCACCCAATTAGTTACGGTTGGCAAGTCAGTCAATTGTAATAATTTTTATATTTCCTATGAAATATTTATATATGTATCAACTCTCCTGCATATACTTTTTATAGAGATTTTATTATAAGTATACACATTTCTTTAGGAAGTGTAAATGCTACAGAAATTTATTTTACTTGAATATAATGACTATATTTTAACATCCTTGTTTGAGAGACTTCTTTCTGAACAATAGGCAGACCCTTGTTGTGCCTTCTTTTTAAAATATTCCTTAAAATGTATGGAGAGCAGGGAGGTGGTGACACACGCCTTTAATCCCAGTTCTTGGAAGGCAGAGGCAGGCGGATTTCTGGGTTCGAGGCCAGTCTGGATTACAGAGTGAGTTCCAGGATAGCCAGGGCTACACAGAGAAACCCTGTCTCGAAAAACCGAAAAAAAAAAAAAAGAAATAAACCAAAAAACCAAACCAACCAACCAACCAAAATCCCTCCCAAAACAAAACAAAACAAAACAAAACAAATATATGGAGAAAGGAGAAAGATATTGAGTATGTTTACGAGCAGGCATGCTTTGGTATATGTGGGAGGTCAGAGGACAACTTGTAGGAATCGGGCCTCTCCTCTCACCTCGTGGCTTCCTGGGACCTGGCTTGCACCAAGAGCCTTGAGCTGCTGTTGCTCCTTTTAACCTGTCTCCTTTGAGAAGTTACTTTACTGTATGCTGTGTCCTAAACACAAGCAGCCTTTTGGTTGTTCCTTCCTACAGAGTCAGATCAGACGAATCCACGTCTTCCCGCATTCAGAGAGAGGAATGCTGGAAAGTAGCGTTGGTGGACAGAGGCACGAGAGGAGGCTGTGACGGAGGAGGGGTGGGCAAACCGAGATGGAGGAAGTGGGTGACGGAGCATCCCACTTAGCTTGAAGATCGGGAAGCTCATGCATACGTATCTGGGATAAAACCTTATAAGAGCTAGATACAGAGACTTCGCTGCGACTGGTTTTCTGGTCCTGTGGTTTTCTGGACCGTTCCTTGCTGCAGCAGAATGCAAGCAGCTGGAGGACAGGGTCCGTCGCCACCGCCTCTTTGGTGGGTTCTTTCCAGTCATTTACCTGCTCAGACTTCATCCCTATTGCCTATCCTATATGCACCAGCTGTTGCCCAGATCCCAGACTCATGTATTAATCCAAGCAGTTATAAATCAAGACATCTCCGTGGGGCTTCTGTTTTTATGAATAAAGTAAGATTTACTAATTTAGACTATAACTTAATTTCTACCCTTAATGCCCACAGTAGCATTATAAAAACACATTTCATTTTCACCAGCTTTTCTAAGTCTTTTGTTACAAATCAGAGCTGACATTATTGAGTTGAGCGCTGCACGGACTAAGACACGTTTGTCTGTTAATGGGAATGCATTTGAAATTAAAACGCTTTGCTTCAGGTACATGCCCACACGGAAACACAGCACACAGCCTCGATTCTTGTCTCCTTGATCACGCCTGTTATTCTTGCCTTCTGACCTTTCTGCCAGGTTTGTATAACTTGGTATTTAGACTATCCAGCCCCTTCCTATTTACTTACTTAACTACTAGTCATTCTTTAAAGTCACACTGAAGCCTCCCCACGCTCAGCCAATGTCCTCAGGTCTATAGATAACCTTCATCTGAGGATCTGAGGACTGTCCAGGGTGGGCTTTGAAATCCTGCGGACTTTAGAGTGTTTGCGCTGCCTTAGGCATTTGACTTTCTTCTTTTAAAACCTGAAGAAAACAGTGCCAGGCTTGAGCCTGTTTTGAGAAGATAGGATAAGGGGTAAAGAAAGCCCTTTACAATTTATAAACAGTTCAGCCCAGCCATCTAACACATTTAGTGTTAATAGTTTTCATAATGTTGTTTAGTGTTAATCTCATGAACCTACTTCTTAGATGTCTGTAAGGGCATCTTTATTTATAGACGTTCGCAGTGCATATAGGGTCTAGCGCTGTTCTAAAAAATACAGTATTTTTAGTTTTAGAGTGATTTTTAGATGTGTGTAGTCTGGTGGCTGGTGACTACAGCCACAGAAAGAAAGAGATATCTCTCAAGGGGGGGGGGGTTAGCACGAGGCTGGGGTCAGCTGGTACAACGCTTCCTGTATGGGTATGAGGACCTGAATCCAACCCCAAAGTCCAGCGCTGAGGTGCGCGTCTTTAATTCGAGTGCTCCGGAAGTGGAGACAGGAGGATCCCTAATACAACTAACCATTCTAACCCGAATCGATGACCTTCAGGTTCAGTAAGAGTTCCTCCTTCAACAAGGTTAGCCAGAGCGATGGAAGAAAGACACCCGACAAAGATCTCTGGCCTCTGAATGCACATACGAACGCATACACGCACACGAACAAACGCGCACACACACAGAATGGGAAGGGGATGGCAACATTTGGTTTCAATATGTTTCTACAGTGATATCTCTCAATGGACAGAGCAATTATAGCCCCCGTGCTTGTGCTAACAGTTTCTTAGGGGATTCGTGTTTTAGACCCAACACTCCAGCTAAGTTCCAGTTTGTGTAATAGTGATGTCCTGTGTATCTAAGCTTCCTCCTAGGTCCTGGGTCTAGCACAAAACGTCCCTTTCTTAGTGATGATGCTCAGGAGCGGGCAACTGTTTTTCTCTTTTTCTAACGGTCAACCCCTTTCGGATGATTTAGAAGACCAGAAGGGATAGACTATTCAGAGCAGAACTGAATTTAAGACGAAGTCTTAATCAATGAAGCAAATTAGAAATAAATGTCACAAAATTTACTTTGTAAAATAAAATGCCTTCAGCTCTTGGTATTCCTTAGTTGCCTGTGGCTCCTCATCCAGGCCCTGAAATCATCTACACACAAGTAATATGACTAAGCGTTCTGCGTTTACATGTATAGGCAGATGAAATGCAAGTACAAATAAATGAATAGGTAAATAAAAAATAAAGGATTGCTTTTAGGTTAGTTAACAGCCTTCAAGTAAACAATACAATTCTACTTGGTACCTTTCTTTCTGTTCTTTCCATAATAACTATTAAAATATGGGTGAAGGACAGAATACATTAAGAATCAAAGATAACAAAAGAGAACTCCTGCACAATTTTGGTAAGAATGTAAATGTGTACTAATTGTGGAAAATAGTATGGGAATTCCTTTAAAAAGAAGAAGAAGAAGAAGAAGAAGAAGAAGAAGAAGAAGAAGAAGAAGAAGAAGAAGAAGGAG
>NW_022196909.1:28734491-28742315 GCF_008632895.1 Mastomys coucha
TGGGAACTCCGAGGGTACTAGTTAGTTCATGTTGTTGGACATTTCTTAAAAAAAAAAAAAAGCCAGAATAATCAACATCAGGCCTGATACCATTGTTCTTCCTGGAGAAAGCAAGGACTTAGGGTCCACTTACAGACTCAAGAAAGGACCCAGGTAGCACTGTCATTCAAGTTTCACAGTGGTGGGAGGGTCTAAGTATGACACAGGGGCAGGAGAGTCATCAAGGGTCTTGTTTAAGTGTGAAAGCTGTGAGCCACACTAACAAGTGGCCTGGCAAGATATGCCTGCTAGTGTCATTAGGAGAGTAACCAACAGCTTTCTGATTAACGTTAAGACCTGTTCCACAGCATGGAACTCAGGCCTAGTACTGTTAACTGGGCCGGACCCCATGACTGGGTAGGTGCTCTGTCCTAGGAAAGAACCCAATGCTGCGATTCTGCTGATTAGATATAATAACAAATTGCTCTCTGTTTTTCTTTATATCCCAGCCCTCATTGGTGAAGCTGCTTTTTGTGGCAGATGGTGGTCAATCCAGCAACCCACAACTGTCCAGCATGTGGAGAATAAGATACTGCAGCATGCTCAGCTTTAAGATGTCTGCATTTATATCCCTTCCCTTTTCAGGGGTTTAACACTCAGGACCAGTCATAGATGAAAGGGCAGCTAATTATAAGAGCCAGAAGAGGTGGACAGCTGCAGGAACACATTGTTTGCTGGATATGGTAGGGCCGCGCAGAGTGGCTATGACTGAACGCACAAAGTCAAGACAGACAAAATCTCACCATTGATAGTGGAGAAGGTCATGGCATGTCATCCCTAGCTTGAGGACCTGTTGGTGACTGTCTTAGTCAGGGTTTCTATTCCTGCACAAACATCATGACCAAGAAGCAAGTTGGGGAGGAAAGGGTTTATTCAGCTTACACTTCCACATGGCTGTTGATCACCAGAGGAAGTCAGGACTGGAACTCAAGCAGGTCAGGAAGCAGGAGCTGAGGCAGAGGCCATGGAGAGATGTTCCTTACTGGCTTGCTTCCCCTGGCTTGCTCAGCCTGCTCTCTTATAGAGCCCAAGACTTCCAGCCCAGGGATGGCACCACCCACAAGGGGCCCTCTTCCCTTGATCACTAATTGAGAAAATGCCTTAAAGCTGGGTCTCATGGAAGCACTTCCCCAACTGAAGCTCCCTTTTCTGTGATAACTCCAGCCTGGGTCAAGTTGACACACAAAACCAGCCAGTACAGTAACTGATGGCCACTGGGAAAGAGCTTTCTCCCCAGTTTTCTTCAGAGATTTGGTTCTTAAGAAGCTACCCGTGTTTCAGGAGATATTCCTATATCCATGTACACACACACACACACAGACACTAAGTGGACTCCATCCGTCTAAGAACAAGGTGCAGGATATTGGAAGAAGGAAGTGGCAGAGAGGACAGGGGTCAAATCTCAAACAATAAAAATGTGACCAGTAAGTAGAAAATGTAAGAAACAAAAAAATTCAAAAAAAAAAAAAAAAAAAAAAAAAAAAAAAAAAAAAAAAAAAAAAAAAAAAAAAAAGAGTAGAACCATCACGTGACCCAGGAATTCCACTTCTGGGCGTATATCCGAAGGGAGTGAAGCTAGAGTCTCAGAGGGATAACTACATTAATTACTGGGTTCACTGCAGCATGGAGAGCTGCCAAGATGTGGAAGCAACCCAAGTGTTTCAAGTGGTACATCCCAGGCAGAAGCTTCTGTCTGTCTGTCTGTCTGTCCGTCTGTCTGTCTGTCTGTGTATGGGTGTGTGTGTATGGGTGTGTGTGTGTGTGTGTGCATGCTTGTAGGTCATGAATGTAGAAAGAGACCATGGAATGGGAGGGAGAGATTTTAAGAGGGGGGAAGCAGAGTGTGAAATAGTAACAAGAAGAAAACAGAAGGGATAAGCAAGAGAGGTGGGGAAACGGGGTGGGAAGGGAAATGGGTGCTACAATGAAGGCAGAGCAAAGTCCCATATTTGTATGAGAGTCCTGCTTAGGAACTCATATTTTGTATGCTAACTTAAAAAAAAAAAATAACGGAAAAGAAAGCATGGCATACAGACCCCAAACAGAATATCCTTTTTCCTCAAAGAAGGAAATCTTTTTGTTTGTGATAATATGAACAAACTGGGAGGGCTTGAAGTGAAATGACCCGAGACAGAGAAAGAATGTGTTATTTATGTGTGGAATCTAAGCAGGTCAGAGGGTAGGATCTGTCGTTAAGGGAATGACAGAACAGGAGGATGTCGGTCAAGGGATACAAGCTTCCAGCTTTAATATGAGTAGATTCTAGGACTTCGATGTACATCATGGGTGGTGCTTGGCATAGTAATCTGATTATAGCAACCCCTATATATTTATTTAATAAGCACATTACATAAATATATCATGTATAGATCTCAGTTATTTTTTTTTTAGGACACCTTGAACGTACTCAATCTTTGTTGACTATGAATAAAAATTAAAAAAGAAAAAAATTACAGACAGGTAAGGACTAACCACAAGGAATATAATCCCAGGTGAACCTTGAATCTACAAGCTCTGAGGATGTAAGACTCCATAAAGCCAGGCTTGTGGTTAGCATATAGCAAAGAAGAAGAGGTAAAGTTCCAGCCACATAGAGATAATATGAAGAGGAAGGAGTCAGGTGTCACCATCCATCCTGGGGGTCGCCTACCGAACAATGGAAGGCAGAGTGAGCCCTCATTTGAGCTCTCAAGAAAGTGGAGGTTGCACACATTTTATTGGAAACTCTAGAAGATAAGCATGCATCTAGAGTGAAGGAGGTGCAGTCTAAGAAAAAACTGGAATCGGAAACTGGGGAGGTGGGAGGTGCAAAGCTTCAGTGCAATCCATGAGCAGGCGATTCACGCCAATGACCGTTGTTACATGAAACATGTTAACGGCTCGCTTGGGAGAAGACCCTTCCCTCTCTTATCCTGTAATGATTTCAGCTCCCTTTGAAAGAATCCTGATTAAATTATTCCTTTTAAGAGTAAGCGAGCCAGACTGTTAAATTAAAATATTCATGTCTGTCTTAGATGGCATTTGGTGGTTTCTTATTTACCAAGTCAAGTAAAACGATTATTTATGACACTTATTGCTTCTGACAATCTCCAAGCATTTCAGATATCATCGAAGGTTTCATTTACAAGCCATTTAAAATGTTGACTGTTACAGTGGCATGGCATACCAAGATTCAACCCACCCCCAACACGCATTGTTCTTTTGGACACATAGCTTATTGATGTGCACACAGGAAAGAAGATGTTATTGTGTATATATAGATAATATATATCTTAAATTCTCCCCCTTATGTAAAAGCGTGGCAGGTACTCAGCCCCATGTCCCACTCCTGGGTATATACACAGAAGATTTATGTCAGCATATCACAGTGATAGATGCACATTGTCCTCACTGCCGTAGCATTTATAATAGTCAAGATACGGGGCCAGCCTGGATGTCTGTCTAGCAACAGATGAATGGAGAAAGAAATTGTGGTTTACATGCAACAGAATTTTGTCCAGCCATAAAGAAGGATCAAATGTTATTTGAAGGAAAGTGTATCTACCCCCATATACAAATATATATACACACATACACATATACATACATACACACATATGTACATAAACACATGTACACACATGCATATACACATATATACACACACACATATATACACACATAACCACATGTACACACATACATATATATGCACACACACATACATATGCACATAAACACATGTACACACATGCACACACACATATATACACACATATGCACATAAACACATGTATACACTTGCACACACACATATATACATACACGCATAGCATATAAACACATGTACACACATGTATATGTATGCACACATACATATGCACATAAACATATGTATACACTTGCACACACACACATATATACATACACACATACATAGCACATAAACACATGTACACACACACACACACATACACACACACACACACACACACACACACAGAGGGATGCATTGATGATTAAGGGTTATTCTGAGTCAGCAGATCCTGAGTTACTCATGCCCCTTAGTCCCGCTTACTTCCACAGCCATCCAGCCATTTTCACTACTTCATAAACTACAGATCTTTTATGAGGTAATTTCCTTCTCTGTAGTTAAAATCTGGAGAAAATTATGAACCCTTTCCTTAAAAATGAATGTCCAGAACGACTCTCCACCTAGAATTTGATTTCCACTTTGGTAGTTAACACTCAGGACAAGAAGGGGCACCTTCTACTAAACTCATAAAGTAAAACCAGAGAGACAACTTTTAAGACAAAAGCTTGCCTTTCTGTCCTGCCCTCTGTCTTCAGAGGTGAGTTTATTGATGTCACTTTGATCACTTAGGTGGGAAACTGCGGAGCAGAGCACATTCCGGCTGATTTTCATGTACCAGAAAGGATTTATTAATTTTTTTACAAGGTTGTTTACTGTATGATAACTTGCCTTGTGAGCAGCTTATGGCTACTACTTTATAGTGGGGAATGTTTATTGAAATAGTTAAGGCTTTGTTATGGGTTGTTTTAAAATTTACTAGGCTGGCAGGAATATTGGAGGTGGGAAGACGTTTCAGCCTGAAGAGTGGTGGCTACTTGCGCGTGTCTTAGACCCACCAAGCCTGTAAGATTGTGGATGAGAGCTGGCATGGAGGGAACCAAATCCTGGGACAGGGACAGTTGACAATGAAAACACCTGGCCTGTCTCTTTTGAAGCTACCACAGACGAGTTGTGCAAGGTGATGGTCTCATTGATATTTTCATACCTGCACCCCAATGGACAGGTGAAAGGATGTCTTGCTGAAGCAGACACATGAAAGAATGTCTTCCTGAAGCAGACACGGGTGAAAGGATGTTTTGATATAGCAGACACGTGACCCCGCAGATAGTGGGAGAACAGCACTGAGCATCGGTTTGGTTTGCTCTTCCTCCTCGCTATTCTTTGATAACAACATGCATGTATTGGTTTGCCTTACATAGCGTTGTTGTGCTCAATTTGAGGTAACACTGCCATTGAGAGAAACTCACCCCCAAACTGCTTGTGAGGTTCCTCTGGCAGCTTGTTGCTTTTGTGGCTTCGCCTTAGCGAAGCCTGGTGGTTTCTTCAGGATTGAGTTACAGCTGCCTGGTGTCTGCCCGCCTAGAGGACTGGACTTACAGCTGCTGAGCCATAGCTGGTGTTTGCTACAGGACTGAACTGCTGCCCAAGAAGATCAAGCTCGCCCCCAAAGAGCTAGGGCTCAACAGGTCCACTTCCCACATATCCTAATACATTTTCTCTTCTACTCCCTCTGCTGGGTGGTGGGCTAGAGGAAAAGTTGAACCCTTATTAAAAGCAGGTTGTAAAAAATTTATGCCTACACCTTCTATTTCATCTTTCAGGCTTATTGGAATATAGTCAATAACTGAAATTATATACATTCTACACTGGCAATGTGATGCTTTGGTGCAAATACAGTGAGAATGGCTAACAATGTAAAGCTAATTAATATCAGGAGGTATTCATCTTGTGACTGGAATCTTTTGGCCAATGTCTCCTTATTTCCTTCCCTCCTCCTTCTGATCATGACAACTGCTCTTCTATTCTCTGTTTCCATGCGTCCCACATTGTTAGATTTCATGTACAAATACAGCTAGGAAACATTGGACTCTCTCTCTGTTGGAGTCCATTTAGGATAACGCCCCCTTAGCTTCATACATGTTCTAACCGGTAGGATTTGCTTCTTTTTAAAGGCTGAAAATTATTCTAAAACACTTTTTTATTTCATGCAAAATAGAATATTATTCATTTTGTATATAACATACCATGCTTCCTTTGTCCGCTCATTTGCCAGCGGCCTCTTACATGTTTATCAGGTCTCGGCTATTGCACATAGTGCTTCAATGTTCGTAGGGTTACCTCATTAAGATCGTTAAGTTAGAGGCTGGAGAAATGGCTCAGCAGTTGATAGCCCTGCATACCCTTGCAGAGGATCCAGGTTCAGTTCCTATTACCTACATGGGGACTTATAGTCATCCATAACCCCAGTTCTAGAGAACAGGTCTCTGCAGTCACCAGACACAAATATAGTTCAGCACACATACCCATATGTGGGAAAATACTCATACACACAAAATAAATGTTAAAAAGTCATTAAGATAGCAATTTAATTTCCCTGGATATATATATATATATATACCTACGAGTGGAACTGCTAGACCACACTGAGTTTTATTTTAATATTTTGAGGGCAGCCCATGGTGTATTTCCACAATAGCTCTACTAATTTACATTCCCACCAATGTGTCAGCATTGGTTTTCCTGTTAACTCTTTCTAACATTTGTCGTATTTAAATTTTTTTTATAGCCATCTCAATAGGTAGGGGTCACAATGTGTTTGTGGTTTTGATTTGCACGACAATTAATGTTGCTGAGTGTCGTTTTGTATCTCCATTGGGCATCTTCATTTTTCCCTGGAAAGATGTCTGTGTAGGTCACTTCTGAACTGACTTATTTGGTTACTTTGCTGTCGATTCGTCCGATTCTTTGTGTATCAGGTATCTGTTGTGGGCTGAATTAATGACAGCCATTCTGACTTGAATGAGATACAGGATCTCAAAACAATTTTAACTCGCATCTTATTTTGGTTAAGGATGTTGGATATTTCCCCAGATGTTTTCTGGCCATTTGCAATTTCTTCTCTTGAGAACCATTTCATTTTTTACTGATTAGATGTTTCCTTTTGGTATTTGGTTTAAAAAAAATGTTTTCTCCTTACCTAGTTCTTCTATCCATTGGTAAGGAACATTGCTGTGTGGTTTTTTCCCCCTCAGCCCACTGTTAAAAGAGTTCATGTCCTATAACATCTAATGACATTGTCTCAGTCAGGGTTTCTATTTCTGCACAAAACATCACGACCAAGAAGCAAGTTGGGGAGGAAAGGGTTTACTCAGCTTACGCTTCCATGTTGCTGTTCATCACCAAAGGAAGTCAGGACTGGAACTCAAGCAGGTCAGGAAGCAGGAGCTGATGCAGAGGCCATGGAAGGATGTTCCTTACTGGCTTGCTTCCCCAGGCTTGCTCAGCCTGCTCTCTTATAGAACCCAAGACTTCCAGCCCAGGGATGGCACCACCCACAAGGGGCCCTACCCCCTTGATCACTAATTGAGAAAATGCCTTACAGCTGGATCTCATGGAGGCACTTCCTCAAGGGAGGCTCCTTTTTCTGTGGTAACTCCAGCTTGTGTCAAGTTGACACCCCAAACCAGCCGGTACAGACATCAAACCTGCTCATCATTTTATTCTAATTTGCCTCGGGCTATTCCTTCTGCGGAGTCTCCTTCTTCTCACTGGACTTCGGACCACATCATCTCCATCATCGTGTTTAACTGTGTTATCAAATGTCCCATGTCTCTTCTTTAACTCTATTAAAAATGTAACTCCCCTCCCCCAGTCTATTGCTCTCCACTAGTTAGCTGTACCCTCCAGTGGTAATAAGCTCAAGCTACTGCTGGACCCCTGTGAAGGTCCAGTGTAACTCGCCCAGTAAATACAGATATTCTGAAATTTCCTTCAAGCTTATACAAAGTGCCTGTGGATTTTCCAGCTTTCTGTTAGGACACTGCTGAGACAGATCCATTCACTTCTTCAGAGGCAGGGTGGTTTCCTGGGGTGGAGTTTTCCTGTCTCATAACAAATGTTTATATAAACTCATGCTCCATTGCACTTTCTTGTTCTTGTTCTTGTTCTTGTTCTTGTTCTTGTTCTTGTTCTTGTTCTTGTTCTTGTTCTTG
>NW_022196909.1:28742734-28773566 GCF_008632895.1 Mastomys coucha
TTTATTCAGAACCCACATGAAGACTGACCTGTACATCTGCATCTGCTACCTATGTGAGGGGAGGCCTAGCCCAGGCGCTGGTAGCTGCCTTGTTGTGTCTGGTCTTTAGTGAGGGGGATGGATGCGACTTGCAGTGCTCCTTAGCAGACCTGTCTGTGGGAAGCTGTTTACCGGAGCAGTATTTCACCAGACTCCCGTGTCTCTCGCTTCCTGGTCTCCCCACATTTCCGCTTCTCATTGAGAACATCTCTAGCTCTCCCCACAAACTCTTTAATTTGATATCAAAGGCACGGTGCTGGCTAACTTTTATGTTAATTTAATACAAGCTAGAATCCCTGGGGGAGGAGAGAGCCTCAATTGAAAAAATTCCCCAATAAGGTCAGGCGCTAGACAAGCATGTAAGGCATTTTTTAAAATTAGTGATCAATGGGGGAGGGACTTGCCCATTGTGGGTGGGACCACTCCTGAGCCGGTGGCCCTGGTTTCTTATAAGAAAGCAGGCTGAGCAAGCCATAAGGGGGTGGGGGGTGGGGGTGGGGGCAAGCCAGTGAAGAGCATCCCTCCAGAAATTCTGCATCAGCTCCCGGCCCCAGGTTCCTGCCCTGTGTGAGTTTCTGTCCGGACTTACTTGGAGGAGGAACAGCGATGCGGATGCATACACCAAACAAAACTTTTGCTTCAGGAGTTGCTTTTGGTGGTGGTGTTTCATCAAAGCAACAGAAGCCCTAAGACACTCACGTAGAGGATCTCTCATTGGTCTTCTTCAGTTCCTATGTGTGTCTTTATATCGGCTTTTGAATTCTTTGTATATCCTGAGATTAATCGCTGTCAGTTGTGTAACTGGCAAACATTTTCTCCCATCCTGTCTGCCGGTTGTTCCTTTCGCTGCACTGAAGCTTTGTAATTTCACGTAATCCTCCTTGCCAATTCCTGGTATTACTGCCTGTGCAATTAAAGTTTTTTTTTTTTCTTCTTCTTCTTCAGAAAGTTCTTTCCTGTACTTATATCTTGAAGTGGTCTGCCTGTGTTTTTCTAGCAGTTTCAGATTTTACATTAAGGTCTTTGATCTATTTTGAATCGATTTTCCTGCAGGGTGAGCAACACGGATTTAATTTCATTTACTTCTTCTACTTGTGGCTCTCTGGTTTCCTGAAGCATTTATTATTATTATTATTATTATTATTATTATTATTATTTTCCTAAAACGTGTTTTCGTACCTCTTTCCATTTTTAGTTTATTCTTGCTGAATGAGGATTGAACTCAGGATCTCATGGGCACTAGCTACTACACATTCTGGCTTATCCCCAGCCCCACCCAGTGTATAGGTCTGACACTTTTGTGGCCATTCTTTATTTTTTTAAGTTTATTTATTTATTTTTTATTGTCAACGACTCCCAGCTCTTGCCAGAGTGTATTTGTGACCATGTATCTGCATTGCTTCCATTCAATTTTTTTTTTTTTTTATTCTTAAGGCTGCTGGGGTCCTAGCTTCTCTGTGGTGGAGAGAGATTCCTTTATGCTGTTGAGAAGCTGAGCAGAGCCACACTTTCTGTCCCCCTCCCCCGGCCCCCCCCCCTCGGCCCGGAGCTGCTTTGGCAACACGTGATGCCTCAGAATGGCTATCCTTCCTCCTTCCAGACAGAAGGGAAAGCCTGGCAGGCAACGAGCCCCTCTAAGTACCTGCTTCACAGCTCTCTGCCAATCCCCGATCTGCTCTCTTGTTTGGTGGTAGTTCACTACCAGAGACCTTCTTCCTCTCTTTCCTTTGTGGTCCAGAAGTGGGCCAGGTGGGGAGTAGGGTTGTGGTTTTCCCCTTCCCTGCTTCCCGAACATCCAGGATGCGAAGTCAGAGCCTGTTGCTTGATTATATACCTAACCTTCTGGATTTCTGCATTTTATCATTTCCTCCCGTTGCCTTTCTGAGTTTACTGTGATCCCGATCCCTTGCCTGTCCCTGTGATCTCGATCCCTTTTCTGTCCGTCATCCTCACCTCTACGATTCTGTGTGACTCATGGACATGCAGGAGAGTGTCATTTGCCCGTCTTCTGCTCTTAACCACCTGAAGACTCAGACTGGCTCCAGCGTTTCTTATACTAAAGAGACACTTAACCCTTAATTCTGATTTGAGAATCCCTCGTTTCTTTCCCTCTATTGTTTTGGCCAAGACTTCCAGAATTACATTGAACAGAAGTGGTAAGAGTGGACATCCTTGTTTTACTCCTAATTTTGGAGAAAAACTTTCAATTTTTAACCCCCAAGTGAAACATTGTACACTTATAATGTCTGTCTGTCCTTAGGTTAAAATATGTCTTTTCCCCATATCTAGGTTTTTTTTTTTATTTGAGAAATTGTTATAGAAGACTTTCTTCCTAATGATATTGGATTTTGTGAGATTTTCTACATGGACTGAGAAGTTCATTTGGTTCTGTCCTGCACTCTGTCAACAAAGTATATCATGTTCATTTATTCATATATGCCAAAGCATCCTTTCATCCTGGGGACAGATGGTTGGTGGTCTTTTCTTGTGCTGTTGAGATCAGTTTTGGATACAAAACTATTGTATTGTTTCGTATCCAAGTTTATCAAAGACAACAGGCATGCAATGTTCTTTCCTTGTAGTGATCTTACCTGGTTTTCCTGTCACGATTACACTGGGCTTATAAAATTAGTTTGAAGGTGGCTGCTCCCTTTCACTCTTTCAGAAGGACTTGCAAAGGATCGACATTAGCTCCTTCTTAAGTGACTTCTAGATTTAGTAGTGAGCTGTGAGGCCCAAGGCTTTTCTTTGATGGAGACTTTGTTGTTGCTGCTGCTGCTGTCAGCACTCCCTTCTTCTCCTCCCCCAGGCAGGGTCTTAGCCTGGCCCTTCTGAAACTCACTATGTATACCAGGTTGGCCTCAACCTCAGAGAGACCCTGCCTGCCTGTCACTCCTGAGATTACAGTATGTGTCACTGTGACTGGCTCTTTAATCTCCCTATCTGTTATTAACCTGCTCATATTTTCTATGTTTTTATGTTTTTTTTTTTCATATATCAGTCTCAGTAGGTTGCATCTATCTAGAAATGCATCCACTTCTTTTAGATTATCTAACTCATTGGCATGTTCATAGATGTCTCTTATGAGCTTTTGAATGTCTGGAATAAATTCTGTTTTTTTTTCCCTCTATCATTTATTTGTTTTGCAGTGTAGCTAAAAGTTTGTCATTTTTATTTATGTTTTTAGTTCAAGTTTTTGAAATTTATTTTTCATGTGAAAGGACAGAATATGTTTTTTGTAGATCATATATTTCAACAGTTGTAGAAACTCTCTTTGGTGTCCTACCTTGTCACAAATGAGAGGGAACAGACTGAATGTAAGAACAGTTCAAAGGGGGAAGAAGAAGAAAAAAAAGAAAAGGAGGAGGAAGAATAGATGAGAAGAAAAGAAGAAAGAAATGAGAAGAAAAGAAGGAAAGAAGAAAGAAAAGAAAGGAAGAAAGAAAGAAGAGGAGGAGGAAGAGGAGGATGATGGTGAAGGAGAAGAGGAAGAAGAGGAGGAGGACAAAGAAGAAAAAGAGGAGGAGGAGGATAAAGAAGGAGGAGAAGAGAAGAAGGAGAAGAAGAAGAAGAAGAAGAAGAAGAAGAAGAAGAAGAAGAAGAAGAAGAAGAAGAGGAGGAGGAGGAGGAGGAGGAAGAGGAGGAGGAGGGTGAAGAAGGAGGAGAAGGGAAGAAGAAGAAGAAGAAGAAGAAGAAGAAGAAGAAGAAAGAAGAAGAGAGGAGGAGGAGGAAGAGGAGGAGGAGGATAAAGAAGGAGGAGAAGAGAAGAAGAAGAAGAAGGAGAAGGAGAAGGAGGAGAAGGAGGAGGAGGAGGAGGAGGAGGAGGAGGAGAAGAAGAAGAAGAAGAAGAAGAAGAAGAAGAAGAAGAAGAAGAAGAAGAAGAAGAAGAAGAAGAAGAAGAAGAAGAAGAAGAAGAAGATGATAGAGGAGGATGAGGGAGATGGGGAGGAGGAGGTCATTCTTAGTCCCGAATTGTCCATTCCGAGTTGGCTAAACTGACACCCTCTTCTGGCCTCCATGGGTACTGCGCATGCACTTAATATTCCCCTCAGTGTCTTTTGTTGTAAAGAATCAAGCTGAGTCACCTGTTTACCATGGAACTAAAGAAAGCCATCTCCAACGTATGAGTATGAAACTCACATGTCCAGGTGTGCATCTGCCCCTGCGTGCACAGTCAGAAGGACGCCACGGTGATCACCCGGTGTCCTTGTCAGGTAGAAACATCACTGCTACCGTCACGTCACTGCTTTTGGTGTTAATGGTAGCCCTAGAAGAGTGTCTACTGTGCTCCTGGCTAAATTTCAGGAGGACTGGGGCTGCTTAGACAAGGCCAGAATTCAGAAAGCAGATTTTAAACACATGCGCAGCCTCACAGCCTTCTGTTTGTCCAGGAGCTGACGGCCAAAAGGCTGATTTAACATGTAAGGGAAATTCAGTTTGTTCCTTTATTTATTTATTTATTTTAAAAAGCATATTCATTTTTTTTTCCGGTCTCTACGATACATCTGGACAGCTTCAAGCTTGCCACTTTAGAGGAAACTAATGAGCTTCTACATTGTGTCTCGTTCTCCAAAAGCGCCTGCTGTGGGAACACTTATTTCGGAAGTACATTCAGGTGAGGAGAAGTAGCAAGGGCCTCATGGGCGTGTCCCATTCAGTGGTGCGGAAGGTTTATGCAGGTTTAGTTTCACTTTCATAGACTCTGGTTCCCAAGAGCAACAAAATAAGTCATTGCCATCAATATTTTTTCAGAGACAGAGTTACGTTTAAGATTGGGCTTCTTAGAATTTTTATAAGTAGTTATTCTTCTATGGCCAAGTGGCAGTCTTCACTAATTAAATAAGCTATACTGAATGGAATATTTTTAGTATCACTTACGATAGCAAGATACCGCACAACCAACCTATAATGCACATTATGCTTTTCTTTATATTTTTATGAGTCTAATTTTTCATCTTTTTTTGGGGGGGGAGCTGTAAGCAAACAGAGTTAAGGTACGCTAATATTCTCAACATAAACACAGCCCCTAATATTATAGCATCTGGTAGCATCATAGTTCAGTATTTATCATCTACTCCATTATAAAACCTTTGTTCCAAAAGAGCTGTGTGGGCCTATTAGGCAGATCTGCAATTACATAGGTAATGGTCTGTGGCCGCCTCACGCAGCACTGGCAGATGACCTGTGGCAGAGCGCTGTATAGCATGTTGATTGGAGGTACTTAGATTTCCGGATGAAGCTGTTTACATTATTTTCAATTTCTTCATCCTTTGTTTGGCTTCCAAACGTAAATTGCATATTTTGTTCTAACTTGTTCTCTTAATGAAGAAGTTAGAGATTTGGAGTCCTCTGTAATCAACTGTTCTTTTGGCCATTTTTTTTTCCCCCAACTTTTATGTGAGAGTCATTGGCGCTAAGTACGATCCTTTTGGTGGTTTCAGTGATGAGCATGTCAGCAGCAAGGGGACAGAGACAAAGATGTATACTGTCACCTTCAGTGGCCCCAGGAGGAGCCCCTAATATAGGGACAGTAACTTAGGCAAATTGATGCAGAGAAGAATTTCAGGACTAGCCACTGTGAAGCAGAGTTGAGGTTTTATTAAAAACAGGAAGATGTTCGAGAAATGTGTACAACCACACTTCAGAGCACGGGTGAGTTCTGAAGGACACAGTCACAGTTTGTCAAAGGCCACTTACAGGCATTATTATTATTATTATTATTATTATTATTATTATTATTATTTTATGTGTGTGGGTGTTTTGCTTGAGTGTATGTCTGTGCACTATGCATGCACAGTTCCCATGGAAGCCAGAAGAGGGCGTCAGATCCTTTGTGACTGGACACACGCACGCAGTTGTGAGCTGCCATGTGGGTGCTGAGACTCAAACCTGGGTCCTCTGGAAGAACAGCAGTGCTCTTAACCACTGAGCCATCTCTCCAGCCTTGACATTTATAGATTTTAAACTATAAGGGTGTCTTAGTTTGGGTTTCCAGTGCTGTCAAGAAGTACCGTGACAAAGGCAACACTAATTCAGGCAAACATTCCATTTAATTAAGTTTCAGAGGTTTAGTCCATTATCATCGTGGTTGTACTTATTGTCAATGATTCTCACATAAAAGTTGGGGAAAAAAATGGCCAAGACAGTTGATTACAGAGGACTACAAATCTCTAACTTCTTCATTAAGTGAACAAGTTAGAACAACGTGTGGAAGGATGGAAGCATGTAGGTAGATATGGTGCTGGAGGAGCCAAGAGTTCTACATCTTGACCAAGAGGCAGCCAGGAGAAGACTGGAGTCCTCAGGCAGCCAGGAGGCTGCCTAGTGGGTGGAGCCTGAGCAAAGCCCACCTCCACAGTGATACCCTTCCTACAAGGCCACATCATTTAACAGTACCACTCCCTATGGGCCAAGAATATTCAAACCCCCATAAAGGGTTAAGGGGAAAACTGATGTTAGAAAAGATAGTATGTACCCATGTGTGGGTATAGGCTCCTTAAGGGGGGGAGTCATAAGCAAGGGTCTTCCTAGTTGCCATCTTTACCACTTCGGTGTTCCTTAGGTTACATTGTGAAAAACTTGCTAAGAAGCTCTTTGTTCCTTTCTCTCTCTTTTGGTAAGTAACTTTATAGGGCGGCTCTGGAGATGGCTTGGCTGGAGCTACAATCTAATCAGGTAAAAACAGGGAGCTATGAGGGCTGTGTAAGGAGGTTGGCATAAATGAGGTTTCTGGGGAAGTTACATAGAGCAACATGGGTAATTGTTCTTTAGGTTATATTGTTCGTTATTTTTTTTTTTGAACGAATTTTGGTGTTAAAGCATTCATTTTGAGAGCCACTAAACAGAAAGTGGTAATTCTACTTCAGAATAATAAAAAAGTAGTTAAGGTGGATACATAGTTTATGGAGGGTGAGTCATATGCTATCCTGAACTTCTCTGAAGAGTCTCTTAGGAAAGTGATAGACACTGGCAATGATATATGACTTACAGTTATCAATCAGGACTATAGTTAGCATCCTTATTGGTGACCTCTCACTGTGAACTTATTCCCAAACTGATGGAATTAGGAAGGTGCTAAAAGTTCATTGTATTTTTAGCCCTAAAGTTTTATATCACCCGCCCCAACTCCCAACCAAGGCTCAGGAGTCATTGTGGAAAGCGGGGGTTGGGGGGGCCGGGTAGGGGGGATGGGAAGATGGGGCAGGGGAGGGGCAGAAAGATAGTAAGCCAGAGGAAGTTGGTGAGCACAGGGAACAGAGGGCATAGATGAACTCCTGGCAGTTATGACAGCACACAGCGTTCACGAGCCCAAGCAATAATAAGAGGTAAAGTCCCAGCATGGATGAGAGATGTGGGTCTGAAGACTTACTACTAGTTGAGGAGTATTGGGCAATTGATAGCCGAGAGAGGAGGAGCTTATGGATGTAGCTTCTGGTGCTACCACCATACACACACACACACACACACACACACACACACACACCACTATTTATGTTTCTTTGTGTGTGTGTGTGTGTGTGTGTGTGTGTGTTTTAAGCCTACATAATGGCACTTGCTTGTAATCCCAGCACAGGGAAAGTCAGGACAGCCACATTCTTGGGGTGTCCCAGCCATCTAGTCTGCTCTATTTGGTAAGTTCCAGGCTAGGTAGAGGCCCTGGTGGGCTGACCATGTTTCAGTGGAAGGCCACACACCCAGGAATATATATGGTCAGCACACACTGGACTTCATGGATTTTAGAGAAGGAAGGGGGTGGGTAGGAATAGAGGTAGATAGAGTGTGGATCTGAGAGAAGTTGGGGCAGGGGGAAGTTATAATCAAAACATATTGTATGAAATTGTCAAAGAAATATTGATAGTAGAGTTTATTGTGTCTTTCGTAAACAATTAAAACATTTCCTCATAAGAATAACAGTGCTTTCAAAGCCATAACTCACCTTTCTTTTACTTTATTCTATTCTTTGTCTCTCTGTCTCTCTGTCTCCCTCTCTCTTTTTCTCTCTCTCTCTGGGTGTAGGCTAATAGACAACCTTGACTGTTGGTCCTCAGGTTCCTCCCACCTTCTCTTAAGACAGGGCCCCTAACTGGTCTGGAACTCATCAAGTAGGGTAGGCTAGATGGCCAGGACACCCCAAGAATATGGCTGTTTTTACTTTTTCCTGTGCTGGGATTACAAGCAAGTGCCATTATGCATGGGCTTAAGACACACACACACACACACACACACACACACACACACACACACACACATATACACCACTTACTTGTTTCTTTGTGTGTATGTGTGTATGTATGTATGTATGTGTATATATATATATATATATATATATATATATATATATATATATATGTATGTATGGTGGTAGTACATGTGCCATGGTGCCTGCATGTAGGTAACAGGACAAATTATTGTCTCCTTTCATTGTGGGTTCTGGGGATCCAACTCAAAGTCTATTAGGTTCGAAAGAAATCACCTCTACCAGCTGCTCTATTTGGCTGGCACTCCTTCCTTTTTTTAATGTGAGTCCTGGGGATCGAACTTGGGTCTTTATGTTTGTGAAGCAAACAGTTTACTCACTGAGCCATCTCCCTAGCCCTCATGTTTTCCTTTTTTGAGACAGAGTCTTGTTAGGTAGCTCAGGTGAGCCTTGGACCCAGGATCCTCTTACTCCTGTTCGGAATTACAGGTGTGCAACCACCATATGGTGCAAACTACAGCCCATTTCATTCCTAACCATCTGTGTGAATGTCCCCCTTACCCAAACTCTACAACAGGTTTGAGAAGGTTCCTTTGGGCCAGGGATGGAACAGACAGTGGTGTGTGAGAGAGCTTCCTGTTAAAAGGAAACTCGGACTACTCAGCAATTATCTGGGATGTTTGTACTTGGTTATTTTCGTTAAAGCAAGTGCATTAAAAATGATTAGATAGTGTATTCAATCATGACAAATGCTTTGACTTGGAGCCAGCCTTCAGTAAAGGCAGAGGGTACTTTATTATTTTGAGGACCATTTTCCTCCCCGAGCACCAACGCAGCAATATATTCATGAATAAAGTCCCACCAGTGTGTGAGGCCAGTCTGATGAAAATGAAAAGGCACATATAAATTGTCACACAGCAAGATGAAAGCTGGGCTCTTTATGCACGGAAACCATTTTCTATTAGAATTACAAAGGAAGCCAGTTTGCGGAAAGAACATGGAGTTTCCCATTATGTAAAAAAGACTCTCTACTAATGTGCTCTGATGTAGAGTCACATTCACTTTGACAGGGAAAACATAAGTGACCATTGCCTGCACCACAATTGAGGGATTTCTATGCATGTCCCCATGGTCATTGTTGGTCAACTTCAAAGAACCTAGGATCACCAAGGTTCATCTCAGAGTCTCAGTGAGGCATTGCCTGGATCATGTTGGTCTGCTGGCATGCCTACGAGAGATTTTATTTTTCCCCTTAATTAGGTCAAACAAAGCGTGACTCAGCAGCTCACCAAGGGTGGCGGCATTCCCTAGGTTTGTGATCTGCACAGAGGGTAGTCTTTGAGCAGAGTAGTAAGCATGCAGACACCCATTCTTGTCTTGCTTTTGACTGGATGGGACTGGTTCCCTTAAGTTCCCATTGCCTTGACTTCATTCATCCCCAGTGATTCCTGGTAAACAGGACTTGTTAGCTAAGTGAGCCATTTTGCTGTTAAGTGTCGCCCTGAGTCAGGCATTTTATCACAACAACAGAGACAAAACTAGGGCCTTTGTAAGTTTTCATCCTCTGACAACCAATAGAGAAGTGGAGACATGAGAAGCTACTGTCTTCTGGAGAGTCTTTGGCAGCAAAGCTATCTCATTCTGAGGACTTCTGAGTATCTGCTCTTTGCACTATAAATAGATCTTTAACTTACTTATTGATGGATCTGTGACCTGAGCCATAAACTGATGAGTGAAAACAGGTTTTGACAGGACTATGGGTCCTTGTCCTGCTCTGTCAGTCAATCCTTTCCCTGTTTCTTCTAAAGAATGACACCAAAAATCACATTCCTGATGCTCACTCAGGCTAGGGCATTATTTAAGAATAATGACAGAGATGGGTGCAGAGCGATTACAAAGGGAGAGCTTGTAGTCTCTGACAGGGAACTGGAGTAGTCTAGAGGGTTCACGGTGGCTATTTACTGATGAGAATTATCAAGAAGGGAAACTGGTAGAGCTAGATTTCTTGGTAACATGATAATCAAAGAGATAATTTCCTAGAATCAAAATGCACGATTTTGTGGCAGAATTTCACTTTGAGGCATTAATCATATTCTTTATTTTTCTTTCTCCTTTCTAAAATATCTTCTCCCACACTGGGCCACCCACTCTGGAGGAAAGTTTGAAGTCAGACTTAAATAATAAAAATGACGAATTCTTGATATCTCGTAGGAAGAGGCAGGTTAGCTCTAACCAGAGTGCCTTTCTTTGGTCTTTCCTGCCACCCCAGGAAACACTCTCCACTCTGGGAAGCTGGAGGGGAATAGAAGCTTAAACATGGCTTGTTTTTCTGCTACTTCCCCACTTGCCCCAGCATGGGAGCATTGCTAGGGCTTACTTCAGCAGACTGTGCCACATCTGAGATGGCTAGTAAAACCAAGACCCTTGGTGGGTCCCTGAGAGTACATAACTGCCTGTTAGCCTTAGGGTACGAGTGACTGTTTCTTTCCATTGTCAGTTCAGAATTTCCTTTTCAGTTCTGGGATAGAATGTGGAATATACATGCATACATATTCATAATATTATAATTATATTTATAATGTTATAATTATATGATTATCTAATAGTGTTATGAATGTTACTAATATTATAAATCTATACCGTAAATATTTTATATATAAAAGAAATATATGTAAATGAAATTAAAATTCTTTTGAGATGGGGTTTCTCTGTATAGCCTTGACTGTCCTTGAACTCACTCTCTAGACTGGGCGGGCCTCAAGCTGAGAGGTCTGCCTGACTCTGCCTCACAAAGGATGTGATTAAATAGGTGAGCCATCACTGCCTGTCAAAACACACACACATACACACACACAAAGACACAGATATACACACACATTTTCCTTTGAGAGTTGAGTATAATATAAAAATCAGCTGAGGTCAAGAAACTTGATCACATGGAGGAAATATGAGGCAGCAGATCAATTTGGTTCAATAAGTTTGTAACTGATTTCAGAGATCACCATTGCCATGGAGAGCAGTGGGAACTGAGAGGGTCATGCACTAGCTAGTTTATTTTCTAGTGAGCATTCCCTGGTGCTAAAGACCAGATAGGTGTTGTGGGATCAGGAATAGTAGGTGAATAGAGAACCAAGGCAGATGCAGATGGGTGTGTATGTATGTATCTATTTGGCAAGTTCCCTATGTATGAACCTCCTCTGGCTTAGACTCATTCTTAGGGAGAAGATTATCAGGAGAGAAATTGGAGAGAGGTTTAAACTCAGCTATAAACTTAAGTAGGCTGAGAAATGACTGAATTTGGATTAGCTTATTTGAGTAGGATTAGATTAAGTTGCTGCCCTAAGAGCAAAAATCAATTTTATGGTTTGAACAAAAGTTGTAGTTCTGCATCTTTGTTGATCAAGAAGTTCTATCATCTGTAAAGTTCCAAATCTAGGCACGGACAGGGGAAAAATCGTATCTGGAGGTAAACAGAGATTTAGATGGGAGAAAGGAAGGGGAGGAGTTAAATGGGGAGGGAAGGGAAGGAAAGGGAGGAGAAGAGTGGAATGCTTTGTGCACGCTGGTGGGTGTGCAATATGTATGTGTAGGTAGGTGAGGTCTCATACTGGGCACTTTAATCAGTTACTTTGAGTTTTATATCCATGTCTGTCATAGCCATGAGGAATATGAAGTATCATTTTGGTTAAGGTTAAAATGTAGGTTCTTCAGTTAAATTTGAATTTCAGATCAATGAAGAGTAATTTTCCAATAATTTTGACTGCCTATGACCTACATAACACACGGGATACACTTACATTGAAAAGTATTTATTATGAGCTAGATATTAAATCTGAATGTGATCGATTCATTTTTATTTGCTAAATCTGGCAACCTTACTCTTTGGCCCTTGAGCCAGTGAAAGAATAACAACGTCCCACATGTTAGTCACACAGCAGTGAATGGGTGGTGGCTGTGAAACAGGTGCTGATACTGCAGGTAATGGCTAAGGCCGTTCTTGGATCATCCAGATGGGTTAGGGTGGCTCACTGAGGCAACCAAAGAAGGCCAAGCAGAGTGGAAAAGAAAGTAGTCTTCTTAGTAAGTGGTTTGAGAACACACAAAGCAACATCGTTAGTATTTCTGGGTTTGTGTTACTGCTGCAGCAGAAATTCAGTTTTAAAAGAAGTTTTTGGGAACAGATCCATGGAGTAAAGGAATGTATTCTTAAAAAGCTGTTGCTTCTCTTTCTCACACCCTTCTGGGCAGTCAGGCCCATAAAAGGGACCCTGCAAATCCTTTGCAGGGAGCAGGCCTATGAAATTAGTTGACTCCTGTAAAGAACTCTTGGCGCGTTACTTCGTTTCAACTTGGCGTTTTAGTCAAAGGATGTCTCTGAAATTAAGCTGGTGGGAGTTTTGCCAAAGTTGTGACAGTGATGTCATTCAGAAGAGTGTTGTGCTGAGTTACATGGCTCTGATTATCAACAACTTTGAATCCATGCTGCAATTTCTCACAACCCTCCTTCTCTGTGTAAGTGTAGTGCAGGTAGACCAGATGGAGCACTTTACCTGGTTTGGATCCTTGGCTTGTAGTAGCTATTTTGAGATCTCGCAGTTATAGGTTTCCTGTCCTTAAACTAAGTTTCCTTTTGTATCCCAGAATAATGCTATGCTCTGGATCTTCCTATCCTCTGAGGGCTTTGCTACTTCAAGAATTCTCATTTTTCCTTATTTTTTAAAACTTACTTTTTCCTCTTCCATATTCACTTATTAAAGTTGATCATTAAACAAACAAACAAACAAACAAAAACCCCAAAAAACAAAAAACAAAAGACAAGGACAGTACAACCATGAGGATAAATAATTGTCATGACCAACACAATGGCAGTTTTCTTTCATAGCAACATTGTCTCTGGCAAGTGCCCTACCTTTTTTTTTTCTTTTCAGCATAGCTTAGTGTCTAAGAGTTTGGGCAGCAAACCTGCTTCCTAACAATCCCACTTGGTTCCTGGACTGGAATGTTTTCTGTTGCTAAGTTTCGCCTAGTTGGTGTTCTGCTTTCATTGAGTTGTCAGGAACTCAACCTTTCTGCCACTAAGCATGAAAAGAAAGGAAAACAAGAACTACATACCATTTCAAACATGTACTTCATTAAGAAAACTAAATTTCTCCCCTCCCCCACCTTTTTTTTTTCTAATAATCTGTCCTTTGAGAATTTCATAAAATGCATCTTGATCATTTGTACTCTCCTCCTAGTCTTTTTCTGGATCGATGTTTCTTTTCTTTTCTTTTTTTTCCTAGTCAACTTTGTGTTCTCATTTGTTGTTTAAAACCCAGTCAGTCAAAACAGTGCTGCCCATATATTCCTGGGTGTATGACCATTGAATAGAGTATGGGCAGATTTATCGGGGGCCACACCCTTAAAGAAAAGTGACTCTTACAGACCATCTGTCAGTTACTTAGATGGGAGGCAAGACGTCATTGTCACCCACCTGCTAGAGCTGGGGATTTGTTTTGCTTGTGTTGTTGCAGGCTTTGGGCATACTGTCACACAAGCTATGAATTCTTATGCGTGACTACTCGGTTGTGTCTGGAAAATAGTTTCCTCACAGTCCTCTACCAGCTCTGGCTCTTACAACAATCTTTCCAATCTCTCACCTGCAATGATTCCTGAGCCTCGGGAGGAAGGGGTGTGGTGTAGATGTCTCGTTTAAAGGCTGAGCACTCTGCAGACCCTTATCCTCTGTACTTCGACCAGTTGTGGTCTGTATGTTAGTCATTACCTATTGCAAAAAGAGGCTTCTCTGGTGAGGGTTGAGAGATGTACTCATCTACAGGTATAAGCCATTAGTAGTCAGTTTCATACTATGTCCATTTAACAGAACAGTCAAAAGTCCTCCTCTAGGGTCTATGACAGGTTCTTGGTTCTAATAATGGGTAAAACTACAGTTCCTTCCTTTCTTCCTTCCTTTTATCCTTTCTTTCTCCCTTTCTTTCTTTCTTTCTTTCTTTCTTTCTTTCTTTCTTTCTTTCTTTCTTTCTTGTGTTGGGGTCTCACTGTATAGCTCTGGCTGGCCTGGGACTATTTTGTAGACTAGGTTGGCTTTGAGATCACAGAAATCCTTCTTCCTCTGCCTCCCAAGTGCTACAATTAAGGTATGCGCCACCACACCTTGCAAAACAAAATTATTTTTTGTTTTTAAAGATTTATTTATTTTATTTTATGTATATGAGTACACTGTAGCTATACAGATAGTTGTGAGCCACCATGTGGTTGCTGGGAATTGAATTCAGGACCTCTGCTCGCTCCGGCCCAAAGATTTACTCATTATTATATGTAAGTACACTGTAGCTGTCTTCAGACACACCAGAAGAAGGCATCTGACCTCATTACGGGTGGTTGTGAGCCACCATGTGGTTGCTGGGATCTGAACTTAGGACCTTCAGAAGAGCAGTCAGTGCTCTTAACTGCTGAGCCATCTCGCCAGCCCCCAAACAAAATTCTTAATATAAATATTATGTTATAAAATATTTCTTTTGTGAGTATTTTTCCCCCTTAGGGAAGAAGAGAACTACTGTCTCCCATAAAATCAATTTTCCTGTAAATAATGGAGTTTGGTTAAGATAATACATTGATATTGAATCATTACTTTTGGTGAATCTGTCATGTTAATATTAGATGTTAATAGGAAAAATTTTAGACTGTGACCAGAGTATTGGTAACTCTCTGTACTATCAATATTTGTTTCCATTTTTTTTTTTTTTTACAGTATGGAAGATTGTTTAAAAATAAAGTCTATTACTTTAAAAAAAATGATGTTTTATGTTAAAATACTCTGATGAGCTTTGTCTTCAAGAAAAATAGCAAAATACTCGGTTGGACAGCGAGAACCATCAGTTTTTAAAACCCTGGCAGATTATTCCAAGGTACCGATCTTCTTCAGATACTTCGCTCGTTCTGCAGGGATGCGACCCAGGGTGCTCTTCCTGCCTAACAATGCGCTTAGATGTTTGCTGTCCCTTAAAAGAGCAAAGATCACATGCCATATAGGCTTCTAGTGGATAATGCTCAAATGCAGAATGACAAATTGCAACTTAGGTTGCAAAATAATGCTTCATTTTTTATTCTCCATCAAAATGACTAATTTGTGTGTAGGTTGTGGTTGCAAAGGTTGCCTGAGTTAGGAACAGAAAAGCTATTAATTTCTTACTAGACTCCAACTTTATAAAATGCATTTTTAGTAATTGAAAAAAAAAAACCCAAAACTCAAAAACCAACAACCCATTTGCTTTGATCTGAGTTTGAATAATTTCCTCTAAGGAAAAGCGAGATCTTAGGTATGTAAAGAATGATCCCTGAGGAAAGCTCTCTGAGAGACACTAACAGGAAAAAACAGGTAATTCTCCGCATAGAGAATATAGTTTGGGCTTGTTGTTTATATGATATTTGATATAATGAAGCACATTAGGGAAAAGGAAGTAATTGCAACAAGAAACCAGATGATCCAAAGGACATCCGACCCTCAGAGCCTTTGCTCTTTGACAGTCATGTTTTTGGCGCGTAGAGAGTGTACTTTTCTTCCAGGGAGGCATCCGTTAGCTTCTGTTGCCATGGCAAAACGCCATGCCCAAAGGCATGTTCCGGAAAGACGAGAGTCTGTGGCCGGAAGTGGAAGGAAGAGCAGGAAGGACAGCAGGAACCGGAAGGAGAGGATCACACCTTTATGACAACCACTAAGCAGAGAGTGGGGTGGTTTGCATGAGAGCTGTCGGTCCAAGTCCGCAAAAGTCCTTTGAACTTTTGGTTCCCAGTTGGCATCGCTGTTCACTGCGGTTTAGGAGGCGTGGCTTTGCTGCAGGAAGTATGTCACTGTGGGCCACGCTTCCGAGATGAGAACCCTTGTATCCTTTACGGTTCTGTTTCATTTTGCTTGTGGTCGAGGGTGTGAGCTCTGCTTCCTGTTCTTGCTACCTTTCCTGGAGCTTTTGCAGTGCTGCCCCACGGAGAGAGGCTCTTAATCCTCTGGAAACATAAGCCCAAATTAAACTACTTCTTTTGTATGTTGCTTTGATCATTTTTTTTTTTTAAACTTCACCTATCAGGAAGTAACTAATACAAGGAGTGAGCTGGAAATAGAGTGAAGGCCATGGACTCTCAAAGCCCATCTCCCATGATGCAGTTCCTCCAACAAGGCCACACCTTCTAAATCTCCCCAAACAGTACCAAAGACCAAACAAACGTTCGACAGCTTGAGCGTATGGAGAAAATTGCTCATTTTAACTACCACAAATGCCTTCATTTCTTTCCTCGTTTAAAATTTATTTTTAAGTACGTGTATGTATGCGTGTATGCAAGTGTTAATGTACACGAGGGCAGGTAACTGAAGAGGCCAGCGGCATTGGCCACCCTGGATCTGGAGTTATAGGCAGCGGTGAGCTACCCAGTGTGGGTGCTGTGAACAAAACTGTTCTCATCAAGAACAGGGTGCCACTGAGCCGCCTCTCCAGCTCTACACTTACGTCTTTGATATTCACTTTTATTTTGGGAGTGTCATCTTTGTACATCCTAGCTGGCTTTGGTTCATTTATTCCTTGTCCCCTTCTCCACTCCTCTCATCACACATTATTACCATGCCATCACTTGTTGTCCAGGGACCAATTTAGAACTTTTGGGAGTTCCGTGTTTCTGATTTCCTAACCTTTGTCTTCCTCACAAATATACCAATGCTCCAGTTCCTATTAAGTTGTTAGTATGAGTAGTTGCCACCTGTTTCCCTCCCAAGCTTGAATAGGGTTCCAAGAAGCACCCTATTGCTATCCTTAGAGTTTGGGACTCCCTAAGAGATCTACCGATCTCTTAGAGCCATGAGTCTGAGCATGCCCCCCATTTATTTATTAAGGACATGTATCTATTTATTTTTATGTCCGTGTGTATGTTTGCATGAGTCTAAGCACACCCCATGTCTGCAGGGGCCTTCAGAGGCCAGAAGAGGGCATCAGATCCCCTGGAAGTGGAGTTGCGAATGGTCGTGAGCCACCAGGTAGGTGCTGTGTCCTCCGCAACAGCAGTGAAGTGGTCTCAAGAGCTGAGCCATGTCTCCAGCTCTGCTTCTGGAAATGGCGATGCCCATTGGGCATCCTGGGACACCTAGGGAAGGGAGCTGATGAAGAGTCAGTACGCTGGGGACCACCTGCTGGATTCTCTCAGTTATGTGCGTAGCTTTTCACAACAGCTGTAGGTGTGTCACAGGCGCCTGCAAGTTCAGCTCTTCAGAGTGTACAGGTTTCCTGCTACAGAGAGTCATCTAAGGAATGGGGCAGCTTATCTTTAGACCACAGTTGTGAATAGCTAGCTCATTGTCCATGAACACAGTCCTTTCTCATCTTGGATGATTCTGTATTTATTTTACTCATAAAGCCCAACTTAGGAGAAATAGCCACTTTTGTGTTCTGGGGATTGTCTGAGTTGCTACAGAGAGGACACACACACACACATACACACACATCATGAGCAGATGTAAAGGCCAGTTGATTCTCAGCCAATAAAAGCTTCACCCATGTGCACAAGGTGACATGATCAGGAGCATTGGCAGTGGGCAAAAGAGACATTTTTTCCCAGGGGAATTGTCTTAGTTAGGGTTTTACTGCTATGAACAGACACTGTGATCAAGGCAAATCTAAGGACAACATTTAATTGGGGCTGGCTTACAGGTTCAGAGGTTCAGTCCATTATTATCAAGGCGGGAACATGGCAGCATCCAGGCAGGCATGGTGCTGGAGGAGCTGAGAGTTCTTCATCTTTATCTGAAGGCAAATAGGAGAAGACTGGCTTCCAGGCAGTTAGGATGAGGGTCTTAAAGCCTACACCCATAATGACACACTCCCTTCAACAAGGCCACACTCATTCCAACAAGGCCATACCTCCTAATAATAATAATAATAATTCTCCCTGTGCCAAGCATATTCAAATAATCACAGGAATGTCCTACTGTCAAGCTGTAACAGTCATACTTAGGACTGCCATGAAATGACCCATGAAAATGACCTGTCCCCCTCATCTGCTCCTGCCAGGTGACTCTCAGTTTCTAGGTTGACACAAGGTGACAAGTTTGTCCTTGGGAGACCTTTTTTAATGTAGCTCCTAAGTGGGCTACAGGAAATGGACACTTCAGCAGGTCATGTGTTGCTTCCTGATCCTGCACTCAGGGGCTAGGAGACCTCTGCAGAGTTTAATGTTCTAGATTTAGAGGAAGGAATTTATAGCTTGAGAGTTTATTTAAATATATATATATATATATATATATATATATATACACACACACACACATATATATTAACACACATAAAAACATATGTAATATACACATATATAACACAACATATATAAACATACATATATAACATATATTTAGCTATATATGTTATATATACATATATACCCATGTATGTATACATATATACACATATGCATATTTATTTATTTAACTATGTATATGTGTATATATATATATGTATATATATTTGCCTTTGTGTATGTGTGTGGTGTGTCGGTGGGTGTGGACATGTGTTTATGCTTGTGTGAGTACACGTATGTATGCATTCATGTTTTTGAAGACCAGAGACTGACATCAGATTTCTTCCTTGATTTTAAAATTAAACAATTTTACCTTATGTGTATGTTGAATGGGGGCATGCTCATGCCATGGCGCATGAGTGGCGTCAGAAGACAACCTTGGATATTAGTCTTCAGTTCTGTGCTTTGTTTGAGACAGGGTCTCTGCAGTTTGACACTGTGTTCAGGTTAACTGGCCTAGAAGCTTTCCACTTCCCACCTCCCCAAAGCAGCACTTCTGGGTTGCAATCATGAGCTACAGGAGTTGGAGTTTTCATGGATTCTGGGGATGTGAACTCAGGTTTCTGACAGTATTTAGAACTTCAAATACTGGTTTGCATTTCAAAGTCTGTGATATTTCTCTATCTTTATTTCCCAGAAGCTGGTACTGTCCTTCCACTGGAGACAGACAAATTCGTATTTTCTTCGTGCCATCTTTTCCTGGCTTTATTCACATAAGAATGTACTGCCAACTCTGAAATTCCTCCTGGTGAGAAAAATATCTCCTACTTTTTGGCTTTGCGTTATCTGACTAATCCAAAAGCAATGCCAGTGCCAAACCTTTCCCATAAAGGGATAATAATAATTAAGTTGTGTTAGAAGAAAACAATTGTTTATACCACAGCACTCATGCATTAATTATATTTGATTATTTGACAGAATATACGAAGTTCTTGCAGGAGTAACTTCACAAAACCTTGTATTATTATTATTATTATTATTATTTTTAACTCTAGCTCATTACTTTGTGGCACAACTTTGAGAATATTTAGATCGTTTATGTTTTGAAAGAGAATCTGTCATACTTCCCCCGTGAGATGCCACTAATAAGGCCTTGCGTGCGATTAGGAGAAGCACCATTGCGCAGATGAGAAGCAAAAAAATGTGCTTTGGCAGGAGCTGATTGCGGTGCACATCAGCATGTCTCTAGATCTGGGGAACATTTGGTAATTATGTGCAATTAGCCCCAAAATAAGTCTCGGTTCTTCTTTGGGAGCATCCACAGAGTTTTGGTTGCAAACGGATGTTCTAATGTGAAAAAACAGTCTGACAGGTAGAAAATAAATTCGTGGACATTCTACAGAGAGAAAACCACATAGGTGAAGAATAATACAAAACCAGAAACAAAAATATGGCGTTGGGAGGAGGAGAATTGTTCTCAGTTGACCTGGGAGGTGGCAGTGTCTTAACAGTGGAGAGAAAAAAAAAAATAACCAAGTGTTTGATGGTCTGTGGTTACTACTAATTTTGTGCATGGGTGGAGAGAGATGTTTTATCTTTTCTCAATGCAAACGCCATTTCGTACCTTCCCTGTATTTTATTTTCCTAGTAGGCAGTAGCTCTTTCTCCAGGTGCCAAGCTCACCTCCTTGCTAACCTTAACTGAAGCTGGAGATGAGGCTGTACAATAGGGCTGAGGAGAATCACAAACTTCCTCTTCCCCCAGCTCCGCCCCCTAGCCCCGCCCCCACCAGAAGGCTGCAGAGCTCTTCAGAATCCGTCTAGTCACTTAAAACCCTGATTATTTGTTTTAGAGACTTTTTTTTTTTTTTCATTTTTGTATCACTGTAAGTTGGTGAACCTTTACTGGGAAGTTGATTCTTGGTTCGTTTCTTTTACTTTTTTTGTCTTTTTCAGCCCATGATCTAAAGTACAAACTCTCTTGCTGTGAGATACTAGGGAAGGGAGGATTCAGAGCCTCCCTCTGCTGTATGAGGACATTAGAGCCAGGGCTCCCCTGAGTCAGGCAGTTAAAGCTCAAAGTGGCTATGCTGTGAAGCAAATACCTACTTTTCAAAACAACAACAACAACAACAACAACACACCGAAAATATTATGTAAAAAAGCGATCCTTTCACAACAGAATCCAAGCCCTTTCAAACATCTAAAGTTACTATTTATAATGCTAGCACACACCGAAAGTCTCCTTATTTAAAATGGAGCAGACTATCATGGAATCTTGCTAGCTTGCTTCTAAATGCTTCCAAGTGCCAGCTCTGAATTATCCACCCTTGGTTCTAAAGAGACAGAAAAACACAGGCAGTCGCACCCACAGAACGCTAAAAATCTCTTAGGCATTCACTACTGTTTCTTCCTCAGGCTTCTCAAAGGAACAGTCTTGTATGATCTGCGCTGTCTTTGTTTCTTCCTCACCCACGCCTTTGATGGACACAATAGGAATGTCCAGTACTGAGGGCTTTAGGTTAGAGAGAAACAAAACTCCATGGCTTTGCCCATCTGGAGCGGTTGGTCATTCTGCGGGCCACTCTCTCGGGTGGGCAAAGACTTCCTTTCCTTTAGGGGATCTTTTTCGAATCTGCTTTTGTTCAAAGGCCCTTGTCTTGCAGAGAGGCATTTCTTATAGAGATTCATGCACCGGTGTCTTGTCATTTCCTGTTAGTGTACATAAATTATATGTAGAACCTGCCCTAGAAGATCCTCAGGTTCTTCAGTGGGGTCCCAGTCCTTACCAACCCTGGCTTTACAAGAACATGGTCTGTTGGCTGCTCCTGTATTAACCAAACCATATCCATCATGGCACAGAAATAGACAGCAAGTGGGCGGAGCTGTGGGAAGGATGAGGAAAAGGGCTTCATTTGTCCGGCGGGGAAGGAGGGAGGGAAGATTGCAGACTAGAGGAATCCAAGGCATTTTATTTGGGAGTTGAGTTTTTCTCTTTCTCTTTCTTTTCTCTTCTTCCTTTTTCTCTCTCTTTCTTTCTTTTCCTTTTCTTTCTTTTTTTTTCTTTTTTCTTTTTTGGAGGAGTTTACACTGATGGAGACCATAGAAGGAAAGGATACGCTCATGGGGAAAAGATGAGCAGAAGAATAAAGATATTTCTGAGAACAAACAAACAAAAAGAGCAATCAATTTAGAGGATGACTTCTATAGAGCAAGAGAGGCAGGAAAGATGGTTTGGTTGGAGTTAGACCATCAGATGTTTTAGGAGTCAGGATGAGAATTTCATGTTATGTAGGGGAGAGCACTGGTAGGATTGTGATTGGTATGAAAGATTCGCGCGTTGGAGACGAAGCTGGGGGCAGCGGGGTTTAGGAGGCTATTTCGCTGCTTCAAATAGACTGATAGAGTCTTAAGAGTACAGGTCAGGAGTGCGGGCAGAGCTAGGAAGAAGTCTCGAGGCAGGCAGGACTGAGGAAGGCTTCTTAGGGTCATTTGTGGAGTTGGGCTATGTCTTAAAGTCAACAAAATTTGAGGCATTTTCAAGATCTGTAGACTTGTAAGTAGCATGTACTTGGTTTAAAATTATATACATATCCTTATTTTTTAAAATTGAAGTGTAGGGGCTGGAGAGATGGCTCAGCAGTTAAAAGCACTGACTGCTCTTCCGAAAGTCCTGAGTTCAAATCCCAGCAACCACATGGTGGCTCACAACCATCCGTAATGAGATCTGATGCACTGTTCTGGTACATCTGAAGACAGCTACAGTGTGCTTATATATAATAAATAAATAATTTAAAAAATAAGATATTTTAAAATTGAAGTATAGTTATTTATACTACTTTTTTTTTTTGCAGTATTAAATGCTGAACTTGGGACCCCACAATAGGTGCTCCAATACTAAGATGTACCTCCATCCCCCTTTTCCCATTTTATTTTTATACAGTGTCTTATTAAGTTGCCTGTACCACAGGCAGGGCTTGTATCTGTGAGCCTCTGAATGATGATCTGATGATCTGGGATGATAAGCCTATGTCACTATGCCTGGGTCTAATTATACCGGTGGATACTAATTGTACATATTAATGGACACATTTGGAATTTATATACGTAGACGTCCTATGCATGTATACGTATGCTATGCTTTGATCCTATATACTTTCCCAGCAGCTCTCTCAGCTGCCATGCATTGCCTCTCCCTCTGAATCACATTACCATTCTCTAGTAATTCCCCTGTAACTTTTCTATTATTCTTATCATCATCATCATCATCATCATGGCCATCATCATTATCATCATCATTCTATGATTCTAGGGTCCACATATGAAAGAAAATAACTGACACTTATCTTCTTGTGTCTGGTTTATTTCATTTAACATGATGCACTACAGTTCTACCATTTTTTTCTTCTGCAACTGTGATTAAGTTCTCTATGGCTCAATAATACTGTTTGTCTCTCTCTCTCTCTCTCTCTCTCTCTATCCTATCTATCTATCTATCTATCTATCTATCTATCTATCTATCTATCTAATCTATCTATCTATCTATCTATCTATCTATCTATCTATCTATCTATCTATCTACCTATCTATCTACCTACCTATCTATCATCTAGTCTATCTATCTATCTATCTATCTATCTATCTATCTATCTATCTACCTATCTATCTATCTCATGTTTTATTTGTTATTCTGTTGGTGGCCACTTGATCTGATTCTATAGTTTGGCTGTAAACATGGGTCAGCTGTTATTTCTTACCATATGTACTTTCATATCTAGCCCTGAGATTGGATATACACAGTCTATGTATGGGGCAAAGTCAGACTATTTCTGTTCCTTTTGTCTTGTGTGTGTGTGTATGTGTTTTTTTCTTTGCAAATAAAGTTATCTTAGATAGAATATAGATATGCTTGTTTTAAGAAATGTATTACTTACTGTTTTTGTGCTTTGGTGCAGAACTGAGCATTTGCAAGAGATGGTCTTCTCAGAGAGCACAAAGTATTTACTCTCTTGTCTTTTGTGTAAAAAGTTTACAGATTTCTGGTCTGGAATTATTAGGTAATTCAAGTTAACTGAACAAAATAAATCTTTTGGAGCTGGATTATAGCCACGGGTCCCAGGCAAACCAAATCTTTAATGTACTGGGCTAAATTGAACACGTATCTTGAAACGAATGCTCATTGCTGTCTTACTCAGAAGAGCTGGCTGTGATCGTGAATTCTGTTTTATGTGTTTCCGCAACCTTTCAGTGCACCTGGAAGGGCTCTGTTGTTCTCGAGCTGGTCGCCTGATAAGAGTTCGCGCGGTAAATTTCCTCAGATGGTCTTCATGTTTAGGAGCCAGACGTCAAGCAAATGCCATCAAAGATAAATCATAGTTTCTTTTGACAAGAAAATCAATACCCAGGTTGTGGGTGTAGTGCAGAGAGGTAAGGCACTTGGTTCCCATGCACGAGGCTGTGGGTTCAACCCTCCATACCCACAAAAGAAAGTTAGCAGTAAAAAGTCCATCTTCTATAAAGCCTCTTGATAATAGCACAAGCAGGGAACCAGGTTTCATAAGCCTTTACACCACAGTGAACGCTGGCCTCACTGTCTCGCTTGTATTTCATAGTTCTATCCATCTTCACGGAAATCCAATGATGGGGTGGGGGTGGGGGGAAATGTAAATCACTCTTCTAATAGAAAAGTGTAGGAAATCTTATTGAACACAGTGGTTCATATTGATGGGGGTCATTCTGAATGGTTTGAGAGATACCTAGGAGATCAGCGAAGCATGCTTCCAAGTGGGAACATATGGACGGGCGCAGAAGCAGCTGTCACATGGATAGCAGCTTGAGGGGGAAGAACGTCTTAAATGCGGGGGACACGGTCCAGTGGGCTGCAGATCCAGATAGGATAGTGCTGCCTGTACCCTGGACTACTCACTGCCCGATCCTCCCTGCCCTTGGGGGTTGGAGGTGAGGTGGCCCAGAGTCAAAGATTCAGACTCTGGGAACAGGTTAGAAACACCCGCAGCAAGCTCATCTGAACACTGCTGTAAGCTCCTTTAATGCTGTCCACCGGCAGGCACTCTATCCGTCCTAAGAAAGCATCTCTTCAAACAGCAGTTCCCGATTGGCTGGCATTGTCTACGTCAGTAGTCCTTGGTCTCTCAGGCAGTCTTCAATTAGGCCTCCCACAGGAGATACATAGATGCATAGAGGTGGTCCTAAGGTTCCTGCTACAAGACAGAAGCAAGAGGAAGAAACCCCCAAACGTAAGGATGGTCCGTTAGTCTCTCTGCTTCGTGCTGCCACAAGGCAAGCAACTCTTCCATGGCCATACTCTTCTACTAAGATCTCCTGCTTCCCTACTGGCCAATACCAACAGCCCCAGTGACTGCAGAGTAAAATCTTTGAAACTATGAGCCAAAACAGTCTGTCTTCCTTTGAGTTGTTTTGCCTGAGTATTTTGTTACCTTGACAAACAACTAACAAAGACTCACACAGCCCCTTCTGCCACCCCTACTCCTTTCTTTTTCTCAGTGTTATATAAAGCAGCGGGTCCTAGTTGTCTTTTATTTGCTACATATGTTTCATCTCAACTACAATAGATTTGTCTTGGGATGTGTAGCAGAGCCAGATCCGAGTGAAGCCAATCTGAGCCCTGATCCAGGATCCTTTCCTTTTTAAAGAATACTCACTTACAGAGGGTTACATTTTGACTTCACCCCACACTAACTTGAAAGGAAACATGCAGATTTGTGACGCCACCTTCTTCCCCTTCCTAGTCACCCATCATGTCCTTACATATACTAAAACATGCTTATAAATTCAGATCACCCTGGATGTGTCTAACGAATGAGAAAAAGATGGCAAAGGGCTTGGGGACAACTAGCCAAGGATAACTATCTGAATGTTTATTAGGGATTCTTGTGGGACCTCATCCTGAGGAACAGATCAGGGTCAAGCTCATAGAAACAGTCGGTACTCTGGGTATTGTTGGTTGTAATCAGGGGAACAGAAATTTTGGTCTGTTAAGTAGCATGAAACTAAAATTCAAAGCGAACATCATCAAGAATCTGCTGGGCAGTGGTGGCGCATGCCTTTAATCCCAGCACTTGGGAGGCAGAGGCAGGTGGATTTTTGAGTTCAAGGCCAGCTTGGTTTACAGAGTGAGTACCAGGACAGCCAGGGCTATACAGAGAAACCCTGTCTCGAAAAAAACAAAAACAAAAACAAAATAAAACAAAAAAACAAATTAAAAAAAAGAATCTGCAGCAGTATTTTCCTCAAGCTTCATTTCATTCATGAGATTGGTGACTGAATAAGTGGACATGACCTTTGAACTATCCTTCCCAGGACCCAGACAGTGAGAAGAGCACCCCCTTCCCCCTTTTGTGTGTGTGTGTGTATGCGTGTGTGCATGTGCATGCATCAGTGTGTGTGCGTGTATGTGTACGTATATGTGCACATGCGTGTGTCTCTGTGTGTGTGTGTGTATGTGAGAGCATGAGTGCAGTCTCCATGGAGGTCAGAAGATGGCATCTCATAGATAAGATTTATAAGCGATTGTGAGCTGCCAGTCAATCTTCTGCAGGAGCAGTAGGACATGATGGGTGACTAGGAAGGGGAAGAAGGTGGTATCACAAATCTGCTGCCGAGTCCTTCCTTCAGCTTCCTCTTATTCGTGTTTGAACCTCTCAAGATGTTCCATCTGCCAATGCCCCTCATTGGCAGAACTTGCTTATATATAGAATATGGTACAAGACCAGAAACTGCGGAAATGGAGTTTTAAGTGTCTAGCTCCTATGAGTAGGGGAGGTGTATAGAAGAAAACTGAGGTGCATTTTAATCTCCCAACACCATATTCACTGAAGTCCAATGACACCAGCAACTACAATAGCCACCGTAAACTTGATCTAGAGTCCCAGTCTGAGAGCCCCAATATTAACATCACCGTGGCTTGCTTTTGAACTTCTCAGCTGTGATACTTTCAACCTGGACTGGATCTTAGGTTCTCTCACTTTCCAAAAGAAGCCATGCAACTTGTGTGGAAATCTGTGGTTGAAAACAGGGTTAGGGCTGGAGAGATGGCTCAGCGGTTGAGAGCACTGACTGCTCTTCGAGAGGTCATGAGTTCAAATCCCAGCAACCACATGGTGACTCACAACCATCTGTAATGGTTAAAGAGAGCAATGGTGTATATAAACATAAAATAAATAAATCTTAAAAAAAAGGATAAGGTTTAAAAAAAAAAAAAAAAAACCTCTTTCTTGGAGACTAGTCAGCGGCCATCCAAACTTGTTCTGTGAACTCACATTCCTCAGGGGGAAAAATAATGAAAATTGAGTCAACATTTCTCTTTCTAGGACCGGCCATCTCCTGACTCATTGTGTGACCTGTATTCCTGATGCTTAATTGATACAGTGTTTTAAAATGGAATAACCAACAGTATTAATGCTAGATTAACAGTTGCATAGAAGTTTAATTAACTGACAAAAATTCAATCATTAATTGCCTGGAAGTTTACTGACCTGGCACACCTTGTATTAAGTAGAGCAGAAAGAGAAATAGAGGCCAGAGACACTATTTTGTGAGTTCCCTGCTGAAAATTTGAAGTGCCTTTTGTGTAGTCATTTGTATAACTTTTATTCCCTGTTTTTTTCTTTCTCTATTTTATTCCTTTTTTGGTGATTCAGAAATCTCTGTTCATATAAGTAAATGCTGAACTGGAAAAAAAAAAAGCCAGTTTTTATAGCATATTGACAATCTCCTGTGCTGCACTATGGTTCTTTCCCATAAGCCCCGTGTTAAGCTGGTCAGGAAACTGGGTTTGGAGGTGTTTCTGACAGAGCACAAGGCAGACACTTGGAGTCTGGAGATCCTGGAGTACAGTTTTGTGGCCAGTGCTTCTCCGAACATCTCATTCTGAAGACATACTGCCGAAGAGAGACAACTGGATGTTTCGGTGTCCTTGGGGCATTTCGTTTGATAGTAAGTCCATTCTATCCTGCCAAGCCAATTGTTCAGGAAAGTGATTGCTCCTGGACTTGAGGATTTCGGTTTGAGGAGGAACTTGCCCCCCCACCCCCCAGTAACTTTTAGCCAGACAGAATGCCTGACAGTTCTTAGTATTGGTGTGGTGTAAATTCTGTAAATTCAGCACCTTTAATCTCAATTACTCACCGATCCTGCTTTTGATGCCAGTTCCCCATACCACCAACGGGCTCACAAATCATATGGAGCACAATGGGGCTGGAGACCCACACGGCCCAGCACTGTCACCCCAGACATCCATCCTATAGCATCGGGATTCCTAGTTGTCATCTCAGCACGCACATGATGTACCTTCAAGTCTCCTTGTTCTCCTTTCTGATGTCTCTGCTAAGATTAATCTTTTCCTTCACAGTGAACTTTGTAGGCGAAAGAGAAATGATTTAGTTTTCAAAAACCTTTTTCCCTCTGCTCCCTGTAACCAAAGAGGATGCCAAAAGACTTCACACAGCAAAAATAAATAAATTGAAAAAAAAAAAACCAGAAAATCCTTTCATGTATAGTAATGACCTAGAATAAAGTTAATGAAAGAACATGAGTGAGGGACCTACTTTAGTCGCAGTGTTTCCCATTAAAAATAATTGAAAATGTCTCAAGTAATTTCTGTTAAGTGCAATCAGACTTTTTTTTTTGACAGATAGGTAAGTAGACAGAAGTGTATCTATTGCTGGCAATCTCTCAGACAAATTTAAACAATGTGCCGTAATTACAAATTAGATATTGTAATAGGAATAGTCAATTACACCATTTCTCCCCCACTGCCCATACAGAGATGATGCCCTGGCAACACCGGCAACTTCCTTTGAGTTGAAGTACAACTGGTGATCCTCCATCCAGAGGGTGGAGCTCAAACTCATGTGTACTTTCTCAGTAGAATGAAGACATAGCTACCTGAACCCCCGAGCTATCCTCTTCCCCCGGAGGACCCATCTCCTCTATTCCTTCCTGATTCTCCACTGCTAGAACCCCCCTTTTAATTTCTAGAATGGCAACCCCAATTGGAATCCCAGTTCCTGTGAGGAGAAAGCTTGTCCCTACCTCAGAAGCCTATAGGCAGCAGGAGATAATTGTAAAGTCAGTACAATTCTTGTTGTTTTAGCTATGCTGCCTAGCAGCCGCAGACCTTGGGCACTTTATCTTTTCTTCTCACCATTCACATTTGTGATACAAAGCGAGTGGAGCGGAGGGTTCCCCAGGACGCCTCCTCCTTTATTTTTGCATCTCAGGGGATCAGATCTAAGGGCCGTGCGCATATACAGGTGCTATGCCCTTGAGCCACACCAGCCCTGTCTCTCTCCCAGTTCTGACGCCCTATTCTTGAGGCTACAGAAGCACTGTTGGAGTTGGCACAGCTGATTGTCAGAGATACAGAAGAAGCAGATGCCAGGGTAGTGTCTAAGCCATGGAAGAGATTTATTTGGGGGTAAGGCTTGGATGGTTAGTGGAAGAGGGCATTCAGAGAGTGTAGGAAAGCCATTGCCTTTTCTGATCCACATCCCAGTAGGTTCTTATAATTAAGCTGTGTAGCTCTTACAGCTCCACATGACAGTATGAAAGCAGAATAGTGGTAGCCTGTAAATGTCACTAATTCTATCACCTGTGGACATATTGTTATATTCCAAAAGGGAAATAGGTTAAATGTAGAATTAAGTCTGATGAATAGCTGACTTTAAAAACCTGGGGGTTATATTGGATTATTTACGTAGACACAGCATCATTAGAAAGCTTGTGAAAGGCTGGGAGGGTGGCAGAACAGAGAGATAGCAGCCCCAGAGGCACATGGCCCAACCTTGTTGACTTTGATAGAGAGATGGGGTCCTGAGCCAAGAATCCCATTGAGTTCCAGGAGCCATGAACTGATTGTCACCTAATGCCTTTAGAAGGAACACCGCCCTGCTTACACCCTGGCTTAGCCCCATGCGGCCCACTTTGGATTTACCTTCAGAATGGATAGTAATGTCTAGGAGATGACAAGTTGATGTTTTCCAACCATGAAACATGTATAATTTGTTGCAATAGCAACAAAAACCAATTCAGGAGGCCATTTTATTCTAATTTTATAAACATGGGAACTGAATTTTAGAGTAGATATATAAATGCCTCATGTTCTCAGAACTAAGGACAGAGGATTCAAACTCACAGCCTACACTCCAGTTATATGTTTCTTGCTTACTCCAGACATTTCTAGCTGTTCTTGACCACATCATTGGCTCCAGTGGAAGGATCTCTATGCATCTTCTACCAAGATTCTTAGCATTTCTTTGGGTACAGTTCTAGAAACTCCTACGGCTTCCAAGAGTCAGGGTGAAGGGGAGGGGAATTCCATTTGCAGGACAATTCTTAAACCAGAAACCTTCCTGTTATATCTATCCCAAACACTCTTGCCCAACCCTACTCACACGCTGCAGCACAGGGACCGGTTTGCCCTTGTGACCATCCTTCCATTCTTAGAAAGCATAAAGTGGAGTTTGAATAGAAACAGTATTGGGGTATCCATGTTCCTCTTCCCTCATAATCAACCACATTTGGCTTATAATTTTTTTTCCAGGCAAGGAGAAATAGAGCTTACAATCCAGAAGTTACAAACCAATGTTACCCTGGTTACATTCACAACACTCCATTTATTTCATGAGTTAAAAGCAGTTTCTGAGACAATGCATTTAGACATCCTTCATAAAGAATGTCATTGATAACGTGTTATAACTCTCACATAACAGATATGGCAACATTTAAAATACCATCTGATCCTGAGCTGGAGCCTGACAGTGTTTATAGTTGATTTGCGAACTAAACCACAGAGCGATTGTCGACGGCACAGCTAACTTTCACAAAGATAAAACATATTTCTGTTTGAACCCTAAGTGATAGTTTTGGTCCTGTCTTAAGGGGGAAAAAAAGATGTTTCCTATAAATCAGTTTAGTTCTATTTGTTTTATGAGCTGTACAGAAGTACCAGCCCAAGTTTAATGAAGTATTTCACACGTTTCCTCATAAGTCTTTCTTGGAAACCCAAGACATCAGTGTTATGATAGGCTATCAGCAGAAGGGAGGACAAGGTTCATTATCCCAGAAATATTACTATCCATGGGCGTTCACGGCAATGAGAATTAAACTATTCTGATGGTTACTTTGCATTAAGTTAACAGATGCTCTAGATTACAAACAACCAAAAATACACCCTCGGTAAGAGTCGAGATAAGAGGCTCTTATCTCTTCTTGGTACCTTTTATCTTTCTGTGTTGTATTTTTCTTCAACTTTGGATTAGTTTAGGATTTAATTCTTGTT
>NW_022196909.1:28773599-28774221 GCF_008632895.1 Mastomys coucha
AAATCCACCTGCCTCTGCCTCCCAAGTGCTGGGATTAAAGGCGTGCACCACCACCGCCCGGCTCTTTTTCTTTTTTTTAAGATTTATTTATTAACACCAGGACAGGGCATCAGATCTCATTACGGGTGGTTGTGAGCCACCATGTGGTTGCTGGGATTTGAACTCAGGACCTTCGGAAGAGCAGTCAGTGCTCTTACCCTCCGAGCCATCTCGCCAGCCCTAGGATTTAATTCTTTTCTCCTGGCTTTCATCTGTAGGTCCAATTTATTATGGACTATACATATATATTATAGAATATATATATGTATATCAATCTATATAATATTCAAGGGTTTACTTTCTAAGATTGTTTTTATTTTATATGTAGGTATATGTGTATGCCATGTGTGTGGATGCCCACAGAGGCCAGAAGAAGGTACCAGATCCCCTGGAGATGTCGTTACTGATAACTGCGAGGCTCCCAAAATGGTTGCTGGGATCTGAAATCAGGTTCATTGGAAGACTAGCAAGTACTCTTTAACTGATGAGCCATTGCTCTAGTCCCCATGGTTGGAGGGTCTAAAAACAAACCTTTTATCTTAGAGTAGCATGTGTGTGTGTCTATGTGTGTGTGTGTGTGTGT
>NW_022196909.1:28774231-28777625 GCF_008632895.1 Mastomys coucha
TGTGTGTATGTGTGTGTGTGTGTGCTTGTGTGTGTGTGTGTGTGTGTGTGTGCGTGTGGTTGTGTGTGTGTGTTTCTGTGCATTCTCACAAGCCCACCTGCCATGGAATGAATGTGGAAGAGAGCAGCCTTGGGTGCTGGTCCTTATAGTCCACCAGGTTTGAAGCAAGATCTGTCTTCATTCACTGCTTTATGCCCTAGGCTGGTGAACTGAGAGGTTCTGGGGATTTTTCCATCTCTCCCTCCCACCTTCCCATAGCATTCAGGATTGCAGTTACAAACATCTGGGGTTGATGTGGGTTCTGGGGACCCAAACTCAGGTCAGCAGGCAGCAGGCTTTCGTGGTATGTGCCTTACCCAACAAACCATCTCTCCAGCCCTAGAATAGCTTTATAGTTATGGAAAAGTAGGCCTGGGGGATTCCTGGAGAGCTGCCCCTTTTCAGTCCACTTCAGAAGGCTGAAGGAGTCAGGTGCCATTGTCAGTGAAAGCCGGAGGAGGAGCAAAGGAGAGCAGAGGGAAAGCAGGCTGCTTCAACCCTTGGTGGGGAAGGCTCTGCCCACTCCGGGGGAAGCCATTCCCTATTCAGAGAATCCTTCCAGGAAACACCCTCACAAACCTATTCAGAGGTGAGTCCCTTAGTTAACTACAGATCCAATCAAATTGACAACTAACATTAAACATCTCAGAGTGCATATAAAAAAAGAATATATCCCATTGCATTTAAGGCATCATCTTAAATACTCTAATTTGTGAATCTTTACCACAGATATTCTAATGTATACACAGGGAAAATGTATGTGTTAGAGCCAACATTAACTCTATAGCATATTCTAATTGTTTGGAGGGAAATCCCCCGAATTCTTTTATATATGTATATATGTGTGTGTGTGTATGTATGTGTGTGTATATGTATATGTATATATATATTTTAATAATTGAATAGTGAAGAAACTTTTCCTTAAAATCTTAGATGTAGTAATTTAAGATTTGTTCTGTTTCATAGATTGGAAGCATCCATCCAAATAAACCACTTCAAATGTACATGTGTGTTTCAATTCAAAATGTTTATTCTCATTTTCTTATTCTCTACTTTGTTCAAAGTAAATTAAGTTGTATTTCACTCACAAGATCAGAATAGTACCAAAATATTATTCTTCCAATGTGAATTATACGCACTTATTCATTATTTAATCCAATCGGCTTAATCCCTTCCTACTTTGGGTCTGGCTCGTTTTCTCAGACATTGATCCCATTTGTAAAGAATCAATCCTAACATATTGCATTTGAACATCTTTGGAAATGATCTAATTCATTTCTTACTGAATAAGTTATATAAGAGACTCGGAGCAGAGGGTCAGCTGGTGAGGGCAGAGTGAGATTGGAATTTGGGACTTTCCATCCCAAGTCCTTCTTCCCATGATGCACCGGTGCTCAAATTCTACTGTGAGCAGGGCTCCGTTGTTCAGAACCAGGCTTTCAAGTGGAGAAGAGCTAGGCTGAATTAGCTTTTCCTTTTTCTTTGACTCTGGCCTAGGTTTTCCCAAAAGCCAGAGACATTTACCCTGCACAACCTCCCCCCTTTTTTATTTGTTTGTTTTTTGTTTTTAAATCATCATTATCTCTATCATTAACTGAGGAAACACAGGCTCAGTTGTGAATTGAATTCACACACACACACACACACACACACACACATTTTATAAATAGCCAAGGGCATTCTGATCCGCCTTCTGTCTGCTGAAGGCATCAGTACATTTGAAAGGAATCTCTTAGATCAAGCCTAAAAAGTATTGTATTATTAATGTACCTTAAAATTAAAGGAGAGATAGCCTGAACGTGCCTGAAAGCGAATCTTGAGGGAATCCATTCATCTCTAACAAAGTGATTCTGACAGACAAAGAAACAGAAAGCATTTTACTCTTCCTAGATTTCAAATGGTGTTAGCACACATCCAATTTAATTTTTTACTTATATTGTTCATAGACCCAAAAATCCTCATTACTCATATATATAACTTCCAAAAATGCAAAACAAACAAAAAAACCCAAAAATAAAACCCTAGAGTTAAAAACAGCAGTGTTATTTATAAGTAGACAGTTTGATGGATTCTCTGTATACTGTTAAAGAGTGGGGCATTATTCCAAGACTAATCAACTTGCACTCAGGATATTGATTTTTTTTTTTTTTTTGGTTTTTCGAGACAGGGTTTCTCTGTGTAGCCCTGGCTGTCCTGGAACTTACTCTGTAGACCAGGCTGGCCTCGAACTCAGAAATCCGCCTGCCTCTGCCTCCTAAGTGCTGGAATTAAAGGCATGGGCCACCACCACCCGGCCAGGATATTGATCTTAAATATTCAAACTCCAAATGCACTGAACAGAGCTCCTTTTCCTTTGTATATTCATCATAGCGTGGCCATGGGTTCCTGTTTTGGCTTCTTCTTTATCTTCAGGCCATCTTTTTCTTTTTCTTGAGCCAGACTGTTTTTCATTCATTAACAAAGTCTTTCTGACATAGTTGTGCTGTTGTTGTTTTTTCCAGAATGGGTATACCACTTGGTTTGAGATACTGGGAATGTGGACCATGAACTCTGATCTGGGCTCGAAAAACCCCACCATGTGCCATTCGATAACGTTTTATGGTGATCTTTGAGACACAGTCCCGATGACGATAAGTTCAAACGTTAAGCCTTGGAGAGTATCATGTGTCAATTCAGTATCTCGTGTCTTTCCAGCAGTGACCCCCTTGACTCCATGTTGTTTTCCCGAGAGGCCCTAGAATGGGTTGTCTTTCTCACACAAATGGTTTCTCCGGTCCTTACTGGCCAGTAGGGACAGGAAGTCCTAGCCGCCATCCCTGTAAGTGCCTTTGCTTGGCTGATTCGGAGTCGCAGGACTTTCACACAGCCTTTCCCCGTGTTTGTGAGGTTAGCACTCACGGCACGGTCGCTGTTGCGTAGTGACCTTGGAGGATTCCAGTCCTGGGCCGCCTCCGTTTCCGGGCTGATCCGAGCCTATGTCAGTGTTCGTCTCTTGCCCCACTGGGTGTCATGGCTCCTTGGCTCTCTCCTGGCTGGCTCTTAAGTCAGTTGGGTATCTTAGCTGAGGCATGGCCATCTTAGTTGAGTTGCATGGGTCAGTTTTGTCTGCAGTTCACCCCTGCAGTTATATAATTTTTATTTGCCACTTTATTGCAGAAGAATCTGAAGGAAGTCCAGCACATTATGGAACTTCTTCAGAATTATTATTATTATTATTATTATTATTATTATTATTATTATTATTATTATTATTATTATTATTATTTGTGGGGTAAACCCGTGCACATAACATTCAATTTCTTTTCTTTTCTTTTTCTCCCATTCCCCTGCCTCCATCTCCAAGAGGATGTTCCCC
>NW_022196909.1:28777685-28782157 GCF_008632895.1 Mastomys coucha
CCCACTCTCTGGGGCTTCAAGTCTCTCAAGGGTTAGGTGCATCTTCTCTCACTGAGGCCAGACCAGACAGTCCTCTGCTGTATTTGTGTCGTGAGCCCCCCATAGAGTCAGTAATAGTATCAGGCCTTGGAGCCTTCCCTTGAGATGGTCCCAATTTTGGTCGGTCACTGGACCACCTTTCCCTCAGTCTCTTCTCCATTTTTGTCCCTGGAGTTCTTTCAGACAGGAACAATTCTGGCAGAGTTTTTTGACTGTGCGATGGCAACCCCATCCATCCCTCCACTTGATACCCTGTCTTTCTACTATAACATTCCATTTTTCCAAGGCGAGTTCCACTCCACAAGTAGAACCTTCCTCTTTCCTCCTAGATGTGTCTGGAGTTTCAAAGCAAGCACCAGGACTGTTGAAAGCCTTTGCAGCCCAGGGCACTCTTATCTTTGGAAGCTCCAATTTTCCTAGAAAATATATTAAAATGCATTTCAAGCTAACATTCGACGTAGCTTTTGATATAGAAAAAAAATGGAAATATTTTTATAAGATTTGCCCCAAAAGATGTTTATGCAAATAATATTTAATTTAGAGGTGGCAGTAAATTCTTGGTTTTGTTATATATTTTCGGGAACTCTTTTGTACTAAAACGGGATGTGCAAACTTTTTGAATAACAATCGTTTATAACAGTTAAGGCTAATCGAAGTTCATAATACAGTTTTAGGTAAACATTTAATTTTTGTTTTGCAAGTTTCTTTTCTTTTTTTCCATTTTGTTATCAGTTATAGTTTCCACATGATCTGAAAGGATTGTCCTTCTGAAAAGCTGTCAGTGTTGCTGAGCGGACTAACTATTCTGAGTTTGTGGGGACCCTGTATTTTAACTACAAGTGCTGCTTTCTGATCTTTCTTTCTTTCCTCCTTCTCCCCCACCCCACCCCTGAGCCCTAACTCTGTTTTAGCATCATAGTACGAATCACAGCTACGAGTATAACTAACTCACCTGTCTAGATACAGTACAGAAAAGTCAAAGTGGCGAAGGCGACATAAAGCACAGGCATTTCTGCAGATGCATGGAATGAGTAGACAGATGAAACGGAGCCCAGAAAAGTAGCATTGGCCTGCTTTGATGTTGATGCAATGCTGATGTGATGCTGATGGTGATGGTGAATGGTGATGGTGAATGGTGATACCGATCCTATTACTGATGCTATGGGGGGCTTACAGACAGTAGCAAGAGTGTGTGAGGTCCGAACAGAAGCAGCAATAACACACCCAGTCCCATCTGAAAAGCAAGGCATTGATGAGGAGTAAAATGGCTGCCAGGAAGTAGGAAGCAAGGAGTCCCATGGACCATGGGCTGAATAGCAGGGACAGAGCCTGGGAAGCCACTTCCTGCTCCTGGGTTTCTTTGTTAGATAAACGTCTTTCAGGAGTCACTTAGTTTTGTCCTTTATGAGTTTATCTTTTGGAATCTTCCTGCTGCTCTTTTTGATGCCTTCTACCATCAAAACATGGTAAACTGCATACACCATGCACACTACAAAAACTTCCTCTCTAAACTGCTTTTCATGTCGAGTTTTTAAAGCCACATCTTTTGATTTCCTTAGAAAAGGAAATTTTTGTAGCTGTAGACCTAGAAAGGACATTCCCTTTCTCTGTATAATGATTTTTATTAAGTTTTCTATTTTAAGAGTCTTGAATTCATCTGTGCCATAGAATTTCTCTCAGTATATTGTCTCAGTCAGGGTTACTATTGCTGTGATGAAAGACCATGACCAAAAAGCAACCTGGGGAGAAAATGGTTTATTTGCTCCATTATTATTATTGGAGCTCATTATTATTATTATTGCTGCTCATTATTGAAGGAAGTCAGGACAGGAACTCGAACAGGGTAAGAACCTGGAGGCAGGAGCTGATTCAGAGGCCATGGAGGGATGCTGCTTACTAGCTTGCTCGGCCTGCTTTCTTATAGAATCCAGGACCATCAGCCTAGGAATGGCACCACCCACAGTGGGCTGGGCCCTCCCCCATTAATCACTCATTGAGAAAGTCCCTTACAGCTGAATCTCACAGAGGCATTTTCTCAGCTGAGGCTCCTTCCTCTGTGATGACTCTAACCTGTGTCAAGTTGACACACAAAACCAGCCAGTATGTATGTATGTATATATATATATATGTATATATACATATATATATGTATATATATATATATGGTATAAATCAAGTGCTCAAATGATTTCTTTTAAAGTATATTTATGACAAAACCATTATAAAATAATCATTTTTCTTATTTGTTCTTCATTAATTAATTTTAAACTATGAATTAAGTTCTATTTTAGGCTATCTTATTTATCCTGTTTTTATAATCCATTTAGAATGGTGATTTTAAAAATAGATTTGTTTATTTATTTTTATTTTATTTTATGTGTATGGATGCTTTACCTTCTTGTATATCTTCTTTTTTTTTTAAGATTTATTTATTTATTATATTTAAGTACACTGTAGCTGTCTTCAGACATTCCAGAAGAGGGCATCAGATCTCATTACGTATGGTTGTGATCCACTATGTGGTTGCTGGGATTTGAACTCAGGACCTTTGGAAGAGCAGTCAATGCTCTTAACCGCTGAGCCATCTCTCCAGCACCCTTCCTGTATATCTGCATGCAATGCCCACAGATGATGTCAGATCCCTTGTAACTGGAGTTTCAGACCATTGTGAACTGTCATGTGGGTGTTGGTAACTAAACCTGGGTCCTTTGGAAGAGCAGCCAGTGGTCTTAACTATTGAATCACATCTTCAATACCAAGAATATCTACTATTTAAAAAATTACCTTATTTGCTTATGTTTTCAGATAAACTTAGAATCATTTTGTGATTTTTGAACCATTGGAATTTTGAATTGAATAAATCTCTGCATGCTTGCTTTATATTTATACTTAGAAACATTTATTCATGTGTCCTAGAGTTTCACTGAAGACCATTATTTTCCCACACATCCCTGATTATTTTATTAGCAAGATCAAACCTCACACACTGATGTTGGTACATAGGTACGGCAAGTCTTTGCTGCCAGCTACAAACCTGTGGCTGTCTTGAAAGGGGGTCACTGAGTTATCATGACGTCTCATCCAACAATTTCAGCACCCGAGAGCTTGTCACTCTATGACTATAACTGCCCTGGGTTGTCGTCCTTTCAATATCAAGTGCCTTATTCTGACAGCACTTTATTTGGACTTTCTTTGCTCCCTATAATTAATGGAGATCTTCTCACTGGGCTAATACAGATGAACAGTTGGTGTCATGCTCACAGTAGCTCTGGGGATGTGAATGAAGCGAGAGAAGGTCCTCCACTGGAGAGGATTTATCCTGGCCATGGAAAATAGACCAATGAACTTACAAATGGATCTGGACATACCAGGTGGTGTAGAGCCAGAACATGAATAGAGACAGGCCAGAGAAAGGTGATGGCCGGAGAGGGGGGCATCGATACATGCACCCTACCTGGAAAGACTTTTCTCTTAAGTTGACATGGAGTAGAGACCTGAAGAGAAGAGACAAAATGTGCTGTGCACATAGGAGGGTTGAGAAATATTCTAGCAAGAGGAGACGATGAAGAAATAGAAGAGGCTGTTCATTCAAGGGGCAGGACCGAGGGGAAGAGAAGTCAACGGTGGGGAAACATCGTTAACACAAGCTTCTTCCAGCGCAGAAATCGGTTTCATGAAAGTATAAGAAAAATAAACAACTTAAAAAAAAATCATAGGCTGTCGAGATGGCTCAGCAGGTATGAGCACTGACTGCTCTTCTGAAGGTCCTGAGTTCAGATCCCAGCAACCACATGGTGCCTCACAACCACCCGTATTGAGATTGGACGCCCTCTTCTGGTGTGTCTGAAGACAGCTACAGTGAATTATGCCAGAGCTAGCGGGGCCAGCAGAGGTCCTTAGTTCAATTCTCAGCAGCCACACCATGATAGCTCACGGCCATCTGTACAGCTATAAATAAAATCAATCTTTAAAAAAAAAAAAAATCAGTGAAGAAGCCTTGAATCAGTATGCAACGCACATCATGGAAATGTCCCGGGGAATAGCAAAGACAAAATACAAATCAAAACAAAAGAAAACCTCAATTTATCCATTTTATAATTAAGCAGATATAGCATGCATATGTACATAATATATACACATACATGTGTATATGTATATATATGTATATGTGTATATATCTGAGAGAAATAGGCTTTACAAAAGAGAATACATCCATATTTCCAAGATTAGGCGGTTACCTGGTAATTTGGGGGCCTTCAGTGTTAGTTAATTGGCTTTATTAAGAAGAAAGGCAAACCCATCTCTATGACAGGACACAGTTTTCAAAGCTATCCACCTAGGCTGGCCTCCTTACTCCCTCTGTGGCTGTTAAGACAGAGGTATGATTACCCTTAAAAATCTATAGTCAAAGACTTGAGGAAGAACTGTCCATC
>NW_022196909.1:28782488-28784273 GCF_008632895.1 Mastomys coucha
TTTTTTTTTTTTTTTTAAGTTAACGTTCTTAGGATAGGTGGTATCTCTCTCTCTCTGTAACGTCTTATTTTTCAGTAGGAAAAATGAAGCCTCTTACTTTAATTTTTGTTGGTCTTTACCTAGACGACGAGTCAGACGGAGAACCATTGGCCATGTCAGTGATCCTGGGAAGTGATGTGGAAAGAAATCACTTTTATTATCAGGAGTGCTTGTGGGGTGAACTCAAGGCCTTACGCCTGTTAGGAAATCACTCTGCCCGCTGGCTGCATCCTTAGCCCCATTTACAAAAGAAGCTGGAACCTTTGTGGATTGCTTGGAGACTTTAGAGACCATACTGGCGAGCTAAGGGGAGCTCCCGTCCTGGAAAGGGTTACTGGCCTTGGAGCGAGTGGCTGGTGAGCGGGTTGGACACAGTTAGATGGCACTTTGGCTTCGATCCAGTTGGGTTTTAAGCGGCACACCGGGCAGACCGACATGTCAGGGCTGGAGCCTCAAGGAAGGAGACGCAAGTGGGAATGACAAAAGAGAGGGGCCTGCCTCTCTCCACATTTGCCTTCTCCATTCTACAGCTCCAGGCCGCTCGAGGGTAGGGACTGTCTAGTCTGTGTTGAGTGAAGAATGAGCCCCCAAACAGTGCTCTGATTGCATCTGAGGGAATGGAGCCGTGTGTCAACCTGAAGGGCCCCCTTTCCTTTTCTCCTTCACGTATTTATTGGGCATCTGCGGTGTTCCAGACGCTGTGAGATAAACTGGATGAGATGATTTTTCTGCCCTCAGGAAGTTCTCTGTCTACTTGGGAGAGATATACGGGTGTCTGGGCAATTTCAGTGCAGGGTGATGAATTCTGTGATAGCTGTAAACACTGACCTGCTCAAACAACACTTATTTGAGATTCTACAATTATACCTTAGCATCACTATTCAATACTATCTGCTTATATCCAAGCAAATTTTAGTTAAAATGTTATTTTAAGAGCTAATTTTCCCCCTTCCTTTTCTTTCTTTCTTTCTTCTACATATCTGAGGGAAATTAATTCTCTGACTCAAGTGTGTGTGTGTGTGTGTGTGTTGCGTGCTTGTAAGTGTTGCATGTATAAGCGCGGTACTTGTGTGTACAGTGCATGTTTCTTAGTGTTGCAAGTGAATGTGCATGTATCAGGTGTGTGAATGCATTGCATGTGAATGTGTGCTGCATGTTTGTGTATGTATGTTGCATGCATGTATATGTGCATATGCTGCATGCCCAGGCATGTGTGTGTTTGTGTGTATGTGTGTATGTGTGTATGTGTGTGTGTGTGTGTGTGTATGTGCCTGTGTATCCCAGTGGAGGCCAGAGCTGGACAATGGCTGTCTTCTTCAATTGCTCTCTGCCTTACTGCCGTGAGACAAGGTCTATCACGGAACAGAAAGTTCACCATTTTGCAAAGCTGGTTGGTCAGCAAAGCTGGTTGGTCAGCAAGCTCTTGGAACCTGCCCGTCTCCAGTCCCCAGTGCGGGGCTTACCAAGCATGGTTTTTGTGTGGGTGCTGAAGATTGGCACTCTTGTCCATACACTTAGACAACAGGTGCTCTTATCCATGGAGCCATCTCTCCAGCCTGGCTGTCTTGACTTTAATGCTTACTGATGCAAAGGAACTGTACGTAAGGCCTGTGTACATCCTTCTTTGGAAGACACGTAGGAAGAGTCTGCCGAATGCCACTACTACCCAGGGACATTTTAGCACGGAAGAAAACACTCAAGATAGCTTCCCTTCATGACACGTGGGCCTCGGTGATGCTTTGCCAG
>NW_022196909.1:28784283-28797962 GCF_008632895.1 Mastomys coucha
AAGGTATGTAAGAGCAACACCTTTGCTGTGGGCGGGTTGTGGTTTCCTCTCCTCTTTCTCTTAATTCATTTATCGGGTCACAAGCTATTACTTAATGCCCTTTCAAATTCAATCTTGAAGAATAAAACATAGAGGGGAACGAATGTTGCGCCGAGCAGTGTGAACGTGCGCGTCACCTCGGAGCTCCGGCTGGAAAGGAGCCGTAATTACCTCTGAAATTACAACAGGAATTGGGCTTAAAACTTAAAAGAAAAGAAGCCCTCATGCTCGAGTGCTAATTAACAAAGAAAAAGTTGTCAGGTAAGGACAGAGGGAGAGCAGCCTTCCAAAAGCTACGACATGGGAATGTGTAACAAGAGGAAAATGCTGCATTTGTAAATACAGATTCCTGTCGCTTTTCCTGTAGGAAGAGCTGAGCGCAGAAGCAATCTGTCTACCATGCCACTTTACTATTGTTAGGCTTGCACTACTCGGATTGTTCAGGTAGTCACGGGATTAGAAATACCCGGATTAGCGGGCGGTGGTGGCACACGCCTTTAATCCCAGCACTTGGGAGGCAGAGGCAGGTGGATTTCTGAGTTGGAGGCCAGCCTGGTCTACAGAGTGAGTTCTAGGACAGCCAGGGCTACCCTGTCTCGAAAAACAAACAAACAAACAAAACAAAAACAAAAACAAAAACAAACCAAAAACAACAACAAAAAAAGAAATACCAGGACTTTGTATTTAGCTGCCTGGTTTCATTTGGGTATGCTTATAATTGATCTTCTGAGGCTCACATTTTTGCTAATTTCTTGAGCCTCACTGAGCAATTTCTTTTTTATCCAGATAGACTTACATACACACACATATACAAACACATGGCATTCTCTTAAGATTTTATAGTGAAAAAAAAATTCCATTCAGTAATCAATAGGCAGTGCTTTCTATATTCCAAGCAGATTTAATCTAGACAGAAGCTAAATGTGTATATTCTGTGAAAAGCTTCAGAGCTCTTGAAGGAAAATTAAATAACCACGAGATCATAATCCTACATGGCAATTCTAACTGTGTACTAGAAACTGCACGAGGCCTTTGTAGAGCTAATGTTATTTAACACTAGTTAACATAATATTATATGTCATAATACCATCTATAAATGCTAATGCACATAATTTTATATGTAATCATATATAGTATATTATATAACAGTAGTTAATAATACTAGCTCTCTAGTAAGAACTAGATACTATTATTAACAACTTTCAAGTGACCAAATTGAGATGGAGAGCCGACGTGACGCTTGCGTGACACATCTGAGCCCGGTACCACTCAGCCCTAAGGTTTCAAACGTAGATCTGACTCATTCCAAAGCTGTGGTTCTTTTTTACTCTTTAGGCGCTAGGAATATATTAAAACTAGTCAAATACTTGTCTTGAAGGAGTTTCATATTAATAGAGGAGACAAGAAAGACTAATCTATGGTTCAATAGGAAAATGTCACCGAAATGTCAAAATTATAAAAGCGTGTTGAGGAGATTGTTCTCAGGCTAGGTGAAGCTCAGAGGCAAAAGAGAGTGTGTGTGTGTGTTGGCGAGGGAGCTACAAAAAGCCGCAGCTCGTCTCACTGCCTGGTTTTAAGCAGATATAGAAATCCTAGCATTGTGAAAAAAAATTCTTTTTATTTTATTTGTATCTTTGCCTTCATCCATGTGTGTATGCTATACCCATGCAGTGTCCTGAGAGGTCAGATGAGGGCGTCAGAGCCCCTGGAACTAGAGTTACAGAGGGTTGCGAGCTGCCATGTGTGTGCTGGGTCCTCTACAAAAGCAACAGTCACCCTTAACCACAAATCCGTCTCTTTAGCTCCAACAAAATTGTCAGCCCTACTGGTCATAGTGGGGTGAGGGTGACTCCTTCAAAAAGGAAGCAGAGCCCGATGAGATGCCACAGTGGATAAAGGCGCTTAGGGGTGAGCCTGGAGACCTGAGTTCAACCCCTTGAAACACCAGGAAGGTAAATGGAGAGAACTCAACCTACAGTTGAGGTGAGGATGTGGCTCTTTGATAGAGTGTGCCTTGCCTCAGCATGTGGACGTCTCTAGATGCTGGAACACTAGCAGTCAAATTGTAATTTCAGTTATTCCTATCCACACTGTTTGCCTTTTTGTGACAGACTTAAGAAAAATATCAGACTAGGGGCACCAATAGATTAAAGAAATATTTAATCTTTTATTTAAAGTAAATGAGAAGGTGGAAAGGTTAGTTTAGATAATTTCAGCAGTTTTATTGATAGGTTTCAATTATAACTTAAATGTTTGAGAAAAACAAATCAAAACTCAATTTATGGGGTTGATGTATGACCACCTAAGGAAGGAAAATAAGTACCGTCGTGATCAAACGTGAGTCTTATTCCTCGACTGAAGCTGTAGTAGGAATTTAATTCCTCAGATTTACATGCTGCTGTGGGGAGCAGAGGGAGCCCTGAGCAAGTGTGTAAAGAGTGGATGCCTAGCTTATTTACATGCATTGTTTTATTCAGATTTCATTTGCTAGGAATCGAGCGTAGATTCTCATATGCTGGCTAACTGCTCTACCACAGAGAGATATTCCCAGCCCTCGTTTAGTGTCATTTTGATGGAAGCAAAACTAGTAGAACACTTAAGCCATGTGTCCAAAGATGCCGAGACTGCCAAGAAGAGCCAGGGGGATCAGAGCTTTGCTCCGACTGTTAGTGAAATACAGCAACTTTCTTAAACCCTATGAGGTGCAACCACCTGACTTCTGTCTGCCTAGCTGAGACAAGTGGAAATTTGTCTGGCGCCAAGTTAAATGAGAGATGAACACTCCTTGGTTGTGTAATGACTGAGAATCCAGAACAAGAAAGAATGCAAGTCTTGGGATTGGAGAAATCACTCAGTGGTTAAGAACTGAGTGGGTGCAGTGTCTTGCCCATAATGCAGGTGCTCTGGAGGTGGGGACGGGATCCTCAGAGCAAGCTGGCTAGCTAGATTAGCTGTGTCAGTGAGCCCTGGGCTCAGTTGAGAGACTCGGCCTCAATATGTATGATAGAGAGCGACCAAAGAAGGCACACTTTGACCTTTACACACAAGTACACATGAACACAAGCACCTGTACATATGCGTACCCATATATGTCAACATGCATACACACGAATGAATACCATACACACATGCAAAACAAGAAAGAAGAATCAGATGGATAAAAATATGAATATTTCTGGCCTCTATTTTATTGGCCCACATGCCTATGTCTGTACCAGCTCTGTGAAAAAAATTTTTTTCTTACTATAGACTTGTAAGAAAATGCAAAGCCAGGCTCTGAGGCCTCCAGCACGGTTCACTCCACTCAGGATTGTTTTGGTTGTTTGGGGATCATTTGGAACATGAAGTTCCAAATTGCCTTTTATGTGTCTGTGAAGATGTAGTTAGATTTTCAGCGGCGATCGTATTGAATCTGTGGATCACTTTTGATAATCCGGCAACTTACACTGTATTTCACGGCTACACACACATGGGAAGTCTTTCTATCTTTTAGTGTCTTCTCCCATTTCTTTGGCATCTTAGGTCTTCTCTGTGAAGGAGGATACTGGGTACTGAAGGTGGGGTCTTTTATTTACTCCCTTTTAAAAACCTATTTTTTTATTTTATGCGTGTTGGCATTTTGCTTGCTCATATCTCTGTGTAAGGGTGTCGGGTCCCCTGGAATTGGAGCTACAGATGGTTACAAGCTGCCATGTGGGTGCTGGGAATTGAACTCAGGTCCTCTGGAAGAGTAGCCAGTGCTTTTAACCACAGAGTCACCTCTCCAGCCCGCATGATCAAAGCCAGGGTCTTATGCATGCTGGGCAAATAGTTTAACTTTGAGATAGACCCTTGACCCTCTCTGGTGTTTCACAGTTTTTATTGTAGAGGAATTTCAGTTTCTGTGAGTGTATTTCTGGGTATGCTTTAGGCCGTTGCAAATGGAACTGCCCGCAGATTTCTTGCTCAGTCTATTTACTTCTATGTAGAAAAGTTCCTGGTATTTCTCTGTTGGCTTTATAAACTGCTAATTTCCTGTCTTGTTTTATCAGATATGAGAGTTTTCTGGTTGTGTCTTTAGGGTCTTGTAAGTGTATTGTCACATAATCTGCAAATAGGGAAAATTTTATGTTTCTTTTCCTGTTTGTATCCCATTTATTTATGTCTCTCGACTTATTTCTCAGGCTTCTTTTTTATTTAGGTACTGTATTGAATCAGATTGGAGAGATCAATATTCTCATCCTCATTTATTGGCCTTAGAAGGAACGTTTTCACTTTTTTCCCTATTCAGTACAATGCTCATGGTACCCTGGCCTATTGTAGGTAGCTTTTATTTTGTTCAGCTATCATCCTTAATCCATTAGGATTTTTTTTCACGACTTTTTATGAAGAAGGGATATTAAATTTATTTCAAAGTCTCTTTTCTGCATCTGTTTGGATGATCATGGGATTTATTCGGCCTTCTTTTGATGTGGTACATTTATTGGTCTGTGCATTTGAATCAGTCTTGTATCCCTAGAATGAAATCAATTTAGTTATGGTATATGATCCTTATAAAGTATTCTCTAATTCAGTTTGCAAATGCCCCTCTGAGGATTCTTATATGTATGTTCACGAAAGCAATAGGGTTGTCACTCCTGTTTTAGCGATGTCTTTATCTGGTTTTGGTACAAGGGTAATGGTGGCATTAGAGGATGAGTTTGGAATCATCCCTTGCACTTGAAGCTTGTGATGCAGTCTTAGGGGCATTGGCGTCTGGTGGAAGCCAGCTTCTGTCTGATCCTACACTTTCCCTTACTGAGAGAATTTTTAACTACTGACCATGTTTCAATTTGGGTTACTGAGTTTTGAATCTAGGCTCTTTGTATTCTTTTGGTTCAATTTTAGTGTCTCACGTGGGATTAGAAATCTGTTTCTTCTGGTTTTTCCATTATTTGGACTGTAAGTTTAAAAGTATTTGTTGCTGATGCTCTGGCTTCCACCTCTAATGTTATTAACTTGGGTTTCTCCCTCTTTCTCTCTTGCCTGCTCACCTAATCTAGCTAATTGTCAATCTTCTTTGTCTTTTTTTTTTTTAAACTTCACTCTATTTTATAGATACTCGTGTTTTTCTCTCGGTTTCCTGTGATTAATTCCTGTCCTGGCAGCTGCTTCTCTCCATCTGCTAGTTTCGAATTTGGCTTTTTCTCCTTTTATTGAAACCTTGAAGAAAATCTTTACGTTAGTTATTTGTGATGCTGCTTCTGTTTGTGATGAATACCTTTAGAGCTACAACTTCCTTTGCTACACTGCAAAGACTGAGAAGTTGGGTCTCCACTTGTTTGTAGAAATTTAAAATTTAAAAATAACCTCCTGGGTTTCATTCAAGCATATATTGTTTCATCTGGTATTTGTATAGTTTCTGTTTCTATTGACTCAAACATATATTGTTTTATCCTGGTGCTTGTATAGTTTCCATTTCTATTGATTTATACTTTTAAATCTCTATGATGTATTAAGACTCATGAAATATTTAATTTTTTTTTGTGGTTGCTAAAACTTGATTTATGGACAAAAGTGTGATTTATCATGGAGAAAGTTCCGGAAGCTACTGAAAAGAATGCACACTCCACAACCAATTCATGGAATATTCTATAGTTGTTTGCTGAATTCCTCTGATCCATGGGCTGCCTTGACTGTGAAATTTGTTGATTTTTTTCTATTAATAAAAGGAAGATTTTACTTAAGGCCCATAGCAGCAGAACGCAGGCAGTGTGGTAGCTGAAGCAGGAATCTGAGACTTGGGCCTCACATTTCAAACCACAAACAGAAAGCAAACAGCACACAGGAGATGGTATGTGGCTTCTGAAAACACAAAACTGTCCTCCAGCAAGACCACATGTCCTTGGCCCCCCTTAGCAGAGCCACCAACTAGGGACCAAGTAGCCAAATGCATGAGGATTTGGGGGGATATATAATTCAAACCACCACATACTTTTCCCTGCTTTCCCTAGTATTGTGGCCATATCATACTACAACATGAATCTTGTCCCCACAGTCCCTCGGTCTCAAGACTTTAAGAATCTGAAGTCCAAAGTCTCTTTTGAGACTCATGACAACTTCTTTTTTTTTAAAGATGTATTTATGTATTTATGTGTTTATTTATTTATTGTAAGTACACTGTAGATGTCTTCAGACGCACCAGAAGAGGACGTCAGATCTCATTACAGATGGTTGTGAGCCACCATGGGGTTGCTGGGATTTGAACTCGGGACCTTTGGAAGAGCAGTCGGTGCTCTTACCCACTGAGCCATCTCACCAGCCTCATGACAGCTTCTTAATTGTAACCTTTTGTAGACATGCTAATAAAGAAAAGAGTGGATCAAAGGGTATACTAGGCTAGGGAAGGGGCTCAGCTGGAAGAGTGACTGGCTAGCACCCCAAAACCCTTGGGCTTCATCCCCATTAACATGTAAAATGGACAGGAGGCTTCAGGCCTACAACCCCAGAACTTGGGGCGTAGAAGCAGGAGTATTCGAAGTTCAAGGTTATCCTCAGCTACATTTTCAAGAACAGCCTGGGCTAAATGATAACTGGTGTTAAAAAAAAAAGGCAATGAATATCTATCTCTATCTCTATTTCTCTATTTCTCTATCTCTATCTATCCCTATATCTCAAATATATATATATAATATATATAATTACTGTATACATTAAGTATATATATACATACATATATTTATTAGATTTTATAAAACTACTGATCATAAAAGGGCACTGAGATCCAGATAGAGCAACAATGGATGACTTTAATACCCAACTCTCATCGATAGAAGATCGTAAAGACCAAAAAGGTCAACTAAAACCCCACACAGCTAAGCTTGCAACTTTTGAAAGCAAAGGACCTAAATGAGTAATTTTCTGTTCCTAGAAAGGAGCAAGAAACAAAAACTCCGATGTGATTCGTGGGGCCCAGGCTCCATCCCAAGATGGGAGACAAACTTTGTTTTGTAGACAAAGAGGCAGTATGGATCCTACTGCTCTTCTGCCCCACCCAGCTGATCTGCAGGTTTTAATTGAAAAGCTAAGACCATTTACATCAGGGAGATTGCGGAAAGGTTTACACTCACCCGTTCCTTCTTTCTACTGGTTGCTGGTTTATTGAGTCGCCAATAGCGTTGTCTTTCTTAAGTCTTGTGTTTGTGTGTCTTTCTTCTTCAACCTTTAGGATTTCTGTGCTGGATGGGTGGAACTGAGGGACCCCGGTTCTCTGCCTCATGGTCTGGACGTGTTTGATTACTACCCAGCAGGAAAGTACCACAGATGAATGACAAAGGTCTAGAAATTGAGGTCTATGCTGGACCAGGGCTTAGACTTCTGAGCCCCAAAGAGCAGCAAGCCACATATGAGATGATGCTGGAGGCTCACCGAGCAACCACAGGCATCTAGCTGAATGCCGTCAACCTAATCCACTGGGAGTGGAGCTGGCTCGTTCAGAGAGTGATACCAGCAACTTGCAACTTCCCAGCTGCCACAGCACAGCCTGAACTCCCTGCTTAAACCTTAAATCTTGGTTGGTCAACGACTGCCTCTGCTAGCTGGCCCCTCCCATCAGGCACCGTGGCAGGGCTTTCTTGGGATCCTTGACCTGCCATTGTTACTGTCTTCAGGTTTGTGCAGTCTCAAACTACAGCCCCACTTTCAACTTGGACTGTAGTGGTAGCCCTCTAAGACCTGGGCAGAGGTGTAATAGACTGCTGGCAAGCCAGCACTGGAGGCATTTCATACCACATCTCTGCCCTGTATTTAAGGCTGTTGGAAGTGTGGCTTTTTCCTGTCTGTTGTCACTAGGGCTGCAGGGCTCCCTGGGTTGAGGCTCCAGTCCTCTCCATCCGGCTTCAGAACTGTGTGGACCGTTTTTCTGCTGCTTTCTGTTCTCTCCTGATGTTTTTCAGCTGTAGTGTGTCACTTCTTCTTGATTGCCAATGCTCTCTCGTTTGACTTTGTTCCCTGACGCTTCATCACGTGTGGAAGATGCTTCTAACCCGCCATTCATCCCAGAACTCCTTTGCTTGCCTTTTGTTCTCTCTTGGGTTTCTTTCTAAGACTCAAATCTCAAAAGGAAACTCTCTCGGTTAGGCACCTCGTGGGTTCTTGCTTACTCATTACCTGCGCAGTGGCAGTTCCTGCATGTGTTGATTAAATTACAAAGGGATTTATTATCGGTTTAAAAACAAAAGCCACATAGTCCTAGGCTTCAGAAGTCTTTTCATTTTGTCAAAGAAGTTTCTCCCTTTGAAAAAGGTTTCTCACTCCCTTAAGTTTCAGCCACGAAGGCAGATGAACTGCTGAAAAATTGTCTTTCCTTTTAGCCCTGCTTAACACTCATAATTATTACTATTATTTATTATTATTATTATTATTATTATTATTATTATTATTATTATTAAGCTTATAAATAAGCTTATGGCTTTCGTACCAGTTAATCTGGAAATACCAGCTACTATTGTTTTTATTTCAGACAGCTTAAAATAAAAATTCTCTTATGCTAAATCTGCATTTCTGAGTCTGCCTCTTTGCATTCACAAGCGGTCTTGAAAAACAAATTTTAGGCAATGCTGACAATTTAAGAGAACAAACAGATTTCCAAATGGCTTCGACTGTTGTTCTTCCCCGTTATCATGATGGTGACGGTACAGTCTCCAGAAGATAAGGGGAGATACTTCAAGCTCTTCAGATAACTTGGAGCTGCCCGGATTGTCTTTGCCATAGTGGGAGTTTCAGAGTGGTCTTTTCTCTGGCCTTGACAGCTCAATGAAATTACAGAGGCTCGGCAGACTCCACTGATATTGGAAAACAATAAAACCAATATATCCCGCAGATGAAGCATCACATTAAATTCCCATCCTGTTATCTCTGGTGACTGTTCATCTGTCAGTTAAGACTCCCTGGGCATTTTTTTTTTTTTAAACAATATCTGATATCTCCATTTTCCAGACCAACATTCATTTTTCCTCTTCCTACTTTTTTTATAACCAAACTTAACAGCAATGTGCTTTTGTTTCTCTTTGTTTCTTTTTTTTTTTTTTTTTTTTTTTTTTTTTTTTTTTTTTTTTTTTAATTTCCCTACATGCTCAGCATATCACTTGTAGATCTCTTTGGATTTCCCAAGTAAAGAAAGGTGACTTTTGTTTTTTAGAAGATGCCCTTGTGGCGCTCCAATATTAACAAATACATTTACTATCTTATTGTTAATCAATGAATAGACTGGTCAAAGAAATTGAAGTGCTGCTGCCAAAAAGGCTTTTCAGTCTTATCTGGATACAGCTAGACTGCTGGGCTCTCTCACATGTTGGGAAATTCCACGGTCCAGCCCACCACACTAAGTTAGTCTTTTAGACCACAGCAACTTCTGCAGGTAAAATCATCTCCTTTTCTTTTTGTATTCATCTTGTATCTCGCCATCATCATCATCATCATCTTCGTCATCACCACAATTGTCATCATCATCATAATCCTCATCATTATCATCATCCAACATATTTGTTCTCTTCCCACTTTGCTTTGAGAAATACTAGATATACATTTCTAACAAGACAAAGTCACTGGCAGTCTCTTACTGCCCCCAGGACTTGAGTTTGAATCACCAATACCCACATATAAAGCCAGATGTGGCTACATGTGGCTGTAACCCGTGCATTATGGAGGTTGGAGACTGGAAGATTTGCTGGGGCTTGCAGATTGTCAGCATAGCTCCAGAAGAGACCCTTCTCAAGGGATAAGGAAGAGATTGACAGAATAGGGCATCCAATGCCCACTTTTGGCCTCCACAATTGTGATGAGCACACCCACAAGCATGCATGGCTACCTGTATATTCATGCATTTGTGCCTGTGTGCACACACACAGACTTATTCATACACACACACACACACACACACACACACACAGATACACATATACAAGAGCTTAGAAATAACTGATTGAAATGTGCATATCATTTTCCACTTGACATATATCTAAAATTCAGGCAGATCTTTTTAAATCCTCTTGTAGAAAGGTAAGTTCCAGTTAGGAGAAGATAAATACTTCCTTTTAAAACCAGGCCTCTAAAGTGATGAATATGTGCCAAATGGCTTCTCCTGCAGTCAGCTCTCATAAATAGTCCCACTACTCTTCCCACCTTCCCCCATGTTTTTTTCCCTGACAGGTGTGATCGAGGAGAACGCTCAAAGGAACAGACAACACCGTGCCTGCTTTTAGACACTTCACATTACGGTTAACATTATCAGCAAGCATTCATCCCTGGTTCTCTTCAACAAAAGATTCTTAAAGATAAAAAAAAAAAAGTTAACAGACTTTCAATTCAATTCTCTTGTCATTACAACACAGTAACAATGATGATTAAATAAGGGCCGCAGGACAGGAAAACGACTTTAGACTGGAAATGTGCCGTTATCCTTCCCTTCATTTTGAAATGTATAGGGTGGCTTTGTTTCTTCAACAGACAAGAGGAATACATTTTTTCAGTAAAAAAAAAAGATTGTAAATGAAGAGAAACTCAAAGCAATGCCACTAAAATCAGGAAGACACTCTCTCCACACCCACTCAACAGAGTACTGAATACTCTACATACTTTCATAGTCTTCCACATGCAGCCACCAGTTTGATCAGCACCATTGGTTGGAAATTGTATCTCTCCATACCACTCTTTCCACATCTATCCAATAGAGTACTTGAAGTCTTAGCGAGAGCAATAAGACAAGGATATCAAAGGATGCATATTGGAAAGGAAGATGCGTCAAAGCGTGCTCATTTGCAGATGGTATGATAGTATGCATAAGTGACCTGGAAAATCCTACCTGGAAACTCTTACAGCTGATAAACACTTTGAGCAAAGTAGCTAGATGCAAAATTAACTCACAAAAATCAGAAGCCCTTTTATATGGAAAGGAAAAAAAAAGGCTTAGAAAGAAATCATAGAAACAACACCTTTCACAACAAGCCTCAAATAATGTAAAATATCTTGGGGTAACTCTAACCAAGCAAGGGAAAGATTTGAATAATAAAAACATGAAGGTATTTAAAAAATTGAAGAAGATATCTTAAGATGGAAAACTCTCCCTCCCATGCTCATGGGTTGTTAGGACTGATTTAGAAAAAAAAAAAAAGGCTACCCTACCAAAAGCAATATACAGATTTGATGCAATCTATCAAAATCCCAATACAATTCTTCACAGATTTTGAAAAGACAATTTTAAGCTTCATATGAAAACACACACCAAAAAAAGAAAAAAAACAAAAACAGCAAAACAAACAAACAAAAAACCCAGGATAACTAAAAACACCCCTGAATGATAATAGAACTGCTGGAGGTCTCATCATCCTAAACTTCAAATTGTGCTCGAGAGCTATAGTAATAAAAACACCATGGTATTGGCACAAAACCACACATGTTGATCAATGGAACCAAACTGAAGACTAAGGTATAAGCCCACACACTTATGGACATATGATTTTGATAAAGAAGCTAGAACTATACACTGGAATAAAAGACACAATTTCTAAGCAATGGTGCTGGTCAAAGAGATGGTTTCATGTAGAAGAATGCAAATAGGTTCATATTGGTTACTCTGCACAAAACTCAACTCTAAATAGACCAAAGACCTCAACATAAAACCAGATATACTGAACCTGATAGAAGAGAAAGTGGGAAATAACCTTGAACTAATTGGCATGGGAAAAGACTTTCTGATCAGAACAGGCACTAGGATTAATAATAATAATGATAATAATAATAATAATAATAGTAATAATAATTAATGATAATAATAATAAATAGGACCTCATGAAACCTAAAAGCTTCAGAACATCAAAGGATACTGTCATTTAGACAAAATGGTGGTCTACAGAATGGAAAAATGGTTTTTATCAACTACCTATCTGATAGACGGATAATATCTGAAATATATAAGAAAAAAACTCATAAAACTAGATATCAAGTAGTCAAATAACCCAATTTTAAAATGGGGCACAGAGCTAAACAGAGAATTCTCAAAAGATGAAGCTCAAATTGCTGAGAAACAAAAACGAAAATGTTCAATATCTAATCATTGGGGAAATACCAATAAAGACCACTTTGAGATTTCACCTTATACCAAAGAGTGGCTAAGTTCAGTAAAAAACAAGTGACAGCCTATGCTGGCAAGAATGTATAGGAAAGGGAACACTTGTCCATTGCTGCTGGGAATGCAAACTTCTACAGCCAGTATGAAAATCAGTATGTCAGCTCCTCAAGAAGATGGAAACCAGTCTCCCTCAAGATCCAGGTATACGTCTCAGTTCACCTCACTACAGAGACTCTTGCTCTACCACGTTCATTGCTGCTGAGCTCATAATAGCCTGACACTGGAAGTAGCTTACATGGTCCTCAACAAATGAACAGATGAAGAAAATATGGTACATTTTACTAAATAAAGTAACACTCAACCATTTTTTAAAAAGTTGAAATCATGAAACTTGCAAATGGATGTACCTAGAGAAAAGTCATCCTGAATGAGGCGCCCTAGACCCAGGAAGACAAATGAGATGTGTATTTGCTTGTATGTAGATATTAGCTGCTAACTCAATGACGACCAATCTACAATACAAAAAAAGCAAACCAAACCAAACCAACAGAAGGTGGGTGTAGAGTAAGAGACTTGGGGAGACAGGTAGATCCTTCTAGAAAACAGATACTTTTGGATGTTGGGGGAACTAAAAAAGGGAGTGAGAGAGGGAGGAGTGGGGAGGACAGAGGGAATATCAAGAGCCATTTGAGGGGTAGTACGGAAACCTAATACAGTCGAAGCTTTTTCCGTATATGAAGGCAATCTAAATGAAATCACCAGATAATAGGGGAGACAGAGCCCCAACCAGACATCTATTATCACTAAATAAAGCTTCCAGTACCAGGATTGGGTTACATCTGTTTGATTTGTTGACCAAAGGGGTCTCATGGGAACCCCAAAACTGCTCAGGCTATTGCCAAGGCTATAGGTTATACTTCAAAAACTCAGAGCTAGAGCCACCCCCCCACCCTTCACTGAAGACAATGCCCACACAAGTCACTGACCGTGGGTAAGTTGAGCTGGTGCCTAGTGACTTTGGTATAGAAAAGTTCTCTGGATGCCACCTAAGGAGAAGCATAAAGACTGACCCAACCACAAATCCCTCGATCTACAACGGTGTTCTGCAAAATGTGTTAGTGTGATGGTTGAACAAACCTTCTGGAAATAACAAACCAATGTAAGATCTGACTTAAGGCCCACTCCTAGAGAGAGAACCCATATCCAGCACTGCTTGGATGACCAAGAACCTGAGACTAGACCCCGGGACCTAGGGTAAAATCAAGTTCTACGTTTCCAAAACTAAAAATAAAACACTCCTCGTGAGATTCTGCTGTCTTCACACAGTGGTGCTTTGCTTAGTCATCCTTGGAAAAGCATCCTCTTGACTCAGATGACCCACAGCCAGACATAATGCAGAGAGTGAAAGGCCTTGGGACACTCAGCCTTTACTAAACAAGGTGTCTCCATCAATTCCCTCTCCTCAGGGCTCAGGGAACCCTGAGGAGGAAAAGGCTGAGAGAGTATTCTTTGATTAAATATTATGGCTTCCAGTTTAGTGTTTTTTTTTTTTTTT
>NW_022196909.1:28799081-28806704 GCF_008632895.1 Mastomys coucha
CATGTTGTAGTATCTTTTGGGTATATGCCCAGGAGTGGTATAGCTGGGTCCTCCGGTAGAACTATGTCTTTTGTGGGATGCCTAAGTATGTGAACAATTGGGTCTCTGCGTCTACGTCTGTCTCTTGTGCATTTTCTTGGGCCTGTTTTTCCTTCTATTTGTTTTGTCCTATTCTAAAGGGCTAGTTTTTGTTCTCATATCATATAGTATGGTATCGTATTGTATTGTATCGTATCGTATCATATCATATTGTATTGCATTGTATCATCCCTTAGAAGCCTGTTTATTTTTCTGAAAGACAGAAAGAGGGTGGATCCAGATGGGAGGGGAAATGAAGAGGAACTGGAAGGCATCAAAGAAAGGAAAAGCCATCATCAGGATATATTGTGTGAGGAGAGAACATCTATTCTCAGTAAAAGGAAAAATAGGTTGAGGGTGTGAAATGGGGCAGTGTATATGCTGGCTAATTCTGTGTGTCAACTTGACATAAGTGAGAGTCATCAGAGAGGAAGAGGCCTCCCTGAGAAAATTCTTCCATGAAATCCAGCTGTAAGATATTTCCTCAATTAGTGGTCAATGAGGGAAGGCCCAGACCATGTGAGTGTTTCCATCCCTGGGCTGGTGGTCCTGGGCTCTATAAGAAAGCAGGCTGAGCAAGCCATGTGAAGCAAGCCAGTAAGCAGCACTCCTCCATGGCTTCTGCATCAGGCTCCTTGCCTCCAGGTCCTGCTCTGTCTCAGTTCCTGTCCTGACTTCCTTTGGTGATGAACAGCAATGTGGAAGTGTAAGCTGAGTCAACCCTTTCCTCCTCAACTTGCTTCTTGGTCATGCTGTCTCCTTGCAGCAATAGAAACCTTAACTAAGACGGTGGATAAATGTGCATTCCGTGCAATTGTGAGGACCTGCGTTTGAATTCCTCTGACCTCCACACATACACATAGCCTGCATGTGCCACACTCACACAAGAATATGCACATACACATCGCACAGACAGAGAGACAGAGACAGAAACAGAGAGATATGAAAAAGATCAAATAAATAAGCTTTACTCTTTACACAAATAGTTCTATAACCTCTCCTTTATCAGTGCCTTGAACATGACTGAAGGAATCTTATTATGTAAGAGTCACTAAGATTCTAAGGGACCACATGAGACTCACAAATACTTTTCTATACTTCAAGACAACCAATCTCTAAATATCACTTCTAAGACAGAAAAAGATAATCATTTTTATGCTTACTAGTACCCTTTCTAGTACTTTACACAACTCTAGAAGCAAGTATTTCTATAGTTACTCCCATCTACTAAATTTAAAGTTCTGTGGAAGTAATTGCAGTTGATGGTATTGTTAATGTTTGTTACCCATATAGGCCTGCTCCAAATTCTTGCTCGATAGATGCCAAGTGAATAAATTAAGTCTAACCATTTGCTTGGTTCTTTTTTTAAAATAATCAAGAAGAATTTTATTGAGTCTAAGCTTATTTAGTCCCAACTCCTTTTTTACATTGAACCCCAAAACACCAAAGAACACTATTAAAAAACACTACGAGATGAGGAAGCCTTCCATGTCCCTGAATTGGTCAGATCAACGTTGTAAAAATGACCATCCTACCCAAATCGACTTACGGCTCCCATGTAGTACCAATCAAAACTCCAGCGCCATCCTTCACAGAGGTAGAAATGTATAAAACCAGTCTTAAAATTCATATGAAATCACAAATGTCCATGAGCATCCAAAGCCATGCTGAACAAAAGGAATAACACTGGGAGTTACCACAACCTCTCAGTGCAAGTCCTACAGTGGAGCTGGAGTAATGAAAATGGCATGGTACCGGCTGGCAGGAAGACACACAAGTAGGTCAGTAGGATAGAACAGTCAGTCGACCTGGATATGACCGACCACCTGGCTTTTACAAAGACACCAAGGATACTCATTAGAAAAAGAGGCAGGACCTTTAACAAACGGGGTTTTAAAAACTACGTCTCTACATGTAGAAGATGAAAGTTAATCTTTATCTTTCATGACACACAAAAGTCAACTCCAGGCGGATCAAGTCCCTCGGTGTAAGATCTGTTTCAGCCTCTTGGGGTCTGCGATTATGGGCATGAGCCACCACACCCAGCTCCCGGGATTCTTCTGAATGAGAGAAAACTTAGAGCTGAGGCAGGGTATGGCTGCTAGTAAGTTACACCACAAGCCTCTTCTAGTTCAGGGATGCGGCTGTGAGAACATCCACATCTGCAGCATCTTTACCTTAGCTGTAAGACTACCCAGGGTAGATACCTGACTCATTCTATCATGAGAAGAGTGACAAAGGGCCATGTGCTACTCACAGTGGAGCCTCTGTGGCCACAGGTCACTGTCCCTAAGCTCCATCCACCATTTGGCTGTGGGTATCTGTATCTGTCTGAGTCAGTGGCTGAGTGGAGCCTCTCAGAGGACAGCACGCTCCTGTCTGCAATCATAACAGAGTAGCATTAATAGTGTTAGCGATTGGTGTTTGACCATGGGATGGGTCTCAAGTTGGGCTGGTTACTGGTTGGCCGTTCCCTCAAGTCTCTGCTCCATCTCCTGTGCCCGCATTTCTTTTAGACAGGATAAATATTGGGTTGAAAGTTTTGTGGGTGGGTTGGTGTCTCTATTATCCCACTGGGGTTCCTGCCTGGCTACAGGAGGTGGCCTCTTCAGTCTTGACATTTTTTTTTTAAAGTTAATTTTTGTTTGTATGTTCAATGCAGTACAAAACCGCCATTTTATCCTTCTCAGTGTGCATGTGATATTAGTTGGTTTCCATATTAGTGACCGTGCACACACATTTGTATTTCTGTTTGTTTTTCTGTATTAACATACCAGGTTGATTCTGGTATCACCAATGCTGGCGTATTTATTTATTCAGTGTATAAGTATTAGAGGTTTAGTCAATTGGGAGAACACCTTATCAGTCACCTGGAGAATTCACAAAGAATAGGGAAAATACACTAAAAGAGGCTCATTAACCTGATTGGCCCGATGATAGAGAATATAACCCATTAAAAATGGTGAGGGACCCAGGAAGGAAGCAGTTGACACACAAGTATATTGCTAAACCTGGAGACGTGATGCTACAAACACTGAGCATTCTGTGTACCCCAAAACATGAAGCCCACGTTCTGTAGAGGTGTGCACAGTGTTTCTAGGTGACAGTGGGAGAGATGCCATGTGGCTAGTCTCCTGAGGTTGACATATTGCTGTGTTTGAGACATGGCATTTACTCATGGGACCTGTAAAGATGTTGGAACAAATGCAGGTCGATGACAGAACCACAGACGCCTGGACTACTCAACCTCAGAAAGAAATGAATTGATGCACGGGATTCCAGTTAGAGGAATGATGGAACTAGAGATGGCAGGTTTTCTTTTCATCCCGGCGTTTCTCACCGTTCAGTGGAGCATCCCCCAGGCTGCAAAGCATCACACTTGCCATGTATTCAGTTTCATATTGCCTCCACTGTAGGGTTAAGGCTTTATCTGTCTTGTCAATCCACACCTCAAGCTTCGGAGTCTTTATTGATGGAAAATAAATACTCAATCGATGACTGAGAATAATCTAACTTCTTTTTCTACTCCCTACACTTCCCTTCCCCCCCCCCTTCTATCTTACTGATGAGCTCCAGTCAAGCAATATTCTAAAACCATCGGAGGAAGATGTTATTTCACTGGCGAGACTGTGACATTTCTGGTGTATACTGTATCTGTGGCACATTCTGTTGCACCCCTGTAAGGGAACAGAAACTGCTTTTCTGGTCTTAAAAACAATAAAAACTATTAACTTTGATAAAAGACAATATTTTTTCTTAACCCCATAAAGATTCATTAGCTCTCAAAGAGTAAACGTATCAACTCCACTAATGATGAGTGGGGGAGTCCGCTACTGTAATACTTGGGTTTAACGTTGCCACAGTACTCTGCTCTGAAAAATAATTATGCTTTAACTCAGAAAATAAAAAAAGAGAACAGACAGAATAATTCAATTTGGTTTATTTAGTATGTATTATCTTTGAGGAAATGATCTGAGTGTGTCTCACGTTTTAGCTCATTTAATCTTCCTAAAATCACCACTGAGCACCAATATTCTTTTGTTCTCAGCTTTGGCACAGAGAAGTTCAATTAATCTCCACAGCAACACAGCTGGAAACAGTGGATTGGAGTCTAAGCAATCTGTCTTGTGAGTTTAGGGTTCTAAGAAATCACCTCTATTCTGTTACCAAGTAGAATAACTTATTGTCGTGGCTTTTGTACTAGGTTATAGCATAAAGTTATCACTTAGGGATATTGATAGGTCTTATTATTTGAACTATAATAATAGAAAACTCATACCATGATGCATAATATGTGTAGCAGCGCTTGCTATCATCTTAAAGTCATTTTAGGGGATTAAACTACAAATCACACAAAGAGATTTACATGCACATTCATTAATAAAGACAAAATGTTGCTAGCTTACTTGTTGCTAGAGCATCCAGTCTGACCCTAAGGGGAGGATAGCATATCGGACATGCATCGAAGTTAAGAGAAAGAATTTTATGCTCATAGTATGCTGCTGTTTTTATGAAAAAAAATAGAAGCTGAATTTTAATTATGGAGTATCTCAGTTGGAAAATACGCCCAATGTAAAAAGGAAAGATTCAAATTACAATCATTTGTTAGTTTGGAAAAGCATGTATTCTGCTAATATTCATTCCTGTTCTTCTTTGAAAATGAGAGTTAGAATGTATTTGTAATTGATGACAGAATTACTCTAGAGACATACATAGAAAATGAAATGATAGCAGCAGCAGCAACAACAAGAAGATACACACACACACACACACACACACACACACACACACACACACACACACCGCCCTTTGTTTGAAGGAAAAGGTGATCCATGCTACTGTATTGTCCTACTAGTGAGAAGATACATTGAAGACTTTGTTCATTGAAATGGCCTCATCATTCCACCCTTAAAAGTACCTCTCAGACTTCAATGCAGACAAGGTTGAGCTGGGATCTCATTTCTTTTGATTGCTGTAGTTACCCATCGCTGGCTCCATGGACCATCCATCCAAATCCCACGAGTTAGCACTGGGAGCAAAGTCACTAGAGTAGACCTGGTTTATCTGACAAAGGTTGTGTTCCAATAGCCCCAGTGGAAACCTTGTAGATACTTTGTTGTTTGCACTCCTCCACGGTCAACTTTAAATCAGAACTTGGGCACAGTCAGAGAGTAACAACAGACTGCGCTTAACAGGGACAAGTATCTGTTTATTTTTCCTTGTAAGTCTAGAGCTTTCTCCTTGTTACTTGTAGGGAGTGCTTGCACAGTGGGCTTCTCTTGACCATGTCTGAATCTCTAGCACCACTCTGTCATGTTAAATGATACGGGAGTTAACTTGAACACAAGTGACTTCTGCTTTCTTGCCATCGCTGGGGGCCTGTGTGGCAGAGGCTTTGCTCCACTCATTCCTGGGCTGCACTGTCTTCTTCTTTACTTCCATCCCATTCCAGTGTCCTCTCACTGTCTCTGTGAATTTCTGTTTGTTTCTGTTGTTGTTTATTTATTTTTTTCTTTTTTTTTTTTTCTTTTCTCAAGACAGGGTTTCTCTGGGTAGCCTAGGCTGTCTTAGAACTCACTCTGTAGACCAGGCTGGCCTTGAACTCACAGAGATCTACCTGCTTCTGCCTCCCATGTACTGGGACTAAAGACATGCATCACCACCGCCCTCTGTGAATTTCTGTAGCTCTCTGTGGTAGATAATTTTATGTCCGCTTGACACAAGTTACATGAGGAAAAGGATTCTCAACTAAGAAAATGTTTCTATAAGATCAGTCTGCAAGGCAAGCCTGTAAAAATTTTTTAATTGGTGAGCCATGGACCAGGTCTGGTCCATTGTGGGTGGGACCGTGGTGGTTCTAAGTTCTATAAGAAAGCAGGCTGAGCAAGCCTTAGGGAGCAAGCCAGTAAGCAGCAACCCCCACCCCCATGGCCTCTGCATCAGCTCCTGTCTCTAGGTTCCTGCCCTGTTGGAGTTCCTGTCCTGACTTCCTTTGGTGATGAACAGTGATGTGGAAGTGTAAGCCAGATTAACCCTTTCCTTTCCAGCCTGTATTGGTCATGGTGTTCCATCACAGCAATAGAAACCTTAGCCAGTACATCCTATTTCCACTTTGAGGTGTTATTTATTTTATCCTAACACTCTCTTACTCTCTCACACACAGGCAGCCTCTAGCCCTCTATTTTACCCAGAAGTCCTCTCTCTATTAAGGAATTTTCAAGGAATACAACTCTCCTTCTGCAAGATGGCCATTTTTGCTATATTAATCCTGCCAATCCACGTTTAAAAATATGTTCTGATTTTTATTTTACGAAGGCACATTTGAAGTCGTATCATTAAATGTTAAATTAACATTTACTGTTACACTTCGAGACAGAGTCTATAGACCTATGTGTACATAGAGACACATTTGTACACGGACAGCTTTATATGTGGGCAGAGCTCCGAGACAGAGAACAAATCCTGCCAGCCAAGTGTTTACCATCTTGAAAGTCACCTGGAAAGCCTCTATTTTCTTGTTCTTAAAAGGAGGAAATGATCTTATCTGCATAGATTGTTGGGCGATTAAGCCAGATAATGGGGTTAGCATAAAAGTTCAAACACCGTAGCTACTGATGTAAATCTCTATCATCTATAATCTGCGTTACTGAGGCAACGATCTGAGAACGCATCCTGCCATTCAGACCCGGGAGAGTTTCCCCACTGTGGTTATGCGTGGCTCTCTTTGAACTTTCCCAACATAGAATAGCACATCATGGCACTAAGTCGAAGGAAAGTGCTGGATCTAAATTTCCTACCACTTCCCTGTCTGCTGCTGTCAGCACGGAGGCATTGTTTTGTATTAACCTGGTGAAGGAAATTCATGAGAATAATTAGTTCTGTGTTGCTTATATTAGAGCTGGTTATCTCAATTCTTGCTTGGTAGGAGGTTTGCCCCCTGCCATCATTTGGCTCCGGGTCCACAGTTTTAAATTATGTGGAGGAGAAAATGATTATAAATGATCCCTTCCTGAGGCGTTTCTTAACATTTCTTTTCTCAACCTGGAGTTTCTTACATTTTTCTTATCAGTTTCTCTGTGTGTTGTTGTAGCCTAGGAGCAATGTCTCATCTGGTGGTCAGGTTGCAAAAGCAATTCCTTTAAGCATCATTAGTCCATAGCTAAGAGTTAGGTTTGTTTTTAAACTTTCTTTACTTTTAAATTGTATTGTGTGTATACGTGAAGTGCACATGTGTGTATTATTATGTACGAATGTGGGCTTACATGTGTCAGGATGCACATATAGAGGTCAGAGGACAGCTTTGGAGAATTGTTTATGGATGTGCATGCTGTTAAGTCTGTCTGTCTATCTATCTATCTATCTATCTATCTATCTATCTATCTATCTATCTATCAATCATGTTTTGGCCCTGTGCAGCATGCTCCAGGGTAACAGACCTGCAGGATTATGGTGGCTTTTCCTGTCTCTGCCTCCTATCACACTACATGAGTGCTGGTACTATAGGTACCTACCACTGAATACTATGTGTATATATATATATATATA
>NW_022196909.1:28806714-28808289 GCF_008632895.1 Mastomys coucha
TACGCACACACATATATGTATATGTATATTTACATGTAAATTCTGGAATTGAACTCAGCTTGTTAGGCTTGCATAGCAGTTGTTTTGGAGATGAAAATCTAATTGATCATACTTGTTTTTTTTTTTCCCCTGAACAAAATTTAGGTAGAACACTTGAGAAATTGCTATGATTTTCTTTCTTCATGGCGAGGGTCAAGGTACAACACCTACTTGGATATGAGACACATATATGCAAGATTTAATTTAGATGCAGGAAAATCTACATGAGTCAAAATTGGCCTTATGTTGTGATATTTGAAATGTTCCATGTTTGTGGTGGTCAATAACTAACAGCAGGAGGTCGTGTTCTCAACATACTTGGGTACACAAGCCAGATTTTATAGCGTTCCGACTAGCATCCTTCTGGTAGCTTTTCAATTTACCATTTCTTTGCCTACTGTGAACCTGCCGAGAACGAAAGGTACTTTCCTAACTATGTAATAAAAACAAGTGCCATAACAACAACAACGACAACGACAACGACAACGACAACAACAACAAAGAAAACATTGGATCAGGGGACAGGCTTTCTCTAGAAATGAAGTGAATATATACAGTTGCTGCATAACAATTTTTAAATGTATATTTGATATTTCCTCTCTGTGTCGTTATTTAAATTAGTTACAAGGCTCCTACGTAACTAACTCGGGGAGTAAAAGATTCTTAATCTAACGTTGGTATTTAATGGAGCAGCTTATGGTGCCTTGCTTTGTGTTTCAAGTATGCATACTCAAATTAATACAGCCCCGAGCGAGCAGGTCACGTGATACTGTCTCCTTTCTTCCGGGCCACTTAGCTCTGTCTTCACCTTCAGTGCTTCCAGGAGGCCAGCGCCAACAGTAAACCTCCCTGCAAAGTCCTGCCAAGTGCCCTGCTTGTGCGCCTGGGACTTCTGCTATCCTCCACCACTCCTTAGGAACATCCACAAACCTCTCAGATAGGGTCCCTGGTAGATCTCAGGCACCACGTTTGCTGCATACCCTTCTTGTAGACGACGGTCCCTGTCTTGCCGAGTGGCACTGCTACCTTGAGCCCAGGGTGCATAAGCTTCTCTTGCTGTTTTGGGTTTAGGAAAATGAAATGAAGGGAAAAGACGAGCTGGAAGCCTTTGTCTTCTTCCATAATTGAAGTTGCCAAACATACACTTAAAATAAAACGGTAACAATGGACCTTTAATCTGTCAGACTCACAAAAAACACCCGAAGCCAGTACAATCAGTGTGTGGTCACCAAGAGGTTCTAATCTCTAGAGTTCTGGAGAACTCAAAATTGTTTTTTGTTTTTTTTTTTTTTTTAATTTGATCTAAGTTTTATTGCATTATATTGAGAAAAGATAACATGATTTCAATTTATCTGAATTTGTTAACACTTAAAAACATATTTTAAGTAGAGTTACATCACATTCTTGTTTCCCTTTTGTATCCCAACTCTTCCCAGAGACCCCTCTTCAATACCTGTTATACCTTTCTTTTTTTTAATTTGTCATATTCTTTAAAATTTATAAAATATTGTAACAATAAAAATGAGTATTATAAAA
>NW_022196909.1:28808375-28842779 GCF_008632895.1 Mastomys coucha
CAATTGAACAGTCTTATGGAGATGCTTGTCTACAGCAATACTCAAAATACATATATTTGTCTCAATATAAATTTGAAATAACTCCAAGTATATTAACTGTATATTTTAAAATAATACGTCACTACAAGTATTTTTAAATGAACATAAATAAAGTCTTTTTGTTTCTTTGTTTTGTTTTTAGTAGAGCTTAAAATCTTGGCTCTTACTGTGGTACAAGCCCAAAATAAGAACAATTTTTAGACACTGGAGTTCATTGTAATAAGGCTGTACTTCAGTGACACTCACATCACCAAAGGATTTTACCTCCATTGTAACTAAGCTGAGAGTTGACAGTTCTGCTGCGCCAAGGAATGAATTGTAGGCACAAGTTTTGGATACAGATTTCCTGCTATGGTCAAAGCTATTTGACTTGAGTGATTGTCATCATTCTGAGCCCACAGAGAACAGGTTACATTCATTTAAGAAATGGTGTGTGTATTAAGATGATCATTCACCAACTGTTTCAACGAGCAATGGTTCTGCTTGGAGGGTGGCATAGACATTAGGTGAGGGTAAGAATCTGGTTCATTGACTGTGATGATTTTGAAAAGCATTCATCTCAGAGAAAGAGTAACTTATAAAGTCCTCTTCCTCAAACTTGATAAATAGTTACAAACATCAAGCAAAGCATTCAGTCTCACTCTTTGTTGTTCTCTTACAAGCTACCTCCCAAGTTAATTGTCTATGTTTCTTTTGGCTATATAAACTTTTGAAATATATAAGCTGTTCTGAAAACCATAGTATAGTGGAAAAACATCAAATAAACAATCCTACTAATAGAGAGGCTGAGATAGGAGAAGTCTAATTTCAAGACCATTATGTAGAACTCAGCAAGACACTGTCATGAACAAATAAGCAGAAAGTGAATATGGATTGTACAATATTGGACCTATTTCTCCAATTACCAAATTAGAGAGACCAGTGGATGACAGCCAACAAATTTGTAATTCCTCATATTTTTGGATTTCAATCAATTAGGATATGTTGGTAATATTAATTTTCATATTAAGACATTAAGAAAAAGTAATTGTTATTTTCTGTTATTTTTGTTGTTAGAGGTGGAATTAGGTTTGGTGGGTTTGTTGAAAGATTACTTTCTTGCTTCTTCTAGAGTGTAGTTTTGCTCCTTATGTTGGTGTTTTTCACATATTATCCTTTGTAGGGTTGGATTTGTGGAAAGATATTGTATAAATTTCATTTTGTCATGGAATATCTTGTTTTCTCTATCTATGGTAATTGAGGGTTTTGCTGGGTATAGTAGCCTGGGCTGGCATTTGTGTTCTCTTAGGGTTTGTATGACATCTGCTCAGGAGCTTCTAGCTTTCATAGTCTTTGGTGAGAAGTCCAGTGTAATTCTGATAGGCCTGCCTTTATGTGTTACTTTACCTTTTTCCATTACTGCTTTTAAAATTCTTTTTTTTGTTTAGTGCATTTGGTGTTTTGATTATTATGTGATGGGAGGAATTTCTTTTCTGGTCCAGTCTATTTGGAGTTCTGTAGGCTTCTTGTATGTTCATGGGCATCTCTTTCTTTAGGTTAAGGAAGTTTTCTTCTATAATTTTGTTGAAGATATTTATTGGCCCTTTAAGTTTGAAATCTTTACTCTCTTCTATACCTATTACCCTTAAGTTTGGTCTTCTCACTGTGTCCTGGGTTTCCTGAATATTTCAGTTAGGATCTTTTTGCTTTTTGCATTTTCTTTGACTATTCTGTCAATATTTTCTATGGTGTCTTCTGCTCCTGAGATTTTCTCTTCTATCTCTTGTATTCTGTTAGTGATGCTTGCATCTATGACTCCTGATCTCTTTCCTAGGTTTTCTAACTCCAGGGTTATCTCCCTTTGTGATTTCTTTATTGTTTCTATTTCCACTTTTAGATCCTGGATGGTTTTGTTCATTTCCTTTACCTGTTTGATTGTGTTTTCCTGTAGTTCTTTAAGGAATTTTTATGTTTCTTCTTTAAGGACTTCTAGCTGTTTACCTGTGTTCTCTTGCACTTCTTTAAGGGAATTATTTATGTCCTTCTTAAAGTCCTGTATTGTCATCATGAGAAGTGATTTTAGATCTGAATCTTGCTTTTCTGGTGTGATGGTGTGTCCAGGACTTGCTATGGTGGGAGATGATGCCAAGTAACCTTGGTTTCTGTTGCTTATATTCTTACACTTGCCTCCCCTCCTACCCCCCCACCTCCCGCCATCTGGTTATCTCTAGTGCTACCTGCCCTGGCTAAATCTGACTGGTGGCTGTCCTTCCTGTGATCCTGGTTGTGTCAGAACTCCTCAGAGTCAAGCTGTCTCTGTGATCCTCGGATTCTGGGACTCTGTGATCCTGGGCCCATTAGAGCACCCAGGAGTAGAGCTTCCACAGGGTGTTGTGGGACAGACTGTAAAATTTGTGCCCAAGGTCTGCTCAGTGAACCAGCCTAGACAGACTGGGAAGGAACCCGTGCCACTGACTGGTGGAATTTCTGCCTGCCTGGGTCAGGCTGGTCCCAGTTACTCCTGGTGTTGGGACAGACATTGTGTCCTCTGCTCCTCCAATTCTGGGCCTTCAAAATTGTTTAGTGAGAACTTTTTTTGGGCTCGTTTACACAGAGAGAGAGACGCACACACACTCACACATTATAGTTTCTGAAAGACAACTTTTAGTATTTTCAAAAAAAATTAGTCTCTTTCTTACATAAAGTCTGGACAGATGGAGAAGTCTCTTCTTGTCCACCATGAGACAGTGCACAGATGGCTGGCACCGCAGGTGGCCCTGGGATGCCATTATTCTATAGCAAGTTATTAGAATATATGTAGCATAAAGCTGACCCCCTCATGGCCCCGTTGTGGTAGGATTTACAGCAGCATGGAATCAAAAGAGCTTAAAGGAAAGTTAAATCTCTACTATTATTTCTTACCAAATAGCCTAAGGGAAATAATTGCACAGTAAAGTTCTCTTACATATTTTTCCTTACCCTCTCATTTTCCCAGGCCCCTGTAGGAGCTGTGAGGCATATCCCTTTCCTTCCATCTGGGAAAGTCTTTCTCCTTTCATACAGGCTCCTTAATCTCTTCCCTTTCCCCTCTGCTCTGAGATTTATTAAATAGATAAACCTACCATCAACAATCTGTTTTAAATTCCTGTTGCTCCAGTAGTTATAGCCTGTGCAGTGGGAGAGGGCCTGGAGATTTCTCAACTGTGAATGAGTCTACTTTTGGTAGGCAGTATACATGTGTGTGCATGTGTGTAGTGAGAATTCGGAAGGCTGCACACACATAACTTGATAACCTTATTCTTTGAATGTTGAACCTAGGTCTAAGAGCATATGGTTGTATCTGTTGTTCGGAAGAGAAGCATTTAATAGCATGTTTTAAGTTTTTCTTTGCAAAATGAAAGCATCTTACTACCAAGGTTAATTGTACTGCCTTAAACAACCAGGAAACTCCTTTTCAAATTTTAAGGTCTGTAAGTAATAACTTTAGTTTTTCTTGAATCAAAGAAAGCATTTAGTTGGGTTTATGGTTTCAGAGTCCTTGAGGGCATAGAGAAGCTTTGGGAGCAGGGACAGTCGCAAGGGTACAGGTTCATAAAGGAAACACTACTGCATCTAAAATCACACATTGACCCTTACACAATGATAGTGGTGACCTCAACATCTCACTCTTGCCAATAGAGAAGGCCATCTGAAAAACACTAAGCAGAGAAGTGCTGGGCTTAATGTCATAAATCAGATGGACCTGGAAAACATCTACAAGACATTCAACTGAAACCCCAAAGAATGTACTTTCCTCTCAGTGGCTCATAGGACTTTCTCCAACACTGACCATCTGGTTGGATACAAAGACAGAGGTAGAGGAAAGTGGCAATTGCATCCTGTATTCTGTCTGACCACCACTGATTTGATACCAAGAACAGAAACAACAGGAAGTACACAAACTCGTGGAAACTGAACAACTCACTACTGAATGAAAATGTGTCAAGACATAAATCAAAAAGAAAAACAAAAACTCTTTAGAACTGAATGAAAAATTAAAATACTACATATCCAAACCAACGTGGCCCAGTAAAGGCACTTTCTAAGGGGAGAATTCACAGTGCTAGAGGCCTACCTTGAAAAGTCAGCATGACCTCACAGTAGTAGCTTAGTGGCACACCTGATAGCTCTAGAACAACAACAGTACATAACGTCTGAGAGGAGCAGATGGAATAATCAAACTCAGGGCCCAAATCAATGAAGTTGAAAAAACAACAGCAACAAAAACAATACAAAGAATTAATAAAACAAAGATTTGGCTCTTTGAGAAAATCAACAAGATCGTCAAAGCCTTAGCCAAGTTAACTAAAAGATAGAAAGAAAAGATCTAAAATTAATTAAATCAAAGATGGGAAGAGATACATTACAAAGGACTCCAAGGAAGTCTAAAAGCTCATAAGGACACGCTTTAAAAATTGATCACCAAACTGGGAAACCCAAAGAAACATATGAGTATCTATCTATCTATCTATCTATCTATCTATCTATCTATCTACCTACCTACCTACCTACCTACCTACCTACCTACCTACCTACCTACCTCTTACTTAAAACAAGATCAAATTAAGCAATTTAAACAGACCCATAGCCCCTGGAGAAATAGAAGCAGTATTTATAAGTCTTCTAACCCAAAAATAAAGAAGCCCAGGGCCAGGAGTATTCAGCACAGAATTTTATCAGACCTTTAAAGAAGAATAAATGCAGGGATGGGTCAAATTATCAATAATCACAAAAGACCTAAATAGACGGAAAGACAAAAGCCACATGATCATTTCATCAGATGCAGAAAAGACCTTTGACAACATCCAGTATTCCTTCATTCTAAAAGTACTGGAGAGACTAGGGGACATACCTCACCACCGTAAAGTAATTTACAGCAAGCACACAGCCAACATCGGCCTAATGGAGAGAAACTCAAAGACTGTCCGTTCTTTCCTCACACCTGTTCAATATAGTAGTACTTGATGTCTTAGCTAGAGCAACAAGACAACTGATCAAAGGGATCAAAAATAGGAAAGGGAAGAAGTCAAAGTGTCTTTATTTGCACATGATATGATTTCATACATAAAAGACTCTAAAGGTTCTGCCAGGGAACTTCTATGGCTTCAAAACACTTTGAACAAAGTAAGAGGATACAAAATTACCACAGAAATATCAGTAGCCTTCCTAGATGCAAATGATTAACAGACCGAGAAAAGAAATCAGGGAAAACAGTGCCTTTCACAATATCTTGGAATAACTTCAAGCAAACAAGTGAAAGATTTTTTATAATAAAAACTTTAAGACACTCAAGGAAGAAATTGAAGAAGATATCAGATGATAGAAAGATTTCCCATACTCACAGGTCAGTGGAGTAATATTGTGAAACTGGCCATCCTATCTTATCAAAAACAGTCAAAAACTTGAATGCAATCTTCATCAAAATTCTAATGCGACTTTTCATAGAAATTATTTAAAAAGCCACTTTTTAGCCTCATATGGAAGCACAAAAAATCCAGGGTATCTAAACAATCTTGAATAGTAAATTAACTACTGAGGCTAAAACTATCTCAGGTTTCAAGTTATACTATAAAGCTATAGTAATAATAATAAAAAAAGTAATAGATGAACTACTAAGGTTAACACCATCCCAGGTTTCAAGTTATACTACAAAACTATAACAACAACAACAACAACAATAATATAGTAAGTGAACTACTTAGGCTAATACCTGTTGCGGGAAATATTAAAGCCGCACTCGTGCTTCCGCCGCCAACTCTCAGGAGCTAGCTCTCATTCACTTGTTCCTGGCACCGCTAGTACTTTCTCAGCCATAAACCCATGTAGTCAGCGATCCCACATTCCAGTGACTAAATGAATGGAACCACCAACCTCGCGGTTACATATCACAATACCCAGTAACCCAATAAAGTCAAGACTCTTAAAGCTTAATTAACCAATCAGATTTATGTGTCAATAAAAAAAAATCACAATTTATAAGATGCCAATACAATAATTTCAGAGCCAACTGATAACAACAAAAGCTTTATCCCAATATTTCTAACCTTGTGAAATCATAGCTACTTTGTGGCTGGTAAACGCCACCACCCAGTTTCAAGTCTGCAGCCAGCTCCGCCTCCCTTTCCCCCCAGTCCAATCACAGGCCTCCCACAGCCCTAATGTGATTGGACAGGGAAAATCCTGCAACAAACACTGTCCCAGGTTTCACGTTATACTACAAAGCTATAATAACAGCATGGTATTGGCATGAAAACAGACATGTTTATCAATGGTTTTGGATCGAAATCCCAGCTGTATGTCCAAATATTTATGGACACATGATTTTTTGACAAAGAAGCTAAAAATACACACCATAGAAAAGACAGCATCTTTGACCAACGTTGCTGGTCAAATGGGATGGCTGCATGTACAAGAATATAAATAGATCCCTATTTATTACCCTACACAAAACTCAACTCCAACTAGGTGAAAGACCTCAACATAAGACCAGATACACTGAGCCTGAGGGAAGGGAAAGTGGAGAATAGCTTTGAACTCATTTTCATAGAGGACTTATGGGCAGGTCACTGATATTGATAGTACAGACACTACAACAAACAATTAAAATGGGACCTCATGAAGCTGAGGGCTTCTGTGTGACAAAGGACACCCTCATTCAGGCACAACAGCAGCCCACAGAAAGGGAAAAGATCTTTACCAGTTATATATCCAGCAGAGGGCTAGTATCTGAAATATATCCAGATCTGAAAAAAAAAAAAAACAAATAAACAAACAAAAAAACACGGATGTCCAGAAAACAAATCACTTCAATTAAAACTGGGGTACAGAAGTAAGCAAAGAGTTCTCAAAAGATGAAACACAAACGGCCGAGAAACACTTAACGAAGTGTTCAACATCCTTTGCTGCCAGAGAGATGCAAATTAAGACCATTTTGAGATTTCATCTTACCCCATTTAGAATGGCCAAGATCAATAATACAAATGACAGTGCATGCTGGCAAGGATGTGGTTAAAGAGGAACACATATTCATTGCTGGTGGAAGTCCAAACTGGTTCAGCCACAGTGAAAATCAGGGTGGCTGTCCTTTAGGAAGGGGGAAATAGGTCTACAATGAGGTATAGATCCAGCTATACCCACACTTGGGCATATATCCAAAGGGCTCCACATCCTACTACAGAGATAACTGCTCATCCATGTTCATTGCTTCTCTGTTCATTACAGCCAGAGATTGAAAACAACCTAGCTGTCCATTAGCTGATGACTGGATAATGAAAATATGTTATATTTATGGAATAGAATATTATTTATTCAGCTGTTAAGAGAAGTGAAATTATGAAGTACACAGGTAAGTGGATGGAACTAGGAAAAAAAAAAGTCAGCTTGAGGCTGGGCGGTGGTGGCGCATGCCTTTAATCCCAGCACTTGGGAGGCAGAGGCAGGTGGATTTTCTGAGTTTGAGGCCAGCCTGGTCTACAGAGTGAGTTCCAGGACAGCCAGGGCTACACAGAGAAACCCTGTCTTGAAAAACAAAACAAAACAAACAAACAAACAAAAAAAGTCAGCTTGAGTTGAGAGAATCCAGATACCAAATGACAATGTATGTTTTCTTATATGTGAATAGCAGCTTTTAAGCTTTTGATCTGTATGCTATAATGTGAATAATCACCGAGTTAAGATACTTAGTAAGGGACTTGTGGGAGAAGATGATCTCCGGAGGAAGGGGATATAGTATATATTTATGGAGACACAGAAGAGAAGTGTGACAGGAGCAGAGAGGGCCGGGCAGTGTAGAGGAGTGTAAGGAGGGACAACTGACACTCAAGGCCTTTTGGAAAATTATATGAAAACCTACTCCAGATGAAGTCATTAAATAATAGAGAAGACAATTCCCCAACTAGACATGCCTCTGAAGAAAGCCCGAAGCGACAGGAATGGGTTACATCTTGTTCAATCATTGGGCAAGAGGGTCCCCATGGCAACCCTCAAACATCATAGGCAAAGGCCATGGCCGTTGCTAGCTTTCCACAACCTGATGGCGAGGCCATTATTTTTGAAAACAACACTTACATATGTCATCAAGCATGGAGAAGTCGAGCTGGTGGCTAACTAGAAGCTTTCTTCCTGCGGATTAGCGTTCAGAGTACTGGAAGGTACTCTGCGCACAGCCAGAGGAGACAGGTGATCATCAATATCTCCTAGCTGTAAACGCTGTGATCTCCGACGGTGGCATGCCTGTGCCACATGCTGGTGTATTAGTAACATAAACCCACTCTCTGGTTGTATGTAAGGCCCTCTGCTTGAGATGGAACCCATACCTCATGCTGTTAAGTGGCCAAGAACCTGAGATTAGATAGGTCATGGGCCCTAGGGGAAAACCTACCGCTACTCACCACTATTACTATTATGCTAAATGAACACAGTGATAAAATGACTCATTGCTATACCCATTGACCAGTCTCAGACTGCCCTCATCACGGGAACATCTTCTTGTAATAGATGGTAGCCGATGCAGAGACCCATATCGAGACCGTGGATAGAGGGCAAGGGACTTTGGAGCATTCAGTCCAAAACGGGATAATTTCTTCAAAGCCTTCCCCTTAGGGCTCAGTGTTCTGTGTAGAAGAGGAAGCAGAAAGACTGTAAGATCTAGAGGACACAATGTCTGTTAGATTAAAAAAAATGAATTGATTAATATGTGAACTCACAGAGACTGTAGCAGCATGCTCAGAGCATGCACAGTACATAAACAGACTCAAGGTCCCTGCACTGAGAGGGGAAAGTGGCTGTGGGCTCTCACCCCTAACCAAGAGGCTATCTGCATCTAATAATACCTGCTGGCAAGGGGAAAATTAGTTTTCTCTGTTGGAGTTGCACTGGGCTTATTAACCACATTTCAGGGTAGGCCCTATCCCCAGGAGCAGTTGGAGAATACAAAACAAACTCGGTGATTTTTTTGTTTTATCTTGTTTTGTTTTTGTAGACTTTTGTCTCATTTTGCTTTGTTTGGGCTATTTTTTGTCTCATTAGTCTTTTGCTTGTTTATGTCGATTAACATTATTACTGTATTTGCTTTTCTTCGGTTTTATCTTGATGTTTTGCTTGCTTGCTTTTGCATTGAGAGAGAGAGAGAGAGAGAGAGAGAGAGAACATAGATGGTAGGGTAGGGAGTTAGGGAAGACCTGAGAAGAATTAGGGACAGGGAAAATTATATAATCATAATATATTATATGAACAATTTTAATAAAATGTTCAAAAAGTTCTAAATAAGTGTGAAGAGTAAAAAAAGATTATAGAACTGTTTTCTATTAAATAATTCATGACAACTGAAAAAATTCATGTGAAAGTAAATGCAATTTAATTAAGATTTTTTTTTGATTAGTGTATTATGTAAGGGTTGCATGTAGCAGGATTTGGGACATCTTAAAATTATTTGCCTTGAGTTCTTTATTGGCATTAATGCTTGGATTATGATAAAATTCTACATTATGTTTATTCAACATTTCAAGAATTAAATAGTAAAAACAAAATCCTGTACAATTTGAGAGACTCAGAGGGCTAAAACCTAGATTTCTTACTTGTGTTTAGTTTAAAATACTAAAAAAAGCTGGCATAAGAGAAGCCAACACTAATTGCTCAAACTGCAAATGGAATTACTGCAGACACAGGCTTTATGATTAATTTTCATTGACGTCATTTAAGTACTCCAACGTAATGATTCTAGGCACTGAGGTTGTCCTGAAAGAATTTTCAATGATCCTGCATATAACATGAATAAACTCACAACTACACAATGACATTGTTTCTTTTGATCCCACTACAGACAAGAAGGCAAGAAGGAGGGAGAGAGGAAGGAAGGAGGGAGGCAAGGAGACATGGTGGTATAAAGCTTATGGTGTCTGTAGATACCGCTTGTTTCGCAGCTCTGGAGGACAAACTCAGGGCTACATCTTGGATCCCTCTGTAGCATTTCTGAGCGAGCGATCTGAATCCCAGAACACACCCAGTGTCTGTGGTGTCTCTGCAAGTTCATGGTTGGAAACGGAAACCTCAGAATTGGCTTGTGTATGCTGCATATGTAATTTCCACGGGAAGAAAGCACATGGATGCCAGGGACTTCTTTGAAGTTAAAATGAAAGAAGCAAAAGTGGTGGGAGGCCATGTGTGGAGAAAATTGTATATTTAGCTAAAGCTTTATGCCAGCTCTCACAATTGACCTCCTAAAATGTGGAGCGTTACGTAATGTAGCCTTTGACCTTGCTTAACTGGAAAGTTATAATCCATGAGAGGGGGTAGGGATGTGGGGAGGAAGGAGATTATGCGAAGAGATTTTTGTAAAGCACTTTATTTTCTAAGGGTTAGGAACAAAGCAGGCAGCCATTGGTAGAGGCCACGAAATAAGAGTGGTTTTGATTAGAAAGCATGGGCGGTTGCGTGTCTGTTCAGGAACTCTGTCCTGTGAGCAAAGACAGTTTAATCCCTTAATCAGAGCAGTTGTAATGATTCACAAGACATCCTCAAGATTTGACCCGTTGGCATTCTTTATGGTGCCCGGAGGGTCCTTAGGCCATCACTCAGGGTTTCAACCACTCTCCGCTGTGTCCCCTTCCCAGGTGCATGGAATTCAGCTCTGGCTGAACTGGACTCTCCATCTGAGGGAAGTTGTGAGTCCTTGTTAGGGCAAGACTTTTCTGTGATGGAGCTATTTTGGAGCCACCATGGTCCTTTGGTGGGATGGGTAATCCCTCACCCATGGTCTTGTATGTCCAATACGCTCATTGGTTCATCACAATGGACTTGGAGAGAATCTTTATTTGGCTCATGGTTGACATCCTCTCTGGGCATGCATTAAATGTTTCTTCACCTCCCTCCAAGGGAAGTCCACAAAGCCACTCTGTTCTTTAAGATTTGAAGAGGCACAGGATTATATTTCTAAACCAGGTTCTGTCATTGAATTACTTGCGGTTCTAAGCAAGCTGGGGGAATCTCAGTGTCTTTACCTGAGGCCGAGTTGAACATGGAAGTCTTCAGTTTCATTATACGGATGATTCCTCCCTGCCCCCCCCCCCCAAGGTTTTCAGTATTTTTACAAATACTAGCCCGTGAACTCAAAGTACTTCAGTGACCTCCGGTTCATATTTGTAAAGTATTCAGAAACAGGATCAGGAATTAATTGCTTCCTGACATTGTGAGCCTTTGGTTCTGAAAGGTATTCAGGCAGAGGAGAACAGAGGTGAGGTTAATGGATTTGTTACTTGGTATCTCGAGCTTGGGAGGTTTGAAGAGTCTGTCTCCTGGCATTACTCCTCTTATTGACTTTTAACCTGTTTGAGTTTGGGAAGAGTCACAAAGTATAAAAGAAAAATGAACACAGTGGCAGTTGGCTAAAGATTTCCTTCCAAGAGAGCAAAATAGCAATTGGCTGGTTGTTACCTGCAGTAGTTTTTTCGGTATCGGAGATGGCTCCTTTCCAGGACCTTCAGCCTCTTTTCTAATATTGGCAGGGATGGCGTTTTATCTAGAAGTACTTTATGTAAAATACTGTCATATTTGTGTATAGCCTGTGTACATTGTCCCGTACACATTAAGTCAGATTTTTTATATTATACACCATTTGTGTATAATCATTTGCATTAAGTCAGCATGCACACTCAAATTCGACTTTTGAGATCTGCCAGAATATTTTCATCCTGTGATTAGTAGATCACGTGATGCAGAAACCTTGGATGCTGACGGACCTCCAGCCAAGATGGATTTCTCACATCGTCAAAGCACTTCAGTTCTCCGGAATTGGTCTTCAGCATCGGCTTCTCCATTATGTACCTGTTATGCTTTCCAAAAGCCTTTTATCTTTCTGAGTTTCCCATCATTCATTGCCACATGTTGATGCATCTTTGAGTTTAATGCACACATACCATTCATTTAGGCATTTTGTCAATTTAACCTATCTTTTTTTAAAATGTCTTTTTTGTATTATATTCAACACAATATATTTTTATACCAATCATAAAAATAAATGGTGGGCATGTCATTAAATGAACATAAATAGATAAAGTCTTTTTGTTTCTTTCTTTGTTTGTTTTGTCCTTATTAGAGCTTAAAATCTTGGCTCTTACTGTTGTACACACCCAAAATAAGAACAATTTTTAGACATTGGCATTCATTGTAATAAGGCTGTACTTCAATGTCCCTCACATCTCCAAAGGATTTTACCTCCATAGTAGCTAAGCTAAGAGTTGACAGTTCTGCTGCGCCAAGGAGTAAATTGTAGGCACGATCCTGGGATACATATTTCCTGCTATGGTCAAAGCTATTTGACTTGAGTGATTGCCATCATTCTCAGCTCACAGGGAACAGGTTACATTCATTTAAGAAATGGTGTGTGTATTAAGATGGTCTATCCATGAAGTAATTCATTAACTTAAACTAATCTTTTTAATCATGCCAAAGCACATAGTCTTATTTGCCCATTATGTATGTACTAATTTGATGAACATTTGTCAAGGTATGCTGCCTGTAAGAGTCCCACCTGTGTAGCTCTGTCTCCTGAAGGCTCATTTGTGCTAAGGTTTTACTCCTCCCTTTCGATCTTGGTGGGTATGACATGTCCCCTCTCCTCAGAATCTTGAAGTTGACTGAGAAACTTCACATTGTTTACACCATTGTCTTAGATTTTCTTGAACTTGAGAAAGTTTGGGGTCTATTCTGAAAGAAAATTAATATTCTTTAAGATATTGGTTCATAAAACGTCTCATAGTCCTATATTGTCTTAGTTAGGGTTTTACTGCTGTGAGCAGACACCATGACTAAGGCAAGTCTTATAAAAGACAACATTTAATTGGGGCTGGCTTAAAGATTCAGAGGTTCAGTCCACTATCATCAAAGTGGGAGCAGGGCAGCATCTAGGCAGGCATGGTGCAGGAGGAGCTGAGAGTTCTACATCTTCATCTGAAGGTTGCTAGTGGAAGACTGACTTCTAGGTAGTTAGGATGAGGGTCTTAATCCCATGCTCACAGTGACACCCCTACTCTAACAAGGTCACACCTACTCTAATAGGGCCACACCTCCTAATAGTGCTACTCCTTGGGCCAAGCATATGCAAACCATTACATTCCACTCCCTGGCACCCATAGGCTTGTTCAAACACATCTGTCTATGGGGGCCATATCTACCCATAAAAAAAAATACATTTAATCCAACTTCCAAAACCCCGTGGTCTATAGCAGTCTCAACAATATTAAAAGTCCAAAGTTCAAGATCTCGTCTGAGATTCATCCAATCACTTAACTATAATCCCCAAAACAAGACAGGAAACAAGCTGGGCAAACTGCATCTCCATGTCTGATGGCAAAGCAGTCTTCCGATCTCCAACTCCTTTTTGATCTATGTTGACTGCAACAAAGTTGTTTCTCCTGGGCTGGTTCCACTCCCTGTTAGCAGCTTTCCTCAGCAGATAGCCCACAGCTCTGGCATCTCAAACATCTTGGGGTCTCCTAGGCAACTTTAACGTTACAGCTTTTTGTTTCAACGTCTGGCGTCCACACGTGGTCTCCTGGGCTCCTCCAAAGGGCTATCACTTCTCCAGCTCTGCTCTCTGTAGTATTCTAAGCTCAGGTTGATCCACTCCACTGCTGCTGCTGTTCTTGGAGATCATCCCATGGTACTGGCATCTCTAATACACTGGGTCTTCTGCTGTAACTAGGCTTCACCAATAGCCTCTCATAGGCTCTCTTCATGGTGCCAAGCCTCAAATCCTTTTCATGACCCCTTCAGTCCTGGGCCATAAACTACAACTGAGGCTGTACCTTCACCAATGGCCTCTCCTGGCCTCTCACAATGCCAAGCCTCAGCTGCTCTTCATGACCCCTTCATGCCTTCAAAACCCGTACCACCTGGGTGACTCTAACACATTACCAAGTCCAGTTGCAGCTAGAGGTACAACCCTGGCTACCTCGGGAACACAGCTTCTTTGTCCTCTCAGAAAACACTTCCCAGAAGATGTCACCTCAGTGATGCTGGCCTCTTCTTAATCACCACCAGTTTCTTGGCTGCAGTTAGTCAGCGTCAATTGTCCCGGTAGTCCCTTCTATTTTTCACTCTAAAGCCAGAGCCACGAGGCTGAAGATGTCTAGTTCTGCTGCTTGTTGGAGGATCTTGGAACATAGCCCCCTTGTTCTATTACATTATCACTAGCTTTCTGTTTTTCAACCCTTTCACTGCCTAAGCTTGGCTGTCCTGGATCTTGCTCTGTAGATTGACCTTGAACTCAGAGATCTGCACGCCTGTCTCCTGGGATTAAAGGTGTATAGCACCTCGACTGGATTTAACCTTTTTTTTTTTTCACCTCGAACTTGCTCTGTCCTAGGCTGGCCTCGAACAGCTTTATCTTCTATGATTAAAAGTGTGTACCACCATGCCTGGATCTAAATTTAGCTGGGTAGAATCTTGTCCCAAAGTTTCTCTCCCTTAATCTGCTATCTCCTAGAACACAGAATTCAGCTCCATTTCATTTCCTGGTTCCCCTTTAAGAATCAAATCATATATTTTATATTTTTTCCTCTCTAAACTTGCTATACTTGTTAAAATGCTCTTCATGAGACTTAACCAGAGAACAAAGTCTCTCTTGGGCTTTTATGAGACTTCCTTTATCAATGCAATTAATATAAATCTCTTCTCATTAGCCTCAGGTAGATTCTTCAGACAAGGGCCAAAAGCAGCCACATTCTTCACTAAAATACCACAAAAACAGTTTCTAAGCCACATACTGAAATTCTTTTCCTCTGAAACCCCTTGGGTCAGGTCTGCACAGTTCAAATTACTCTCAACAACAAAGTTTTCCATATTCCTACTAAAATGGCTCATTAACCCCCACTTAAAGGATCCCACCACTTTCAAATCCAAAGTCCCCAAATCCACATTCTTTCAAACAAAAGCATGGTCAGGCCTATCACAGTAATACCCCACTCCTGGTACCAAGTTCTGTCTTAGTTAGGGTTTGACTGCTGTGAACAGACACCATGACTAAGGCAAGTCTTATAAAAGACAACATTTAATTGAGGCTGGCTTACAGGGGTCAGAGGTTCAGTCCACTATCATCAAAGTGGGAGCAGGGCAGCGTCCAGGCAGGCATGGTGCAGGAGGAGCTGAGAGTTCTACATCTTCATCTGAAGGTTGCTAGTGGAAGACTGACTTCTAGGCAGCTAAGATGAGGGTCTTAATCTCATGCTCACAGTGACACTCCTACTCCAACAAGGTCACATTTCCTAATAGTGCTACTCCCTGGGCCAAGCATATGCAAACCATTACACATATCTTTACACAATTCAAAAGAACACTGCCTCAAACAGGATAAATCAAGATACTTCCTAAGTACTTTGTTTACTGGAGTGTGTGGTTTGCTTTGTTGATCAATTCTGGGCTCCACTCATATCTTAGTCCGAGCTGTGATCTCCCAGGTCCTTCATATGGCCACTACAGCTCTCTGTCCTGCACTTTTCTCAGGTATGGCTGTCTCTCCTCTTCTCCACACGCTCCCAGCATGGCAGATCCCTCCTCCCTTTCTGGGTCCAAAGCCCAGGGAATCCTAAAATCCCACCTCTCTCTGTCCTCTCCAGCTATTGGCTGCTGGCATCTTTATTTACCAATCAGAATCAACTGGGGGCAGGTTCCAAGAGGTTAAGTGCAGATGCTCTCATGCAAACACTTTTTTTGGGAACATAGTTAGCATTAGAACACATTGCCTATTTATCTTATTAAAAGTGACCCAGAGGGCTGGTGAGATGGCTCAGCGGGTAAGAGCACCTCCTGCTCTTCCAAATGTCATGAGTTCAAATCCCAGCAACTACATGGTGGCTTACAACCACCCATAATGAAACCTGATGCTCTCTTCCGGTGCTATCTCAAGACAGCTACAGTGTACTCATTTATAATAATAAATAAATCTTTTTTAAAAAAGTGACCCTGAACCTTTAAACTCTGGGCTTGTTGTCCATGTTCTTTTAATAATCTAACACGATATTGGCCCAGAGTGAAGGGTCGTTGGGTAAGCACTTGCTATGCAAACACGGAGCCTAAGTTTGCATCATCATCACTTGTGTAAAAAGCTGGGCATGGAGACATTTATTTAGCCAGCTTGGCACAAATGATTAGTTATAGGTTCTGTAAGACACTAACTCAAAAAGTCAGGTGGAAAGTATTATAGTTAGGCACTTGATGTTGACCTTTCATTCCCATATGTACATGCTTGGGTTAGTATACGCCATGAACACACATTACATGCACACACATACATGCACATACACACATCACGTTCACATAAGTATATATACATATATGTATATGCATATATGTGCATGGGTTTGTGTATATGAGTTCAGTGTCCATGGGAGCCTGAAGAAGGCCTAGAATCCCTTAGAGCTGGAATTACACATAGTCGTAAACTGCTTTGTTGCAGTTGCCAACCAATCCTGCTCAAATTGACCTGGTGGTAGCTCGCATTCCTAGCTACCCACCCCAATGCTCTGGGTTCCTGAGTGAAAGATGCACACACATGCAGCCTTCTATATTAATATGCCTTAAACAGCTCAATGGCTGGGCCACTTCCAAACCTCCATGTGTCCAACACCTCTCCTCCGATATTCCCAGCTTATCACTTCCTACAATCTATATTCCATCCTTCTTGTCCTAGACCCAGTTGCGGGGAGGGGCTGAGGCCACTCTTTCCCAGCTTTTACATGTTGGCTGTCTCTCTGTCTTTCTCTCTCTCTGTCTCTCTGTCCTGCACGTCTCAGGCCTGGTCTTCCTCCTTTACTGGCATGGTGGTTCTAAATCCTTTTTCCTCCCTCTCTCGGTCCCCTTGCCCATGAATCCTAAAGTCCTGCCTCTGTCTCTCTGCCCAGCCATTGGCTGCCAGTGACTTTATTTACCAGTTGAAACCAACTGGGAGCAAGGACCTTCCGCATCTTCTGTGTGGATTCTCGTGCAATTTTGGGAACCCAATTAACACAATACAAGCGTCAGACCGAATCCACAGCACAGCTTGACACAAGTGTTGGGACCTGAACACTAGTCCTCTGTAAGAAAAGTATGTACTCTTAACCACTGAGCAATCCCTCCAGTCCCTCTAAATATATTTTAAGTTTTTTTTTTTTAAAGAAAAGGCTATAAGTACTTATAAGAATACAGCACTATTCTCATTTGTAGTTTAGCATATCAGTGATATCTTGGCATAGCACTCTTTGCCTTGGGAAGGTTTCCTGAGGACAAGAGCATGCACCTATCATGGAATCCCTGGAGAAGCAGGCTGTCAGGTCCCAAAGGGAGCATGCTGTAGCGAGGAAATTGAGGCTTGAGGGTTTTAGAGCCAAGCAAGAAAGGTTAGCCTTGAGCCGAAGGAGGCTGACCTGAACTTTGCTAGTTTCCCTGTGCAATGGAGGTCTTGAATTGTTCTTTGAAGAACATACTCATGGCTTTACAACAATAAAGCATTACACTGCTGCTTTTAAACATAGTCGACAAACGCTTTTTGATATTTCTTTAATGGCTGGGCCATCTCTCCAGCCCTTGACACACACTTTTAATACCTCTGTACTGTTTTCTATAAAAAGTCAGGTTGTAAGTTTTGAAGGCTCGTGTGCATGTTTGGTTCTCTTTTTAGATGTCAGATGTGTAAATGCAGCCGAGGAGAGCAGTGCTGGTCACTGTAGACCTCTGATGGGGAGTGTGGCGAATGCCAAAGGGAAATGCACAGGGAACCTTGTCTGAGGAGTATCTCATGGTGGCCCAGCTCCCTAGGCAGCATCCAGGATGCCCCGTGAATGTTGCTTTGTGCATCCTCATTAGGACGGTAACCAAGTGTGCTTGAGAAAACATGCATGGATCCAAAAAGGCTCTCTGTGCAGAAAGAAAAACTCTGTACCCAGAATGTATCCCAGAATTTAACAACCTCCTCCCCCCCCCCAAATACTGAAAACAGTCTATCTACATGTTTCCAGAACATTATACTTCAATCATTGGTTGAATGCCAGTCTAAAGGGCATTTCCTTTGGGAAATATTGAGATGAGAGATTCGAGCTTATCACAAGAAGTTTCTTCCGCTGAAGAACTCCTCTGGGCTTGCTAAGCTGAAGAAGGCTGGACGCTTTAACTCGGGCCAGCTCTTAGCCTGTCTTGAGAAGTTTCCTCCTGAGGGCCTCTCATTGTCTCTCTATAGAAATATACCTAATTTGTAAAATAATTTATTTTTATTTTATGTGTAATCGAGCGTTTTTGCCCCTGGGTGTCTGCTGAACACCACAGGTATGCTTGGTGCTTGAGAAGGCAAAAAAGAGAGTGGTGGATCCCCACTCCCCCCCCCCCCCCCCCCCCCGAACTGGAGTTGTGAGCCTCCATATAGGTGCTCAGAACTGACTTCAGGTCCTCTGCAAGAGGACCCCATCATGACCCTCTTAACCTGGTACCTCTTCTCTCTTTCCTTGCCGCTGTCCACATTTTTACTTCCTTTAGTTTATACGTTTTTCTGCTCAGCAGTAACATTAGAGGTTGAATCTTTTTAGAGCCATTTGAAAAATATGAATACAGTATGTCTACGGGAACTGCGGCAAGTTCAGTGGGGTCCACGTTGTCTGTGAACCAAACAGAAAGCCAAATTAAAGCATGTTAGATTCGTGAGGATACATGCATCCTTGTTTTATCTGTGTGCTGGATTACAAGCGTACCTCCTTCATTTTAGATATGAGTCAAAGATGCTTGGAATTTATACACTGCCACGGCTAGCTCAGTACAAATTCAAAAGGATCCCACCTACGGGCTCTAACATACGTCTCCGAGCTTTGGCATGGATTGAATTTCCCCTTATCAAGGCTGTAATATTTCTGCAGGACCCCAGCAGGTTGGTCAGAAATGGTTTCCCCTGACAGCACTGAGATTGTTCTCTGGAATTAGACTGCTTTCCCAAATGCTCCCCAAAGAGTTTCCAAGGTTTTTCACGATGCTGGTTTCTGACCGATAGCTCTTCGGTTTGGCTCTTCCTCTGTAACGAAAGAGTACATAACTTAGCAGTTCCTTTTTCTTGTGCTACATGTAAACATCTCACTATAGCATAAGATACATGGAGCAAACTGCAGGAACAGTGGATGAAATGCGCTTTTAAAAATCTGTGTTCGCTGTGGAAAACTTGGTCAGCTGTGTGAATTAGTTTCCAAGCCTCATGGCACCTTTCGTCTGTACCAGTGAGAAAGACACAGAGCACCTTTCTGAGGAACACTCACTTCTTGCTCACTCACTTTTTTCTTCTGTTAATTTGTGTGAAAGGATAGATGGGTTGACTCTAGGCCCTCTCGACTGATTAACCTATGATCTGAAATTTCCAATGTTACTCTCCTCCACTGGAGTAGTTGAGAAAGCTTGGCGATTGTCAGGGCGACCTTCCTCCTGGGCAGTGAGAGGAAAATGACTTTTCTGATGCCACCCCCAAACCTCCGTTCCCCCCCCCCCCGAACTCCCCTCCTGGGGAAGCTGGGTCTGTCTTGTTTTCTTGTTTGCTTCGAAAGCACAGATGCAAGGATACACACACACACACACACAGACACACACACACACACACACACACACACACACACACACCCCTATATGTGGGGCCATCGACTAGAGCATGACTCACCTACAGGGGGTCACACCCTTAAAGAAAACTGACCACCCTCCAGAAGCCACCAGCTGTCTACAGCTCCACAATTAGGAGTGGGGCTCATGGACTCTCTCCCATTCCATGCTGGAAGATCGATGGGTCTAGTGTAGGCACCCGCAGCTACTATGACTTCTTGAATTCAGTGGTCCTGTCATGTCAAAGACATTGTTTCTCTGATGTCTCCCTTGACCTTCCCAACCTCTGGTTCTTTTCTTCCTGCTCCCTCTTCCATGCTGAGACTGGCTGTGAGGCTCATGGTACACTGCAGAGGCTCCATTTGTGGCTGAGCACTCCACTGGCACATCACCACACTTTGGCCAGTTGGAATCTTCTGGACTAACCATTGTCCACTGTGCAAAGAAACTTCTCTGATATACCTTTTCTTACAGCTTAAAAAAATAAAAAGCAATCCAAAAAAAAAAAATCCCCCAAACCCTGAAAGCACTCCTAACTAATATGTGGTACTCATTGAGTATCCTCTAGAGAGGATGTTCCTTACTGGCTTGCTTCCCCTGGCTTGCTCAGCCTGCTCTCTTATAGAACCCAAGACTTCCAGCCCAGGGATGGCACCACCCACAAGGGGCCCTACCCCCCTTGATCACTAATTGAGAAAATGCTCCACAGCTGGATCTCATGGAGGCACTTCCCCAACTGAAGCTCCCTTCTCTGTGATAACTCCAGCCTGTGTCAAGTTGACACACAAAACCAGCCAGTACAAGCTCTAAGGAAATCTTTGAAATCATTTGTGACAGAGGCCTCAGGACTATTCAGATGTGTGCAAGCTAGAAGTAAGCTTCACCTGAGTTTTGCCAATTGCTAGGAAATATTTTAGGACCACAGATACCACATTGAATGTAAAAACTAATGTAGAGTTTCCTGGGCATAGAAAGAGAAATGGACATTTATTTCACTAGATTGTATATATTCAAGTGCTTCAAATATATATGTTTGTATGTATGTATATATTTGTATAATATATACATGTATGTATGTATATATGTGTATATATGTGCATACATGTGTGTACATATGTATATATAACTTATATATGTGTACATTACTTATATCTGTGTATATTTATAAAATTATTATACACACAAACACACACACCACTTATGGTGAAGCTTCCTTGAGTCCACTGATTTCCCCCAGATCCATCAAGGCAATGAAAGTTACTTGTTTTTTTTCCTTAAAGTTATTTTTGTATTTTCCAGTGTCTCTTTATACATCTAAGGAGACATAGATGCACGTTCTTATCCATCAGTTCACAGGAGGTAACAGCTCTATGACTCTGTCGCAGCTTGTTTCTCTTACTGTGACGACCCGGAGACGCCCCTAAGGGTCATCCCTTAGAGACAGCATCTGCCTTACGGTAATGGCTTCCCACGATTCAGTTACACGGATTGTCAGACTCCACTCTCACTCTATCTCGGACACATTTTACTTGCTTTTAATAGTCTGCCACATATAAATATATCTACCTACACGATCTCTCCAGTGAGCAAGTTTTATACACAGACGGGAGCTTTAGGGTTGAAAAAGACATGGATTTATAATACGTAGATATGGTAAAGGTGGCTACCAACGCTGTGTACTGGTTTACAGTCTCATAATCAACGAGGACAGTTGCCATTCAATGTCGGTGGTCTTTCTAAACTGATAAACAGAAGATAATATTTAACGCGGCTTTAAGGGCTAGGAACATAGTTTAGTTGGTAGAGTGCTTGCCTAATATTCACAAAGCCCTGGACCCCAATCCCCAGCTCTGCATGCACTGGATGTAGTGGTGCATGTGTGTAATCACGGCACTTGGGAGATTGTGGCAGAAGGGCCCAAGCTCAAGGTCACATTCAATTACTCAATGAGTTTGAAGCCAGCCTGGGGTATGTGAGACCCTGTCTTAAGGAAAGCAATATGCATCGGAAGGCCGAGCATGTGTATAAAATACTAGCCGTATGGGTGTCAGACTCCTATGATCGCTTGCTCATCTGCTGTAGGTCCTTCCTCTGGTTTTCACTTCGTCTGTGTTTCAGATGCAGGGGATGCCCATTCTTTGCAATGTTGCTCAAGGCTACTCTTCCATCATCCGTGTTCTTTGACCTTTGAGTTTATTTATAGAATCTTTTTCTTTTGCTATCTGAATATTTTTTATTTTAGTCAAACTTACATCTTTTTCTTCATTTTTTTTGGCACAGTCATAGGATTTTTTTCGTTCCTTCCTCAGACCAAGATTGAAAAGGTGATCCTCACATGGACGCATGTCGCCACCTCAGTACAGACTGTAGCGCTAACGTGTGACATGTGGGTCTGATGTTTAGTCCCTGGTTAGCCAACTTTCCTAGCAGCATCATGACTGTTCTTTCAAGTGTTCCTTGACTGGTCTCAAATGCCACCTTCTCTATATACCATCAGGGTTTTAATTACTGATACCTCAAAGCATACTTATTGAGGGAAAATTTGTGTGTCATAATGACATATATTTTGTGTGTGTGTGTGATCTGGTGAGTTGTGGACATGTTTTTAACACATGGATGTGCTGAACTCCCCAGTGCTTTCTCTTGGCCATGTGCCCTTGTCTTTTCTTTTCCTTCTCATGTTTCCAGCCTTTTCTCCCTGGGATATGACATTACCTACTTTATGTCAGTACAGAATAGGTTACATCTCTATATAGAATCATGAAATGCACATTCCTTTTTGTCTGATTTCTTTTACCCAGCACAATCACTTTGAAATTCAAACATCTTGGTATTTACATCAAATAACATTTTTTTTTTAAATTAAGTCATAGTCCATAATATGGATAACACTGTTTGTCTTTATATTGATGGATATTTATGTTATTTCTGGTTTTTGACTATTGCAACCGAGCTTCTGTGAACATACATGTATAGATCGTTGAGTAGGAAAAGATAAAAAGCAATACGTGACTAAATCTATGATGTACTGAAGTATTCCCCAGTGATCTTACCTTTGTTAGAGTCAATTCACCGTCCTAGATTACAATTTGACATTTTTTTTTCCACAAAAATCAAACATTTTCTCCAATATCCTAGAGGTACAATGACTGAGTCAAGCAGTAGGTATATGGTTAACTTATACCAAGAAAATAACAGAGTGCTCGTCAAAGTAACTGTATCATCATACATTAGCACCCAAGTATGAATGCGCTAGTTGTTCCAACACTGATGTCCAGGCTCAGCCATTCTGATGGGGACATAAAAACATTTAAACTTGATTGTAATCTCCTCATCCTGATTACAATCATTATATTTTTTTAAAAATACATTCTGTTTTGGCTGTATGTCTGTCTTTGGTGAAATATCCGTTACTCATTTAGCTACTCACTTAAAAACTGCATCAAATTTTGCATTCTTTGAAGCATTCTAAGTCTCCTATGGGACTTCTATCAGAGTTTTGTTTTCAAATATTTTCTCTCAGTCTTTGACAATGCCTTTTGAGGAGCAAAAGGAGCATTTTTAGTAGTAATAAGGGTTTTTTTATAGTTATATATATAATATATATGTATATATATTTTAAATTGTGTCCTACTAACAAACTTTGCTGATTTTTCTCTTAACATTTTCTTCCAGGAATTTTAAGTTAAGCTATGTTAAGTTTAAGTTCTTAAAGATAACAGATTGGAGATCCAATTTGAGTTAATTTTTGTAAAGCTTGACCTCTGATTTTTTTTTTCCGTATTTGGCTAGCCTATTTTCTAGAACTATATACTGAAATACTACTTTTTCTTTTTCTTTCTTCCTTTCTTTTTTGAGACAGGGTTTCTCTGTATAACCCTGGCTGTCCTGGAACTCACTCTGTAGACCAGGCTGGCCTCAAACTCAGAAATCCACCTGTCTCTGCCTCCCAAGTGCTTGGGATTAAAGGCATGCGCCACCACCGCCCGGCTTGAAATACTACTTTTAAAGTTAAAATTTCTTATCATTATAATAATCACTATCATCTTATATGTATAGGTGTTTTGCTTGCATGTTTGTCTGTACCATGTGTGTGCATGGTACTCAGGGAGGGCAGAAGAAAGCTCTGGATCCTCCTGGAACTGGAGTTACAGATGGTTGTGAATTACCATGTGGGCACTGGGAACTGAACCCAGGTCCTCTGGGAGAACAGCTAGTGCTCCTAACAGTATTCTCTCTTTCCAGCCTTCCAAAGATGTTCCTTTTCTGAATTAATACTATTGCACTTTGGTTGAAATCAAGTGTTGCTATTTGTGTAGATGTGGTTCTGGACTCTATTCTGTTCTGTTTGTATGTTGTGTTTAAAATCAAACATCTTGTGTTGGTCACTGATTCTTCACGCTCAGCTCCGGCGTCAGACATCGAGTTTTTCAGACCCTTGAAAGTTTTTCTAAAGCACATCTCTGCTATTTTCTTTTCTCATTTCAGGAGCAGTGGCGCTTGGCCTCCTGCTCCTTTGTAGTTCTCTAAAACAGACTTTCTTTCTGGTCTCACATGTTTACATGTGTATGAACCGTGGGTCAGTTATTTTAGTTCAAAAGGAAAATAATTAAATCAGAAGCAAATATCCTCCAAACCATCCGCTGTATTTTTATTAGGATACTGCCCTATCTGTCCATTCTCTTAAGGGGAATTGGCATATTTATTATGTTGAACTTCTGCAGCCAATGTAATTGCATTTTCTCAGTTTTCTTCTGTGTTTCCTGTTAGGTTATTGGGTTTTATTCATATTGATCTTGGACAGATTTTATTAAGCTTATTTTAACGTTTCACTCTTTTTGCTAGTACACATGGTGTCTTTTATTACCTAAGAGTTTATATAGAAAGAATCTTGCCTTCTTTGTAACATATACTCTGTTGACCTTTTGAATCCTCATATTGTTTTTTTTTTTAACTGTACCCCCAGTTCTCTTGGGGTTTTCAGATATTCAATAACTTCTGGGAGAGACAGCATTTATATCTGATATTCAATATCAAGTGAAATGATCCAAAAAGTGGAAAAAAATGTGATAGATCACTAAGAAGAGCGAGTGAGAGAAGTTAGTGAGAAGTGTAAGAGATGAACTTGATGAGAGATGAACTTATTCATGGCGCTATGTGTGTGACCCACATGACTACGTATGGCGTGCATACATGCAACGTCTATTATCGATTGTCATGAGGATGGCGGAGATTGGAGGGAAGAGATGTTAAACAGCTATTCACTGGGTGCTCTTGACATTGAGATCATGGAAGAGCTTCGCTACTGGTAATGAAGAGGTCTAGATCACCTTAAATGGCTGGAAAATAAATACACCTACTGAAGGATAAGAAATCAAGAATCTGAAGATCAAGAACACTGTGCGACCCAGTCACGATGAATTGGTAAGGGCAGACAATAGCGACATAATCATTAGAATCTTACAGGCTTTACAAAGATGGATGCTGATTGAGCTTCAGAGTGGTAGCATGAGTTGTTTTTCTGTATATTTGGAGGAAGAGTAAAAAAAAAAGTCCTAGCATAATGAGGACAAGACAGTAATCCTTAGAACGTGGGGGAGAGATTAACTATCATTTGAAGGGACCCGCAGAAGAGTTCTTGGAGCCAAAGCTGGAGGGAATATTTAGGAGGAAATGGAACATGAGGGTTTTAATAACCTCCAGAGGGCATAATGTCATGCATTCTGAATTTGGGAAGATAAAGTGAGGTTGACAGATGCACAAGGCAGAGCCCCACTGACGAAGAAAACTTCAGAGTTCTTGATGGCCCTGGCTCTCCGTGGTCTCCCAGGTTCTAAGGAGTTGAGTGTTGCAGGGTTTATGAGCTTCAGGCAGATGTCTCATTCTGGCAGACGATGTTGTAAAGGCTGGACACAGGGCACCCCAGCTTGTATAATGAGGCCTGGTACTTCCTCATTGCTAATTATTGACATGTATTACTGACCTAATACAGCTTGGGCATGGCACAGCTTACACAAAGGAGAGTGTTACATAATATTAGCATTTTTAAAAGACTGGCAAATTATGCCGCATCCTATCGGTACAAGATACCTCAAGGCAGTCCATGTGCTCAAGGTGATCTTTATCAGTCATGATGGTGGATGTATGCTTGTGTCTTAGTAAGACTACTCTTTCTTTTGGGGCCTTTTTGTAAGATTGTTACATGGGTACTAAAGAACTTGCTGTAGGGTTGAGGGATAACACTCTGTGGAAGTACGCTTGTCTAGCATCTACGAGGCCCCCGTGATGTTCAATCTCTACTACCACAAACCAAACAAGAACATACTATAGGAGTAGAGGCAACAACTCTGTCATTGACTCTGCACACATTTACATAATCATTAACTATTATTCCACACCGATAACTTATATAACAAGCTAGCTTGTTTTAATAAGGATTTCCTTTTCTTTTTTCTTTTTTTTTATTTTATTTTGGGGGGATTAGTTTGGGTAACACTAAGTCATGGAGCCAACAAATACTTTGCTACAGGATAAAAAGCAAGGAAAGGCATTCTTGCCTCCTGCCATTTTCTTCCACATACGTGAATCTCCTGTCTTGTTTATAGAAGGCACACAGAGTGGGAGGGACCAGTGGCGTCTTTGTGAAATATCACCCGAGCTAATTTATGTGCGGCTTTGTTAATAAATATACAGAAATAGAAGCGCTGGTATTTTCTCCCCACATCCCAGCGGCAGCCTTCACCTGTGCAACTGCTCTGTAACTACTGACAAGCTGGCGCTTGCTGCTGTGGTAAAGAAAACAAGAAATCAACGTGAGGGCTTAAAAATGCCATTCGGAGTATATTGGTTATTAATGTGGAAGGGGTTCTATGAGTTTGGGATGTTCACGGTTCTGCATTATAGGTCCAGAGAGCACACCAGCCCTCTTCAAATGAGACCTAGATTCAGTTTTATTAGCAGGGTCCCATGGAACATTTATATTGTCACTACAATTTAAATACACCTTCATTATAAATGCAGCAATTAATTGAGAGCCACCCATTGATCTCAATATCTGAGAACAATTTTGAAGAATAGAATCCCCACCAAGATATTCCGGTATATATTTAGCATAACTTTGTGAGGTTCCTTTCTCGTTAATATGCATGCTTTTAATATGCATGCTCTCACTAGCTTGTAATTGCATTCCTTAGATATATTGCTTTGTTTCATAAGTAACAGTTGATGCATATTAATTATATCATCTAATAATCCCGTTATTTGTTGCTGAAGGGGCCTTTTGGCTTCTTACCTTGAAAAGCTTTCAAAATCTACAGCAATGAGATTTTTTTTTTTAGTATCCCCTCTTTGTAGTCTTATTTATTTTTTTAAATAAAGTAAAAAAAAATGTAAATGAATAATTTAAGCCCAGAATATACAAATAGGGAGAATTCAGCTTACACATTTGAGGCATTTATCCTTTCAAATTTGAGAGCATTTATCATAGTAGTTGCTAGGTGCTTGGAAAAAATAGTGCTAAAGAATAATAAACATAGTAATGAAATTTCCTTGGCCCCGGTTTCTCAGCAACCATGGAAGGTTATTTTGAAGAATACAAGGCAGTGTGTGGACCGTCCGCCCATTCATCTCCCTGGCCCACTTGTTGACCTACTTAGAGCTACATCTCTTCTCCCTCCTTCCTGGGTTTATACTGAGCATTCATTAGCTCTAAAGCAGGCACACGCCTTGCTGGGAAAGGAAAGCTTTTTTTGCTTCATCTCTGGAAACGTTTGTTTCAGAGTAACTTGTTCTGTTTCAGAGTAACTCATTCATTGTTTGAATAACAAGCTTGGAGGAGGTCAGTGTTGCCGTCCAAATAACCGTGATGTAGGCTGCTGGTTGGACGACTTCACTGAAAATATGTGGGTTATTTCACCACCCTCTCAAAGCCGAAGTTCAGGTTTCTTCATTACCGGTCCCCTGCAGTGACCTGATCCATGAGCAGCTGATCAAGACTCATTTTCCACCCCCAAATAAAAATACTTCCTCCTACACAACAGTCTTTGACAGCAGTCCTATGGAAACTATCTCATTTATCCTGCAAAGCTGTGGTGCCGAATTAGTCAGATAGTATTGGCTATCTAATAAAAGGGTCTCAGCTAGACCCTAGGGCCTCCTAACACCTGTCTCCAGTGGAGATTAAACTTTTGAGAGGTAAACAGGGTGTTCCATGGCTTGAAGAAACCATTCCTTTGGCGTAGACCGCCACCCTTTTTATTCTCCAGAGGAAGACACTGCCAAAATTTTCAAGATGGGTTGAAATCACAGGACATGGTTAAAATCCCATTGCTTTGAGATGTTTGCTTTACCTGGTCTACCACTGCAGATAAGGTTCGACTAGACAGAAGGAGTCTGTGCTGGCTGGTTTTGTGTGTCAACTTGACACAGGCTGGAGTTATCACAGAGAAGGGAGCTTCAGTTGGGGAAGTGCCTCCATGAGATCCAGCTGTGGGGCATTTTCTCAATTAGTGATCAAGGGGGTAGGGCCCCTTGTGGGTGGTGCCATCCCTGGGCTGGAAGTCTTGGGTTCTATAAGAGAGCAGGCTGAGCAAGCCGGGGGAAGCAAGCCAGTAAGGAACATCCCTCCATGGCCTCTGCCTCAGCTCCTGCTTCCTTCCTGGTCTGCTTGAGTTCCAGTCCTGACTTCCTCTGGTGATCAACAGCCATGTGGAAATAAGCTGCATAAACCCTTTCCTTCTCAACTTGTTTCTTGGTCATGATGTTTGTGCAGAAATAGAAACCCTGAGTAAGACAGAGTCCAAGAAGACAAGAGTGTAGGCCTGTCAATCACATGTCTGGGTAGAAATGGTTAGCTTGCCTAAGAACCATCTCCCACCCTTTCTACCACCATAAAAGGATGAAAAAGAAATATCCCGCCTGGGACCTTTGCATTTGCTAGAAAGGGAGAGTTTATAATAATCACTCCCTATCCTTACGGCAATTTATCAGTTAGAAAAATTTCCCAAGTCATCAAATCAAAGTACAAGTGGCAGGGATCAACTAGCCAGATGTACTCAGAACTGTAATAGGCAGAAGTGGTGGTCCATGCCCAAGGAATGCTCCAAACCATGGGGCATCCTGTCCACCTCTCAACGTTTTTGCTCTCCACTGACGACAGATGTTAGGAGAATCCTAGGGTCTAGTCTATACCCTTTTGTTAGCTAGTCAATATGCTTCCCTTCAGGTCATTTGCATGTCCTGACCATGGTTCCATTGGTACATCTGGTACATCTACATTTTCCTTTGCAGGTGTCTCTGCCACCCCTCCCCCCACCCACACGTGGATTCTTTCATGTCGGTAATGCTGCATTTTTAGACTTGTTTATCTGGTGCCTAGCCCTGTGCTCCCCATACAGTAAATGCTTGGTGCGTGTTTGTTGAATTAAGCCATATTTATTTTTAACGACATTTTCCCAGGAAATGGAACTTTGAGCCCGACTTCTGGATGATACTAAATTATTCTCTCTAGCAGAGTGTGTCAGGGAGTGCATTAAAATCCCAGCAGCTATCTTCCCAGGCCACCTCTTTTTCTCTTGTTAGGAAACAGTGTTTATCATGGTAAATAGCCCAATAGTACCGAATTTAGCATACCAGAAAGTCACAAATTCCATTTTGGCCAATGAGTGCAAAGTCTGACAGTTTCTCTCAGGAACAGTAACTCTGCATTAATTTGCTATATTCACAAAAGGTATAAAAATCTATAAACATTTTATTGCGATTCAGAGGTGGTAAACAGCATTCTGTCCAACCACTTACACTTTTAATAAACATGTTTTTAAGGCTTGCATGTAGTTTTTGAAAAATTACAGTCTGGCTTGTGATTTAAATACCTAGTCTTGCTATCTTGTTTGTAGACGATATTCTGCAAAAAGATGTGTTTGTGATTTGTAACATTCAGAAACTAGCAAGCCTTTTACCTTATATTTAGGTTCAGGAGAAGTGTTCTATTTTGCTCTTCAATTTACTCTTAATCCAAATATACCAAGGCAAGCTCTTCCCGCACACAGCTCTGTGAGTTCTGGTAAATAGGTAGAGTCAATATGAAAAGTGCCAAAAGACCTCCCCTGAGACTTCTCTTTGAAGATTGGGCCACATCATTAGCACCAGAGGCTGAGGTACCCTGTCCAGAATCCCAAAACTCAAGAGGTAGCACAGAGCCTTAGCCGCCATGCAGACCCTCTCGTGGGTGGGAATCACTTGGGATTTCCTCATTTGTCACATGCACCAGCTGCTTATTCTGCTTTATTGCTGAGTACTGAGTAGTATTCCATAGTCTGGATTCATGGCTGCACAGTTAAAAATCTAACCTCCTTTGAGGACCTGTGGGTTATTTGCAGTGTTTTGTTTTGCTTTTTTTTTTTTTTTTTTTTTTTTTTTTTTTTTTTTTTTTTTTTTTTTTTGTCATCTCAGAGAACTTAGCTGTTTTTGTTTTTTTGTTTTTTGTTTTTGTTATACACACATGTAATTTTTTTCCTTAAGTTATTTTGATAATTAACAATACGGAGGTCTTCGCGGCAGTAATTTCACGGCTTAAACTGAGGGGCTACGGAGATGGCTTACTAAAGTAAGAGCTTGCTGTCCACACGTAAGAAACGGAGTGGGATGCCCGGCACCCGGATACATAAGCTGGGTGTGGTGGCATGTAATGCAGTGCCGGGGAAGTAGAGGTGGGAGGATCTCAGGCGCGTGACAGCCAGCTCATTTGGCCAATCACAGAGCTCATGTTCAGCTAGAGCCCCTCATCTCAAAAAATAAGGTGGAGAGAGACCAAGGAAGACTCCCTGTGTGGACCTCTAGCTTCATGCACATGCGCACACACCTGCATATGAATCCCCCAACACCGCATGTGTACACAGGGACATAGACAGCAATTTAAATACACAATTTAAAGTAAAAACGCCCTTTAAAACTTGAATGGAATGCTAGTATCCCCCGAGGTACTTCCGGTTATCAAGGAGACTCACAGTGCTATGAGAAAGTATGAATTCAGATGAGGGAAGACTACTATTATAACTTATTATTGCTATTGCTTCACGTTAAATAAAATGGCAAGTGTTCTCAACTCCCTCCTTACTTACTTGTCTTTCCTGTACATGGCCCCCAGCCATCCAGTCTGTGCAGCATCCCTAGCAGCCCAGTCTTTGGAGGAGCTGCCTCCTCTGCTCATCCACAAGCCTTGACTGATTGGCTGAGGGCTCTTGTGGTTAAGGGGGCGATACCGCCGTTACTGAGGCACAGTTTTATCCTCATCTCTGCCCCATGCCAACCGGATGACCTAGAAAAATTAAGATATCTAACCCCCAGTTTCTCATTTTCATACAGGAAGCGGTCCGACCCACGCAACACATTTTCCACAGGTGGCCAGGGTCTAAATATGTCCGAGATCGCTCGTTAAACGTCACCGGCTGCAGTACTGTCATACTCAGCCAGCCTTTCCTGCTATAGCTCATCACTGAGAATTTTTATGACATGATTAAGCTCATCTCCTGACCGTCTCCACACTTGTACTTAATTCTGCTGCATGTGGGTTCCCATGTAGATGATGTCCAGTTCAGCAGGCCATACCGAGTTGCCTTGCCTGGGTGCTCCGTGTTGGAGCTAGGAGAAATAAATAAAATAAATCTTATTTTTGCGATGAGGGCATCGACACAAACTAACAAAAATGCAATATGGTCCAGTTGACCTTAGGCTCAGAGTTGTACAATCCCAGGAACCTCCTTCTTAGCAGAGACTTTCAGACCCTTTGATTAGCAGCTTTGCATTTACCTCAAACGCGGGAAAAGGCAAGTCTTCGGTTGATTTTTATGCATTTAGATGCTTTGCATACCAGATTCTATGCAACAGGTTCACCTATAGCAGGTTCACCTATAGCAGACTCACCTATAGCAGGCTCACCTATAGCAGGCTCACCTATAGCAAGTTCATCTATAGCAGGTTCACCTGTGTTGTCGTGTTGAGAGAGAGAGAGAAAAAGAGAGATATTGTGTGTGCTGGAGTGTGTGTATTCTGTCACTGAGCTAAATGCCCCTCCCCCACTTTAAAATGCTTAGACACTATTCTAAAGTAAACAGATGCCATTTTTTTTTCTTTATCCATCTATCTGTTGATAGATGGCAAACCTACTTCGTCGTTTAGCTGTTGAGATGCAATGTGCACAGGACCGTTAAGAGCTCCTGGAGAGTGTCCCTTCAACCTCCGAGGAGGCCGGTTGGGTTCTGTGTTATCTGTTATTTTTAAGTTCCTTGAGAAACATCCGCACTGCTTTCCGTAGAACCCGCACCATTTCATGTTTGCTGTGACACCACATAAGGGTTCTGATAGCTCCACGCTTACCTTAACGCTCATTTCTCATCTCGGTTTTCATCGTATCAGCCTATAGTAACTGTACAAAAATGAGTTTTCCTTGTGACCTTTCCATAGATGTACTCAAGGGATACCAGGACCGAGTCTGGCTTTTATCCCTTCAGGTGCGTGTCCAGGAACGGTGTCGATGAATTCGAGGGTAGCTTTTCAAAAACTTTGTGATAGCCAACTACCCCTGAGCATGAGAATAGCATTTATTGATACCGGAAAACTGGTGGAGAGGTCAGAGGGACGATCCAGGAGGAGCTGGGGAGGGAGGAAAATGGGATATATTTCAATATTGATTTCCATAAGTGCCTAGACTAATTTTCGTTACCATCAACAGCATATAACAACTCCTTTCCCCCATATCCTTTGCCAATATTCATAGTGTTATTTTTTAAATTTAAACAATTAGTGTGTAGCACAAGATGATGTTTATTTTATTTTAATGTATGCATCACACTTACTTTGTTCTTATTCATATGTAGACCCTCTTGTAAGTCCCTTCCCATTCTTGCTGGTTCTCTTCATGCCTTCAAAAGACACATTCAAATGTCAATTAGCATACGAGAGAAAAAGTGCAATATTGGTCTAAGTCTGTCTTATTTCGCTTAACACGATGATTTCAAGCCCCATTCATTTCTCTTGCAAATGACATAATTCCATTCTTCTCTATGGCTGATTAAATGCTTATTGTGGATGTACCATATTCTCTTTATTGGCTCATTGGTTGACGGACATCTAGGTTAATTCCATATCCTGGATGTCACCGACGGTGCATCGGCAACTGCGTGTCATGACAACCACGTTGCAGAGCAACTTGGATCCGTCTGGGTGCATGCCTAGGCGCAATACAGCTGGATCTTACAGTAGCTTCTAAGCTTTTGGTTTTGAGGACCATCCTACCAGCTTCCACTTCGCCTGCCTATCTACCATCCCCACAACTAGAGCTCTGGGCCTCCCCAGATCACTGTATCCAGCGTGAACGTCAGTGCTGTAGTTCTTTCAGCACGGAGTCCCTGCAAAGCTGCAGAGTGCTCCTGGCTTCTCAACTGCCATCTCGGCTCCCACTCGTCATCATGTTAGCCTACCCAGTAAAGCTTGGTTCCGGCACGTTCCTGAAATGGAACCCACCTGTTAAGAGCTGGGCTTGGTCTCTGGCATGCGGCACCCATAGGAGGTTCGCGGAACCGTTAATTGATGAGACCCATCGGGATATTTTGGGTCGTTGTCTGTATGCTGTACAGATGGTGTTCTCTCTACTTTCTCCCATCATTCACTTCCAGGCGCGCGGGGTGAGAAGTTTTATCTGTCATCTGCAACCAACCATGATACATTACGGCAAGCCTCAAACCTGTGCAGCTGGCTCACCATGGATTATCTGTTATTCTTATTTATTTATTTATTTATTTATTTATTTATTTATTTATTTATTAGAAGCGGCAGAAAGGCTACCGACACAGTAACTATCCTCACAGGGGTGCAACGCTGTCTGGAGTTGGCTGTAACTTGTACATTTTAATGACTAGTGTTGACCATCTTTTCAGGTAGTGACTTCATAAAATGAATCTGTGTTTATTTATTTATTTTTTTGAAGAAATACCTACTTAGGTTCTTTGACCAGCTTTAGTTATGTTTAGTTGAGTTATTAGGGTTTTGTTTGTTTGTTTGTTTGTTTTGTTTTGCTACTGAATTACAGGAGTTCTTTATACAATCTGGACATTAGCTCCGAATTAGATATAGGATTTGCAACTATCTTCCTTACATCCATGGTTTCCCTTTCTCTTCATCAGGTCTTGACTTTGCTGTATGGACACTCTTTTTTTTTTTTTTTTTTTTTTTTTTTTTTCTTCAAGACAGGGTTTCTCTGTGTAGCCCTGGCTGTCCTGGAACTCACTCTGTAGACCAGGCTGGCCTCGAACTCAGAAATCCGCCTGCCTCTGCCTCCCAAACGCTGGGATTAAAGGTGTGCGCCACCATCCAGCCATCCCAGCTGGATGGATGCTTTTGACCTGGACAGAGTCACATTTATTTTTGCAGTCTGCTTCCGTGCTTTTGGTGTCAGATCTAAAGTCCCGCAGCCCAAACCCACGTGGTGATGCTTTTCTCAGTGCCCCCTACCCCAGCCTAGAGGTTTAATAGTTTTACAGCTTGTGTTTAGTCTTTAATCTGTTTGGCGTACACTTGTGTGTATTGGTTTTGATAAGGGCCTGAATTATTTCTGTTGTAACGAGATCCCTTATTCGCAGTGTCTTTTGTTGAGGGCACTGCTTTACCTGCATTTCTTGTATTTGGTACCCCTGTTAGAGGTCAGGGCACCCCTGTTAGAGGTCAGGGCACCCCTGTTAGAGATCAGGGCACTCCTGT
>NW_022196909.1:28842862-28845162 GCF_008632895.1 Mastomys coucha
AGAGGTCAGGGCACCCCTGTTAGAGATCAGGGCACTCCTGTTAGAGGTCAGGGCACCCCTGTTAGAGGCCAGGGACCTTTTGGCTTATTGTCTACTTTCCACAGCAGCATTCATGACCTGGTGAAGAGGTCACGAAGAGCTCAGGCAGGGCAGGAGTTGTCTTTCTGAGCACAGCCAGTGCCTCATTCAGACAAGGTGACATTGTGCAGAGGAGATTCCGTTCCATCCCGACTCAGTGTAATTTTTTTTTTTTTTTTTTTTTTTTTTAGCTTAGGGAGGACTTGGGACAGCGCATCACATGGCCTTTGGGGACAGTCAGCTCTGAGAGCACCACATCCCTGAAGTCTTCTCTCCTAGGGTACAGGAGCGGGGACAGTGACACAGCACTGATGGAAGTCCTTGAGGAAACAACTTTGGCATCCATTGAGGCTATATAGATGTGACTCAGGAAGGAGAACTGGAATTAGCTGGTCAGAGTATGAACCTTTGCTACAAGATAAGGGAGGCCTTGAGAACCTAAAATTGTGGCTAGAATTTTTTTTTCTCTCTCTCTCCATCTTCCCTACTTGCCCAGGCACACGTAACTTTTAAGAACCCAAATGAGGCACATCTCTCCCCTTTCATTTGCGTGTCCATTTATAGTCTGTGTTTTAAAAAGAAATCTATCTCAGCACCTCGCACAGCCCCTGTTGGCTCACCTGTCTTGCTGCCTGCCTTTCTCAGGTTTTCTCCATCCCTTTTATGAGAATCCACTTAAGAGAGGGGAACTGCTAATTTAAGTTTTCCTCTAGGACTTGAGGTTCAGATTTCTGGCAACCTCCTTTGTCAGTGTCCTTGCAAGCGTCAGGGCCCATAGTTAAATGAGCGGCTTGAGGCAAAGATTGAGGTGCTAGGTCAAAAACTTCCAGAGTCTAACCTCGCAGGTTATTTTTTCTTACACATTTAAGCACAGTAAAACTTTGGAAAAATAAGTCTCCATGTGACAATTATCACAGTACAGCTTGAGGAAGGGCCACATCAGAAACTCCCTTGCAAAGTAGCTGTTGTGATCTTGCTATCGACGGATAAACAGTGCTCAGAATAAAAGCATGAAGGAGGAAGGATTTGTAATAAGCATCAGGACAGATTTTATTGATGAAGGATGCAACGGACCAGGGACCTATTTTATAAGGGTGGGTTTTATTTACTGAGAGACAAAGCTCAGGATTAGCATCTAAACAATGCTCAGGATCTGGGGAGTTTTCAGTTGAAGGCTGGCTTCATAGAATAGCAAGAAGATCACCAGGTTGGGAGACAGGATCCATTTCAACCTTCCATTTTTTTTCTCCCCTTTTGAAGAAAAAAAAAAAAAGCCTTCATGCTTAACAATTCTGGATTTTCGAATGCTTTCTGCGAGCCCTGTTTTCTATACCTCTTTAAACTAACTTGTTATATAAATAGAACGACCAAGAACATACTGTTTAGTTCCCTCCTCTAAAAAGGAAAGAAAAATCAAATGCACTCTTTCCTTTCTTCGTGGAATATTATGGCCGATATTCTCAATAATGTTTCATTCTATTAATAAAGCTGTTTATTTTAAATCCCATCTTCTGTAAAATTGCTTAACCATCTGGTCTGCTTCACTTCATTGGAAGTTTTAGTCTGGGGTGGGGGTGGGGGTGGGGCGGGCAGGGGTGAACCAGCAGCTGGTGAATCTGACCGGTTACATTGTAGCTAAAAAGAGGCTTTACTTGGCTTGCCGGCTTGGGGCAGATTGTCTTTTCGAGGCCAAGTTGCAACTGTCTGGCCCTGCAGAACCACAGCAGAGAGCAAATCAGGGACAGTTCTTGCCTGAGTTAGTCTTAAGAGAAAACAATTATGAAACCCCTCTCTGAACTCGGCGTGCAAAGATGGTGATTATTTGGAAGTGTCCGTCAGCATGAACAGTGCCTGGCAATCTTATTTTTCATTGAGATCATGTCTAGGGAGGCACGGAACAGTTTCCAGGAAGGCCAGATACGTTTGAGAAGATAATAACCGTAATTTCTTTGTTTTCATTTTGTTGGGATAGTCTTCTAATGTTAGTTAAGCAAGTTTAAATGTAAATCTCGTGTGAAATATAATGGCCATGGGGGCGGAGTACATCTTTGGCCAAGGTGCACCCCTGAGAAATTACAACATGCAACAGATCTGGTGTACAAGAGATATACTGGGGGGAGGGGGGAGGAATGAGGATCTGGGGAAGAGGAAGAGGCAGACAAATAGACATGGGGACATGGAGACAGACAGACAGACAGGGAGCAGAGAGAGAGGCATGAGGG
>NW_022196909.1:28845172-28849201 GCF_008632895.1 Mastomys coucha
GAGCGCTGGGGTGGCTGGCAGTCTTTTGTATCTGCAGCCCAAGTGTTTGGCGGCAGGTAATGGCTTCAGATGATGATGTAAGCAATTGCTAGGTCTCTGAGAGCAGGCCCGGGAAACTGCCTGTATAATAACAAAATCTATTTGGCAAGGCAGCAATCATATCCTCCTTTCCCTGTGCTCACTAGATACCACATCACGTCTGTTCATCTTGTATAGAAGAACCTTTGCAAATATCCCAAGGTGCTTTTAGAGTTCATAAACTTTGGGCTGGAAAGATAACTCAGAGGTTAAGCACTTGCTATTTTTGCGGAGGAGCAGAATTCAGTTCCCTGCACCCATACTGGCTGGCTTACAGCTGTCTGTAAGGCTAGCTCCAGGAAATCTGTTGCCCTCTTTTGGCCTCTGTGGGTACTGCATCACATGGAGACACCTCCATACACATACTCGAAACTAAATCTACATATTTCTTAAACTTTGAACGACTTTGGCTGGATACTAGAAGCATTAATTAATGCATGAATGAATTTTTTTTTTTTGAGACAGGGCTCCTCTGTATAGCCCTGGCTGTCCTGGAACTCACTCTGTAGACCAGGCTGGCTTTGAACTCAGAAATCCACCTGCCTCTGCCTCCCAAGTGCTGGGATTAAAGGCATGTGTTACCACTGCCTGGTGCATGAATGAATGTTTAAAATAATATTTGGCGACAAGAAAAACTGAAGCCATGCATCTTCTCTTACCCATTTGCAGATAAAAAAATGCATGCCTTAAGCTTAAGTGAGAAATATTTTGGTCATGTGTTGGCATAGGGAGTGCCTATCATACTGAAGTCAAACAGCTTTTATTTATTACAGTTCTCATAACCAATCAAAACAAAGCACCATCACAAAAGTGATGGCCAGAACAACACTAATTACTTAAGAATTTGTCACATCTGATTTATTTTCACTCTAAGACTTCACTTTTTAATAACAGCTATTTTAATATAAGGACATTTTGTAAGTTATTAGTATGATTATTTTCTAGAACTTAAGACAGTAGGAGAATATTCTAACAATAAAAGATTTATTTTCACTTTATTTATTTTTTTATAATTTAACGTAATTTTCTTTTACTTATTCACTTTACATACCACTCACTGCCCCCTCCTGGTAACCCCTTCCCATAATCCTTCCCCCTTCTTATTCACCTCTGAGTGGGTGGGGGCCCCCTGGTTATCCCCCCTACCCTGATAGTTTAATTCTCCAAGAGGTTAGGTGCTTCCTCTTCCATGAAGGCCAGACAAGACAACCCAGCTAGGAGAGCATATCCCACAGACAGGCAACGGCCTTTGGAACGGCTTCTGCTCCAGTTGTTCAGGACCCACATGAAGGTCAGACTGCACATCTGCTACATATGAGCAGGGAGGCCTAGGTCCAGCCCGTGTATGTTCTTTGGTTGGTGGTTCAGACTCTGAGAGTTCCAAGGGTCCAGGTTAGTTGACTCTGTTGGTCTTCTTGTGGAGTTCCTACCCCCTTTGGGGTCCACAATCCTTCCCCCTATTCTTCCATAAGAGTCCCCAAGCTCCATCCACTGTGGGTGTCTGTATCTGTCTGAGTCAGCTGCTGGGTGGAGCCTCTCAGAGGACAACACGCTCCTGTCTGCAAGCATTAGCAGAGTATCATTAATAGTGTTAGGGATTGGTGCTTGAGCATGGGATGGGTCTCAAGTTGGGCCAATTATTGGTTGACCATTCTCTCAGTCTCCGCTCCATTTCTTGTAGACAGGATAAATTTTGGGTTGGAAGTTTTGTGGTTGGGTTGGTGTCTCTATCACTCCACTTGGGTTCTTGTCTGGATACAGGATGTGTGGCCTCTTCAGGTTCCATATCCCCAATGTAGTGAGTCATAGCTAAAGTTATCCCCATTGATTCTTGAGGTACCTCCCTTCTCCCAGGTCTCTGTCTCATCCTAGAGATGCCCCTCACCTCTCCATCAGTTGCAAATTGTCATTAATTTTCATGGCCATCTTGCCATCTCTCCTGTCCTTCCCAACAGTTATAGGTCATAAAAAGAATTGACTATCCAACTCCTGGGACCTAAAGCTGAGTTATTTTGTGTAACAAAATAGAGCTGGGTAAATAGTAATATTGCTGCTTCTTATTCGCATTCCAAACTCTAAATGCTCTAAAGGTAAGCTCGGACTTACCTTTGCCTGTTGTGCTCAAAGGACGCAGTGTAATTTCTAACAGTTCATCATGACAACGCTTTCGTTATCCATTCGGAACAATAGCTGTGAATTGTGACATTTAACTCTCATTTGACTCAGCACATGATTTTGGGTAAGTCTTCTGACTTTACCCGAAGTATCCTAGTTATAAACTGCACATGCTTTACTAATATACAACTAGGCAACCCAAAGAATAGTATTAATAAAGACAAGTGGTGTGTGTGTGTGAGTTTGCACCCTGAACTGGAATCTACCCTGTAGAACACATGGTTGAAGGCATCACCACTAATTAGCTTAGAACCTCTCTGAGGTTTTCTACCACACAACTGACCACAACTTCATTTTATAAGACTTTATTTTTAATGAGCTACGAGAGAAATGGTGCCCTAAGTTTAGTGGGTCATTTAGAGTTGTAAGGAACATTGCACCAGTGGAGGAGGTGAGACTAGACTTCAGGTAACCTGGTTCTTAACCTGGTGCTCTGTTGATGGGTAAAGGAACAGATGGCTTTATTGTGCAGAAATAAACACTTTGGGATACAAATGATAGGATGGTGATAGAAGAGGTGATTGGTACCTGGTGCTTTTGAGGGGTCACAGAGTCGGCACTCAGCTCAGCCAGCTGCCCCGAGTGAGACACTGTGACATCAGTGTAGGCACACGTCTGTGCGTGCGTGCGTGCGTTGTGTGTGTGTGTGTGTGTGTGTGTTTATACCTCCAGGTAGCACCTCAGGAGCTATTTACTGAAAGAAGACTGTGTTTGTGCTTTCCTGTTCCTTGCATGGCAATTTTAAGAAGTTCTAAGTCGGGGCTGGAGACATGGCTCAGTGACTGCTCTTCCGAAGGTCCTGAGTTCAATTCCCAGCAACCACATGGTGGCTCACAACTACCCGTTAATGAGATCTGGTGCCCTCTTCTGGAGTATCTTAAGACAGCTACAGTGTACTTACATAAAATTAATAAATAATAAGTCTTAAAAAAAAAGTTCTAAGTCTTCTTTGATGGTTTCTCAGTGATTTTCATAAGCTACCACTCCACCCTAACCCCATTCTTACCCTTCCACCCGATTTTGGGCACTTTTATCTTCCTGGAAATTTAGTGTTACAAAGACATTCAGTCTCACACAGCTTCTGACGACAAAATAAAGGGTATCCCCATTGTGCAATTCTCTCTCTCTGTCTCTGTGTGTCTCTCTGTCTCTGTCTCTCCCTCCAACATGCATGCACACATGAGAGAGACAGAGAGAGAGAGAGACAGAGAGAGAGAGAGAGAGAGAAAGAGAGAGAGAGAGAGAGAGAGAGAGAGAGAGAGAGAGAGAGAGAGAGAGAGAGAGAGAGAGAGAGGTGGGCAGATACACACACACACACACACACAGACAGGCAGACACAGAGAGACAGACAGACAGACACCGAGAACACAAATGAACATCTTCATCATGAGTTGGCAGAGTTAGTTTGTAGGTTATGAAGTAAGACAAATAGATTTTCTTTTTAAATTGGAAAAGAACACAGACCTAAGCTAATAGGGCAAACTGATGTTGCATAGACTTTGAGGAAGCATAGTATGGGTCCTCTGGCGTCAACAGATGAGGAACACTTTTTCCATTAGCATTCTGGAAAACTAGTTTTTACTTCTGTCAACTATCTATACTAGGAACCCAGAGCACTGACTAGCAGTTTGGATCCACAGCTTCTTGTTCAGGAGCTGGGCATTTAGAGAACTGCATCTCCATCATTGACAGAAAGCACCTCTGAAGCCCCAAGTTCTCTTACGAGGAACATGATTTCCCAAATTACTTTCAGTAAATTTCAGTAAATTTTGGGGT
>NW_022196909.1:28849246-28856363 GCF_008632895.1 Mastomys coucha
AAAAAAAAAAAAAAAAAACTAGAAAAGGCCCCTTTACTTTCATTTTTATGAAGTACCAAAGAATGAAGCAGAAAATCATTGCAATTTGGGATAAAGGTTTTCTGAGAAATTTAATCCTTGATTATTCACGATAATTCAACCAGAACATTTTGGGGCCCATTTTAAATATTTAATCTTCATCTCATTAAACTAACATGCACATTTCTTCTTCCCTTTTTGTCCCAACCTGAATCGCGTAGAGCTCATAAATGACTTCTTTTATCCTTTTCTTAGTACCCTGAATCTCAGTGCCGGACTCATTCAACAACGATGTGGTCATGTCCGTGGAATCCACGTTGCTTCTGTCGAGGATGGAAATACTCCATTGAGCAACTGTTTTACTTTTACCAAGGAAATGTCTGTTACTGATAAAAAAAATCTCAGTCTTTAAAGATAGTGTCCTCCCACTCCAAGGCATGTGGAAGACATTGACTTTGGTGTAGTTTGGTCAGGAAAGCTACTAGGTCTCATGTCAAGGGTACTAACAGGTACACACTCATCTAACCCTCATCTCACACTCATCTCACCCTCATCTCACCCTCATCTCACATTCATCTCAAGCTACTACCAAGGAAGGGAAGGATGTTCAGATGGTGTTGGCATTTCAGTAATTGAGCGATAGCTAGACCTACCTTGTGGGTCACGCTGTTCCATTTCTGATTCAGGCTCTTCTGCCTTCCCACCTGTAATAGTGTGACTAAATAGCATTGAATAGGTAAAATAAAATCGACATGTTTCTAAGTAGGTTCTAAATGAATTATTTGTCCTGTGATAGTTCTCCGTGACTTGTGCCAGTGAACTTCCGGCTGCATGACAGTCCTGGAAACTAAAGCAAGCGGCTGACTCATTTCTTTTAAATCCTGTCTTTCACAAGTGAGGTTCCCCGCAGAGGAAGTACTGTTCATTGCTACAAAAATAAATAAATAAGTAAATAAATCAATAAAAATAAAGGATGAAAACCAGCCAACTTAAATCCAACATCAGAAGCCTGGAAAATATGTGAAAGAGGCAATATCCCTTATCTGTGCTAAATGCTTCAGCATAATAATGGGACAGATTTTCCTCCCGACTGAGTTTTTGAAACAATGCCATGGTTGTCAATAAAGGCTAAAAGCAATTTTGAACATATGTTATAAAAAACAATCCAGGTAAAGTCTCCCTGTGTGTTCATTTTGTTACCGAATTAATGGCCACAGTTAGTTTCCTGTGAAGCTAGTTTTTTAGCAAGCCCGGATTTCTTGATTTTTTATCTTGTGTTGGGAGAGCTCGATGTTGAGTTTAGGCCTTGGCTTCTGCGCCAGATGACTTCAATGAATGCACTCACCCTAATTGCTTTTCCTCTCCGCCTAGGTTTTATTTCTCTGCAGCAGGGTGAATTATCAACTCCCTCCAGGGATCCTCAGAGAAGGTCTGCGGAGAGACACGTGTTTAGATTTCCCGTAGCTAACACGGCGCCCATCAGGTGGGTTGTTTTCGAAAGCCCACAACTTTTAATAAGTCAGTTCTGTTCTGTTTTCCTTCTGGGTAGATGGTGAGCAAGGCTTCTGTGACGACTATAGTGCTGACTCTCTGTTCCTCCGTCTGCCTCCCACGATGCCGCAAAGATAACAAGCTTGTAGGTAGAGCACTCCCAGACACTCTCGACTGACTCAATGCCTTTGTAATGTCACTGCACCACTGTAGCAAGAGATTTACATGTATAGGCTAGTTAATCCTTACAAGTCTGAGGAATGAATATATCTATATATCTATATCTGTCTATCTCTATATATGTATTACTGTTGATTCTATTCACAGATGAGCACAGATTCAAAGTCAAGCAGTTTGGCTCTCACACACACACACTTTTCATAATCACTCCATGTTGCTGCTTCCTACAGAGTGGCTGGGGAAAACAGGCGTGAAACGTTCAGAAGTGTACACTCTGGGAAAGGAACAGGAGAGTGGTCTAGTAGTGAGGTATGGCCTCCACTGAGCTGTCTTGTCTCCGAATAGTAGGATTCTGCAGGGTACATGATCAATACTAAAAGGAGTGGCCTGTCCCAACTTTCCTTGTAACTTATAATTGTGTCTGAAGTTCTCTTTCTTTTTAAGGTCTTTGTGTGGTTTAGGTATCAGCGTGACTGTGGTTTCACAGAATGAATTAGATAATGTTCCTTCTGTTTCTGTTTCTACTTTGTGGAATAACCTGAGGAGTATTGGTATTAGGTCATCTTTGAAGGTCTGAGAATTCTGCACTAAAGCCATCTGGTCCTGTGCTTTTTTTTTTGTTGTTGTTGTTGTTGTTGGGAAGCTTTTAATGACTCGTTCTACTTCCTTAGGGGTTATGGGACTGTTTAGACAGTTTGTCTAGTCCTGATTTAACTTTGGTACCTGGTATCTGTCTAGAAAATCATCCATTTCCTCTAGAATTTCCAGTTTTGTTGAGTATAGGCTTTTGTAGTAGGATCTGATGATTTTTTGAATTTCTTCAGTTTCTGTTGTTATGTCTCCATTTTCATTTCTGACTTTGTTAATTTGAATACTATCTCTGTGCCCTTTAGTTCATTTGGCTAAGGGTTTATCTATCTTGTTGATTATCTCAAAGAATGAGCTCTTAGTTGATTTCAGCCCTGAGTTTGGTTATTTCCTGCCAGTTACTCCCCTTAGGTATGTTTGCTTCTTTTTGTTCTGGAGCTTTCAGATGTGCTGTTAAGTTGCTAGTGTAGGATCTCTCCAATTTTGTTATGATGGTACTCAGTGTTATGAAACTTCCTCTTAGCACTGCTTTCATTGCATCCCATAAGTTTGGGTGAGCCATGCCTTCATTTTCATTAAATTCTAGAAAGTCTTTATTTCTTTATTTCTTCTCTGACCAAAGTTATCATTGAGTAGAGAGAGTTGTTCAGTTTCTATGAGTATGTGGGCTTTCTGTTGTTTTTGTTGTTACTGAAGACCAGCCTTAGTCTGTGGTAATCTGATAGAATGCATGGGATTATTTCAATCTTCTTATATCTGTTGAGGGTTGTTTTGTGTCCAATTATATGGTCAGTTTTGGAGAGACACTTGAGAAGAAGGTATATTCTTTTGATTTAGGATGAAATGTTCTATAGGTAGCTGTTAAATCCATTTGGTTCATAACTTCTGTTAGTTTCACTGTGTCTCTATTTAGTTTCTGTTTCCATGATCTGTCCATTGGTGAGAGTGGGATGTTGAAATTCACTACTTTTATTGTGTGGAGTTCAGTGTGTGTTTTGAGCTTTAGTAACGTTTCATTTTAAAATGTGGGTGCTCTTGCATTTGGGGCGTAGATGTTCAGAATTGAGAGTTCATCTTCGTGGATTCCTCCTTTGATGAGTGTGAAATGTCCTTCCTTATCTCCTTTGATAACTTTTGGTTGCAAGTCTGTTTTATTGGATGTTAGAATAGCTACTCCAGCTTGTTTCTTGGGACCATTTCCTAGGAACTTTTTTTCCAGCCTTTTACTCTGAGGTAGTGTCTGTCTTTGTCACTGAGGTGTGTGTCCTGTATGCAGCAAAATGCTGAGTCCTGTTTATGTATCCAGTCTGTTAGCCTGTGTCTTTTTATTGGGGAGTTGAGTCCATTGATATTGAGAGACATTAAAGACAGATTATTTTTAGTTCCTGTTATTTTTGTTGCTGGAGGTGATTTTATGTGTGTACGATTCTCTTCCTTTGGGTTTGTTGTGAAATGTTTAATTTCTTGTGTTTTCTTGGGTGTAGTTTCCCTTCTTGTGTTGACGTTTTCTATCTTTTATCCACTATAGGTCTGGATTAGTGGAAAGATATTGTTTAAATTTGGTTTTGTTACAGAATATCTAGGTTTCTCCATCTATGGTGAATGAGAGTTTTGCTGGGTATAGTAGTCTAGGCTGGCAGTTGTGTTCTCATAGGGCCTGCATAACATCTGTCTAAGATCTTCTTGCTTTTAGAGTCTTTGTTGAGAAGTCTCGTGTAATTCTGATAGATCTGCCTTTATATGTTATTTGGCCTTTTTCCCTTACTGCTTTTAATAATCTTTCTTTAGGAGATTTTTACATTTTGCATTTTCTCTGTCTGGTGTGTCAATGTTTTCTATGGTGTCTTCTGCCCCTGAGATTCTCTCTTCCATCTCTTGTATTCTGTTGGTGATGCTTGCATCTGTAACTCCTGATCTCTTTCCTAGACTTTCCATCTCCAGGGTTGCCCCATTTGTGATTTATTTGTTTCTATTTTCATTTTTAGATCCTGGATGATTTTGTTCAATTCCTTCATCTGTTTGATTGTATTTTTCTGTATTTCTTTAAGGGATTTATTTCCTCTTTAAGGGCTTCTACCTGTTTACCTATGTTCTGTATTTCTTTAGGGGTTTATTTATGTCATTTTAAGGTCCTTTATCATCTTTATGAGATAGGATTTTAGATTAGAATCTTGCTTTTCAGCTTGGGGTATCCAGGGCTTTCTGTAGGGGGAGAACTTGATTCTGATGGAGCCAAGTGGTGTTGGTTTCTGTTGCTTATGTTCTTGCACTTGCCTCTTGCCATTTGGTTATCTTTAGCATTCACTGACCTTGTTATTTCTGACTGGTGCATGTCCCTCCTGTGAGCCTGGTTAAGAGGCACCTCCTTGTGTCTTGATGTCTCTGGGTGTGGGAGGGGTTCTGAAGCACTGGATCTGCCCTACTCAGAGTTGCTGTTCAGAAGGAAGATGTTCTCCAGCAAGGCAGTTAGATTCCACAACTGCCAGGCTCTGTGGGGGTCCCAGTTAGGCCTGGTATTGGTGCTGAAGGGGTTATCTCACCTGTGAGTGTAGTTATGATGGACATTCTGGGAGTCAAGCTTTCTCTGGGTGTGGGCAGGGGGTTGGAGGCTACATGTTTCAAAAGAGAAGAGGGAAGGTCTCTCCTTCTTCCTCTTTCCTCCCTCCCCTTCTGTCTTCCCCTCCGGTAAGGTGAAGGGAGAGCTAGAGCGTGGTTTAGAGAACAAACTGTTGCTAAGTAACTCAATGATTGAAGATGACGAAAATGAAAGACCCAGCATCTATTTTTACACCCGATCACATTATAGCTGGGTTTGTGAAAAAGGAGCAGAAATGATTCTTTCCGACCTGAATTCTCCTCTTTCAGTTCATGGATCAAGGTGCTACTTCCTGACGCTACCCCAATGCTGTAAGAGTATGGGTTGACTGCAAGCAGCGAAGAAGAAGACGGAGTGCTTTACAGCAGGGCCACTGTTACTGTTGAGCCCAGCATCTCCTACACCTTTGTTCATTTTGCTCACATTGATGACTGAACTCCTCTCAATGCATTTATCGATTTCATAAGCATTTTTTTTTAATTACCATTTCCTATAACACTGCTAAACTCTTTTTAAGGATTAGGCATGGATTTTTTTTTTAGTTTTGTGAATCTTATGGCTGTGGGTGGTCAAGTTTCCTGCCAAAATAAATACATGGCCCAAAATTTGGGCTCCCAGAAAAAAAGATGGAATATTTTTATTTTATTTTATTTTATTGTGGTTCTAGGGATTGAATGAGGTGCCTTACTTGTGCTGGGCAGGTATTCCCCTCTGATCTGTGTCTCCAGGTGAAGATAAAGTAGCCTAAAGTAAGGGCTTGAATCCAATGGATGGTTTCCGCGTTGAGATATGCTGACATTGAGGTGCTTTCCCCATAGTTATTTGATTCCTAGAGGAGTCAGCTAATGTCAGTAAAAGTCCCTTCTCACTCCTCCCCTCGGCTCTGCACACATTCGGCGACTATCTCGGCTTTGTTCCAATTTCCTCTTCCCAATTCTATAACTTTCCACGTTTGTTATTTTAAAGGAGCCTGTGAGACTCACCCTAGATTAACTTGGCCCAGAAGGCTACTCAGCTTCAAAAACCTGTCTTTAGGAGGAGCCCCCAAGTCTGATCTTAAAAGCTTGTCACTACACAAATGAAAAGTTCCTGTTTCCATAAGGGCTATATATACCACATTTCCCCCAAATTTACAGCGTCATATCACAAATAATTCTTAAAATATTTAACATCTTTGCCCAGATGAAATGCACATATTTTGATCTATTTTTTTTAAATCCAGGCATCTTTATAGTTCCCAGATCTACGGTATCCTTAAGAAGTCCACTGACGTCCTTAAAGTAACTGAAAGATTTTATGTCTATTAATTTCATAGACGTAATGATACCACATGCCTATTGATACACAAAGGTGGTATGCAGTCTCATAGGCTTGTATAACACGCTGGTGAACAGAATTATCTTCTAACCTTCATGTAGCTTACGAGTGATTATGGACAGTAAAAACAATCCATATGTAAAATTTATAGTGTACTAGGGAGTCAGGGTTCTTAAGGTCCTTCCTGATCTCAGGAAGGAACTGAATCTTCCTCAACCCATTAGGAAGATTCACAGGATTCATCGAAGCAAGGCGAAGGAGCAAAGGTACAAAGGGTCGCTTCTTGGTGAGACCCAGCACACACTCTCCGAGTCCTCTCTTAGTGAGGCCACAATTCCCCAGTGACAATTTGTGTAACAGCCTGTGTACCACAGATTCTACTAGAGAAGTCTGTCAGAGACTCAATGCCCAGGTTACTCACCAAGGAAAAGCGGGTGTTCACCAGAAAACTGTGTTGTTCAAACCCATACACACACATTGAGGAACCGCAAGCCAGCTCACCCTTTCTGGCAGTGTAGAAACCTTGAAACTCAAGTACCTCGATGTCAGTTGTTTATAAACCTGACTTTCCAAGAGTGCAGCCAGACTCGTTATGTGAGTTGTGCAGAGCCTAGATTACAACATGGAAGGGGGCATGGGCTGCAATTTTAAATACAGTGATCAGAATAGGCCTTACTGGTAAGGTGGCATTCAAGGAAAGCTTTGGAGACAAGAAGAACAAGGGGGAGGAGGATGAGAATGATGATGGAGAAGGAGGAGGAGAGGGAGAAAGAGAAGGAGGAGAAGGAAAAGGAAAAGGAGGAGAAGGAAGGAGAAGGAAAAAGAAAGAGGAGGAGGAGGAAGAGGAAGGAGGAGAAAAAGGAGGAGGAAGAGGAGGAGGAGGAAGAGGAAGAGGAGGAGGAGGAAGAGGAGGAGGAGGAAGAGGAG
>NW_022196909.1:28856540-28879543 GCF_008632895.1 Mastomys coucha
AGGAGGAGGAGGAAGAGGAGGAGGAGGAGGAGGAGGAGGAGGAGGAGGAGGGAAATTCCAGGCAGAGATAGTTATTATGATTACTCTCAGATCAGGTTGTTAGTTGTGCTTGAGAAAGGATGAGGAGACCTGTGTAATGTGAACAGAGTAAAGACAAGGCTAGACTTAGAAACTGATGGTTGTGAGAGGAAATTATTAATTCTGCAGAGTATGCATTCACACGTTTCATTGGAAAAAAATTCTCGAAGTTTTCATTTCTTCAGATTCCGTGAGCCCTTAACACCTGCGAAAAATTGTATTATGTCGGACAGACTCTTGTTCTTTATGACAGACTGACTTTGAACTTGTATTCCTCTTGCCTCTGACTCCCAAGTATTGGGATTCCTGGGTGTGCTAGCATGCCTGGCTAGCCCTCAGCATTTAATAATGACAGGTCTAGGGTAGCCTCCTAATCCCACAGGGGGAGGATAAAGCTCTAAGTGACAAACTGTGCCCTGTTTAAGACCTCAGGGTCTTTGCTGAGAAGATGGGGCATGGAATGTAGAACGTGAACATATTAACCCTTCACTGCCCCCCCTCATGGCAAGAGGAGTCTAATGATTTGTTGGCTTTCCCATTGCACTGTTCTGAAGTTATGGTAGTCAACAAAGAATGGATGCCACAGTTTCAGAGTACTTTAAGCAAAACGTGTTCGGTCACTTCTTTCTGCTTAGAATGGGAGGGAGACTCCAAGGGAGTGAGCACTAAGACAAATCTACAAAACTCGAGGATCTCTCATCAGCTGGAATGTCTGCTAGCACCTTGAGTGTCCTCGTGCCCATACCCGTCCCTTCTGGAGAACCTGTTCCTTTACCTTTAACAACGACTCTGCTGTCTCCATGGCCGTTATATTTTAAGAGAGGAGATGACTATAAGCTAGCTTCTAATTTCAAAGGGATTCAGCTGAGTTTTTTTTTTTTTTTTCCACAAGAGCTTCCGAAAGGAAGCACAGCTAGTTGAAAAGTCATTCCCATTCAACATGGATGAAGTATGGCTCAAAGAAGGCTTGGTGCACACTGATCTGGAAAGCAGTATGCCTGACCTGAATACCTCTAAAACGGACAGATCGTTTCTATCTAGTTCTTTTTTTTTCTTTCGCAAGAAGATCAACCTGAAAGGAAGACTGACGGCCATTCACACGTTTGCCGCGTCGAAGCATAAAGAAACGAACGCTGGATGCAAATAGGTCTGTAGCGTATGTTTGCAAAAGATATGATTTTGGAGGCAGCTACGGGAGGCAATTCAACAGTGTCTTTTTGTTGTTGTTTTGAAAAAAAAAAAAAACAAAACCTAAAATAAAGTGAATCCTTTAAAGACATCTTAAAAAGTTAAGTTCAGACCTATTTGATTATTATGTGGATTTAGAGTTACAGGCATTTAAAAAAAAAAAACATCTTTTACTTTCATGAAAGAAAGCCATTAAGTACTTTCCCCCAACATGAGGAGATAAAGCTAGGTATATGCTGTTTTCAGATAGAATAGATTCACTGAACAGCATCATGTCTACATTGCAATCTTTGGGTACCTTGTTGAAACTGTGCTGCGTTATCTCAGTCAATGATGCAATGGATGGCCCTGTCACAGGCTGGCTTGCACAAACACAATGCTAAGCATAGAACCCATTACTTTAGAAGGGGATACAGTGAATGTGACACAGAAACATAAGGTATTGAGGACTTCCACTTTACCTTAGGTTATTTCTACACGTTCAGGCCATGTTTTGTTGACGGTGGGGTAGAGTCGATCACATCTGTCTACTGAGGAACATTTTGTTTTAAGAAAGCCTGGATCTAAAATTCCAATATATTTTATTATAAAAATGGCAAATAGATTATCATAAGAAATTAGACTAGGCACACACACACACACACACACACACACACACACACACACACACACAAAAGAGGAAAGCTGATAACTTCTCCAAACTTCCTCTCTGGAAGTAACTACTCTGACGTGAACCTTCCCAGGCGTCCTTCAGTGTATCTGTATTGAGCAAAATATAGCTCAATACAATTTTAGGAAAAAGGTTCACAGTCTTCATAGCAATTTTACACCAATAATTAGTGATTTTATGCAGATTTGAAAACAGTAGAGGAGTTACTTAGAAAGGGCCATCAAGGCCAAAGCACTTGCAGAGGAGTCTATTGACCTGGGTGGGATCACCAGAACCCATGTAAAGGAAGAAAGAGAGAGCAGATTTCACAGTGGTCCTCTGACATCTACGGGTGTGACCTGGACATGCTCACGCATTCTGCACATGTGTGCACACACAATAATGCCTTACTCCCAGCAGTCCTGCTGGTATTTAAAAAGTGTCAGCCAGCCTGGGATTTGACGTCAACGTAATTTTTAAACTCCAGGTGAAAGCTAATCCCCCTACGAGTCCATCTCAGCCGCTCTCTCTTCCTCTATGGCAGCGGTGGTCACAGGAACAAAGATGCTTTTTGGGAGTGAAGTAGACCCTTCTGAGCACCAAGCAGGTGCCACCCCTCAAAGTTTCGCATCCGTTACAGAGGTGCTCAGAAAGAAACAAACCAAACCAAACCATATCACATAGACCCTCGCAGAGCTCCTCCCCATCTTTTAAGTTTTGATGGAATTTTTTTTTTTTTTAGGTGAGAAATTCTTTTATCAGGAATTTATTAAATACTAAGTCACATCTATACGTTGAGATGACTTGTATTTGGGGCATCTCAATATATAGAAGTAACTTAGTGTAATTCTTTTCTTCTGTGGTCATTAGATATCAACACTCTACTCCTTTACTGCAAAACAGCATTTGTGTCTCTCACCAGCTTCCTTACTCCCAATCTCTATTACTGGGAGCCTTCCTATGATTCTTGGCTGGATGGACCTACTAGCCAATGAAACGTAATGAATGTGCACCCTCAATACTTCGTTTGCAAGGTTCTTGATATTTTTGGGATTCCCAGTTTAATTCATAATTAAGGGGGAGTTTGGCTGAGTATAACATTCTTAGTTTCTCTGTCTTCTTACCATTATATATTATGGAGATTGCTCCCTCAGTGGATACATTAATGGGAGATTTTGGCAGGGAGCTTATTACCAAGTCACTAGTTTTCTGAATAAGGAGCTGACCAATTTGAATGAAGTTTAGTATTAGGATATTTGAGATGGAAAGAAAATTTTTGCTTAACTTCAGGTTGAAGTTTCAACACCCTCTAGGCAATAGTGAAGATGTCAAGAGGTAAGGAGGACATGACCCTGGAGCTGGGCAGGGAGACTAGGCTAATGACAGACAACTGGAAACAGATAGCATGGGATTGAAGAGGATGAAGGGCTAGTGTAGGTGGAGAGGACCCAGGGTCTGGGGAATGAGTGCCGTGTACTTCAGTTAAAATCAGAAACATGAGTGATACCCGTGGGAACTCAGGAGACCTGTCATTGCAGCTGGTAAAAGGGGGAGCATGACTACCTGAATCGAAGGCTTTCTGAGTAAAACAGACATGGAACTGGGCCACTTAAAAGTTATTTGGTTTCCTTCCATGACACATGCAGTGGGATGCCTTACTGGAGAGAGATAAGAGGGAGACAGAAATGCACACCGCTACAGACAATCATGGAAAGTGTTTTAAGGGAATCACAAAGATCATAATGAACACTGACAATAAATTTAGACATCGGCCACATCATCATATTCAACAGTGTCTTCCGTGCCCCCAGTGCCTCTTTGCTAGTAATTGAATAGGCAAGAAAAGCCAGTGGACCACTCTCCATCCCTGTCCATCTGATGGAAGGGGTGAGAGCACAGATGTGGAACATCTTCCTCACAGATGTGCCACCTCAGCAGCGGGTCTTCTGAGAAGCTTAGGAAGTTGTTTTACACCTCTCTCCTCTGGGCCTTGCTTGACATTGCAACAGCTACTGTTTTTATATCCGGAGCTACGCAATGAAATAAGCTACGAACTTCTGTAATCAAAATGAAGAGTCCATGTGAAATTTACAACTGATTCCTTACCTTGCCCTCGGCCTTGGCTTTAATGCTACCTAATAATTGCGGGAGACTTTTCTGAGGATTCCAGTCTTAGCTTCAGAATCCTCAGATCTGTCAGTACCTGGGCAGTGGCTCCGTAGGTAGTTGCACCCAACTGACTGTAGTTAGTCTGGAATGATGTATGTAGTTTTTTTAAGAAATAATTTATAACTTTATGTGTATGGGTGAGTTGTTACACGGATGTCTTTGCACCACCTGTGTCTGGTGTACGTGGAGGCCAGAAGAGGGCCCTGGATCCTGAAGAACTGTAGTTACCGATGGTTGTGAGCTGCCTTGTGTGGGCTGGGAATTGAACCTGGGTCTTCTGGGAGAGCAGCCAGTACTCTTACCCATGGAGCCATCTCTCCTGCCCCTCTTCCTAATGTTTAAATTAGTTGTCAAGTTAGCATACAAGGAAACCCAGGTAATGGGTTTGATGTTGACATTTCATACATCCGTGTCAGTGATCTTTGTTCTAATTCATTCCCTCCCCTCTCCACCTTCTCTTCTCCATGGTTTTCTTTCTTCTCCAAGCCCTTCCCTGCTTCTGCTTTCACAGTACATGCGTCCTTTTCCTTGCCAGGTGAGAGTCCTTCCTAGATTTGCTTTCTGATGATCTAATGGTCATGGAACCCACCCTATGCGTGAACTTACGTCAACTGTATTCGGGAGATGGGCAGTACTGGTATGGCGGTGGTGAGTCTTTGCGTGTGGTTTAGACACTGGTGTGATTGATGGGCTCAGTCACCTGGTGGCGTAGGAAGACTCCTGGGCTTTGAATGTGGAAGGTAATGAGTTGGAAAAATAGGTTTTAAAGAACACCAGCTTCAATGTTCTATAAAACGTATTCTTCTAGAACACATTGTTCCTTAAGATTATGGGATAGTTTTATGCTCCCCTTGCTTTATTTATTCGATCACGTTTCCTCTGAACAGCTTTTGTAATGCTCCTTTCTTCCTCTCCCCTGTACTTAGTCAGCTGTATGACTAGAGAGGATGTGCTTTTCCAGGCATTTGATTTTTAAAAATCAACTTTATTGAGGTGTAATTTGCATATAATAAAATGCACCCATTCTTATGGTTGAATGAGTTTCAAGAAACGGAGCCTGTCATGGAATCGTCACCGCAATGAAAATAGGAACTAGTTCCCTTCAGAAAGTTCTCTGCAGCTCTCTGCAGTCATGCTTCCACGCCCGCCCACAGCCAGCCACAGATCTGTTTTTGGCTATTGTCATATTTGTCAGGCGTTCAACTTTGACATCAAAGGTGACATCTTTCCTGTTTAACATCTTCTGTTACCTCTTCTCCAAATATCTCTCCATTGTCCTTTAGAGATGGAGCCTTGAAGCTGCTCTTTGTGCTCCCCCGGGGAAGTCTAACTTTTTGTCCTGGTTTCTCCAAGCCTCTCACTCTCTTGTCTTCTCATTCTCCTTCAGATATTGTTCTTGATTCTTTTTCTGTTATGTAAGCTTTCTGTAGACTAGACAGACTGTAGACTAGGCAGACTGTAGACTAGGCAGACTTTAGACTAGGCAGACTTTAGACTTGTCTTCAAACATGTCCCTATGAGTTTTGTTTTTTATCCAGAGTCAAAAACCTCACCTTTAAATTTGAACAATATTGCCTTTTAGAAGGCCCATTAGAGGTGGAAAAGAAAGCTTTTAAATTTGATAAGCCTTTAATGTCAGTTACCACTACAGCACCCATATAACAGTATATATAATGTTTTATGCAAAACATCATATATAAAACATTATATATAAATAAAAAATATATATGAATAAAACTGGGAAAAATAAAACCACAGATGAAAACTAAAGCTAATTTTCAAAGTTGTCTTTGTTACAGTATACTGTAATTTATGATAACTGAGTAAGATTTTAAAATTTTAAATATTGTGGGCACATTTGGCTGATTATCAGAATGAGTCCTTATTGATTATCTGTTGCAGTATTTTCTCTGTCCACCCACATTAGGGCAGTGACAGGCCTTTGACTGGACAGGAATAGAGAGGTGGAGCTAGAAGTTTAGGAGGAGAGAGGTCAAGAAAAAAATCATCATGGAGGCAGGTGAAGATGACGATCCAGACCCCACCATGGTTTTAAACAGCCACAGGTAGTTAAAGTTTTTACAAGGTTAGAATAACTGAGTTAAAACATTGCCTTATCATTTGGCTCTGAAATTATTGTATTGGCATCTTGTAAATTATGATCTTATTGATATATAAACCTGATTGGATAATTAAGCCTTAAGAGTCATGCTTTTACTGGGTAACTAGGCGCTAGATGACTGATTGTGGGGTGTGTGGGGCATTGCATGTAAGTGAGATGATCTTGCTAGCTGGAGAAAAATAGCAGGAGCCCGCCAGGACATAGTGATGTGGCCGGCTGGTACCGGCAGTAGAACATACTCCTGCGGGAAGGAGAGTTTGCGGGGTGATTGTTTTTAAATATTTCCCGCAAAAATTATCCCATCTTAAAATTTCATATTCCAGAAACCTTTGAGTTTAGAAAGTGGGTTTTCATTTGGGTATCGGTGTAAAGGACGTCATGCCTGTATGTAGTCCCACTTTATTTGTGGAAGAAGGAGGGAACTACTTAGGAGCACTGATTTAAATCTATGTCACTTGGCATCTGATTGGGTTTAGGTGTTCAGAGATATATAGGGCTAGATATGTAATTAGAAGCTTTATAATGGTAAATGTTCTGTAAGAACAGCCTTGCAGTGTGCTTTTGTGTTTAAAAGTCTTCCAAGATGTGAATCCCTAAGATTTTTCCTCTGTTCCTCTCTCTCTTTGTCTATCCTCTCTGTCTCTCTGTGCAACAGAAAGTCGGAGTCGTTGACTTACTCGTTTTTGGGTAATGTGTTGCCTCCTTGTGCTCGGGACATGTGACACACATTTCGTAGAGCTTATCTGTGCGATGGAAACATCTATTCAGTTGCGCCTGCAAATCTATTCTTGTTGGCAATCTCTCAAAGGGAGGATGCGTTTCCAAGCTGCTCCCAGGTCTGGTACAGAGGCAGATACCTCGGTGTTCTCTGATCCCTTTCAGTGCAGCACCACAACCTGGGGCAACAACGGTGTGATTCACGGGCTTTCCTGGTTTCTTCTCTTCCATTCCTGAAGGGAAGTTGTTGTGATGTGGTTAGTAGTAACTTGACAGTCTCGCGGCTGTTCTCATCATACTCCCTGTTATATGATTAACGATGACCCTCCAAGAACTGTGTCTTTAGTAAGACGCATGCACCAATGCACATGACAACACACATACCATATACACCACATGTGCACCAAAACATACACACACACACACACATACAAACACATATACATTCAAACACACACACCAACATACACACATGTCGAGACACATACCATATATACCACATGTACACAGCACACACACAGACACACACAGACACAAAGACACACACACCAACATATCCACACATGCCAAGACACACACCACACATCACCACCACAACTACCATCATATACAAAACACCTCTGACTCCTCACTCTTCTTTGGGTCTACCTTCTTGTCTCCCTGGCACTTCATCCTCTTCTGCTTCATTTCCCCTCCCCTGCCATCCATGTCCCTACCCTTATCCCAACTCCCTGCTATACATTTCTCTGTAGAGTGCAACTGTGGCAAAGCCATGGAACTCTTCAGACTTTCCCCAAATCCACAGGCAGAAGGATTCGGTCAGAGGACCTAATGCAAACGTCACCTGATGGTGTGAGTGAAAAGCGTCCGGCATCTTTATGTAAAGAAGCCGAAGGAGAAGTTTTTATTGTCCGTGCTTCTCCCCCAACCCCGACCCCTAAACTCAGCCACAAGAGAGGAACCGAGAGGTTCTGTAACAGTAACAAGATAGGGAGTCCATTAACCACGCTGCATTAAGACAGTAAGAAGCCAAGGCTGAGACCTCAAGTGTTCAGAGATGAGTCCCACTGTCAAGGTGCTCGCTCTCTGTCTTCGGATTTCTTCACAAAATGAAAGAGCAGTCACCTGGAAGATTTTGCAATTAAGGTAGAGAGATTAGGAGGAGTCGATTCAGGACAAGGGAGTCAGCTCTTTTTTTTTTTTTTTTTTTAAGTTCAAGCTCTTTAATGTAATAGGGGAAAAAAAAAGTTTCGTGTCTCTCGTTTCTGTTTTGCCCGCTTCTAAAGAGCTGGGTCATCACTGGCAAGTGCCTCAGCCTCTAGTCATTGGCTTCCTGGCTCTCATTTTTCTTATTCTCCTTGGTGTCACTGGACTAATGAGTCTGAGTTGACTCTGGTGCTTAACCGTTAGACTCAGTCGTGGATGGTTTCTTTCATCCAGACATTATGCTTAGTTCTTTTATAGGTTTAGTTAATGAAGCCTTGCAATCCTTATCTGCGCCCGCCCCCACCCACCCCCATTCAACTTTCAGCACAGACCAAGGAGACCATCTCGTGGTTTAGCCTCTTGTGTCATGAAAGGGATCTAGCATGTTTGCAGGGCAAACACAGTGAGGGCTGACAATAAAAATCTAGATGCTGCCAGGCAGTGGTGGCGCACGCCTTTAATCCCAGCCCTTGGGAGGCAGAGGCAGGCGGATTTTGAGTTCGTGGCCAGCCTGGTCTACAGAGTGAGTTCCAGGACAGCCAGGACTACACAGAGAAACCCTGTCTCAAAAAACAAAAGCAAAAACAAAAACAAACAAAAATCTAGAAGCCGCTTGGCCACTTCTCCTTGTGGGAATGTGAACACTTGCAGAGGAAGGTGCAGAACTTCGGAGGACCTCATAGGGACTGGATGCCGTCGCCGGCTCAGTAACAGATGCTCCGTGGGTTTCGCTGAATTACTGCACCTTTAATGTCGCTTTTCTTCTTGTGTGTTCACTTTTAATCCCCAGTGGTTGATTCCGGGATGTGTTTTCCTTTATTGTCGTGGGTTAAGAAAATCCGACTCGTCCATACAATTATGGTTTCTACTCATTGCACAGAGCTTTGTGTACTGGGTTACCTTTGGCTCCTTAACTAATTGTAGCTTTTCATGAATGTATTCAAAATAACACATGTGCCCTTGTAAAATCAGGCAAGGCTTGACCAGATAAGTCTGAGATATTGACATATGGCTCATGGGGAAGACAGACTGTAACCAATTGCTGAGTTTAGAAGATAATCAATCAAATATATATATGTGTATGTGTATATACACTTATATATGTATATAGATATATGCCAAGCAGAGATTTAAGATGGGAAAAGATTTTTTATGCTATTTGTTCTAACTCCATGTGTGAAGATATACTATGACACCTAATCAATGAATATTGATCAGTTTGTATACCTACTACGGCAGTTGGTAAATACTATTTTCTGAGCGTTGGTAGATTTACATCCTTCGTTTTTCTATGAGAAAGATATTGAACAGAGAACTGAGGAATTGGCAAGACCTGATAGGTCTTCCAATATTTTGCATTTATTAGCCTTCCAATCAGTGCCATAACCCTGGCACCATAACTCGTCCACATCTTCCTGATGAGGAGCATGGAGTCCTCAGAACTGAAACAACTTGTTAAATGCCAGGCAGCTCTGAAAGCGTAAAGCTGGAGTCTGGGTTCAGAGCTTGCCTCAGGATCCTCGAGTCACTTGCAAGGCTTTCAAAGCCTGCCTCTTGTGTGTGTGTGTCTCCCCTTCCCCTCCCACCCTCCTTCCTACCCCACCTCTTTCTCCTCCCTTGAGTTTTTGATAAGCTGACTCGGCATGGAAAACGTTTCCCTTCCCTTCCCGGGTACATGTAACGTTATCATGGGAACAGATGTCTCCTATGAAAGATTCTTACTAGAAAAAGGAGATAGGAGAATGGCTTTGTTTTAGTATGGATAGGCTGGGGTCCAGAGGCCAGGCAAAACCCTTCTTCTTTCTACAGTGTCTGGGATTCCAATGGCAGGTGAATCTGAGCCAAAGCTGTCAAGGCAGTGTTTCTGTGTAGTGTGATGTGTAGCGTAGCTTCCGGGGCCTGGCGGAGAAAGGGCAGAGCTTTGAGGCTCTGTTAACTCATAAAAAGATAATCTGTGTTGCCATGCTAATCCCGTCTCTATTTATAGTCACTTGTAAGCCAGAAAGAGGCTTGTGCAGTTCACTGAATGGAGTACGAGATTACCTCAAAAGGCTGGAAGGCGCTACATATGGCTCAGCCAGTAGTAGTAGTAGTACTTGCTATACTTGCTAAGAAGCGGAATTCAGATTTCCAGCACCCACATCAGATGGTCCATAGCCACCTGTCACTCTAGCTCTCTTCTGGTTTCTGTGAGCATCCTTACACACATGTGCACATATACACAGACACACATAGACACACACATTCATATAAATAAAAGCGTTTGAAAAATCTAAAAAAAAAAAAAAAAAGGTGAACTAAAATTCCCCCAATCTAGCTTGTAGTGGAGTGAGGACAGATATACTCATCTGTAGTTACACTTTACATGTGAATAGAATACAGATAGTGATGTTTGCAAGATAGGAGGGGCCTTTTTTCTTTTCTTTTCTTTTCTGTTTTTTTTTTTTTTTTGGTTTTGTGGAGACAGCGTTTCTTTGTGTAGCCCTGGCTGTCCTGGAACTCACTCCGTAGACCAGGCTGGCCTTGAACTCTGCCTCCCAAGTGTTGGGATTAAAGGTGTGCCCGGCTTGGAGGGTTCTTGAGGAAGCAGAAATCCTATAGTAGGATTCAGCAACAGCTTAGATTCGCAGCTCAGCTTGGGCAGCATAGAAACATGTCAGGTCCTCAAATGACTATTCAAGGAAACGGTGGAGACTGTAAAATGAACAGTAGTAACGGTGCATCCTCTAAAATGAACAGTAGTATGCGCGTATGTATCCGTAACACAAGTATACGGTGAAAAGCCACAGAGTGTGTGGAAAAGGAAATTGCACAGACTAGAGGAGAACGTCCTCACTATGTCTAGTTATTCCGTTAATGGGAAAATGACTGGCCTGAAGAATTCATCATAGCTGTGGAAACTACTAAGTATTTTAAACCTTGAGTTTTGTTAGCGTGTGTGTGTGTGTGTGTGTGTGTGTGTGTGTGTGTGTGTGTGTGCTCACAAATGCTGGGCATACACGCAGAACTGTTGGCATTTCCAGACACAATTTCACTTCTTCTCCACCCAGTTTATTCTCTGCAAGGCTGTCTGTCCTGAATGTACACAGTCACTAGGTTCTCCATATTTCTGGATTCTGGTTGAATCTGGCCACTTGGAAGCCCAGGATGACAGCTGGAGGAAGGGAGAAACTGAGGTTGGCTTTTTTTTTATTTTAATGACCTTGTTCTCTTGTTATGAGCTTTCACAGGATACTCTAGACCTCTAGACCAAAGTTCCCTTATTTTGGGGGTGGGGTGGTGACTTTTCTCTGACTTTCTCTGGGTTCCAGTAACTAATCTGTCCTCTTGCCCCTTCAGGCCTACACTTGATAATAATAGCTCCAACTGTTCGTAGCACTTGGTTTTTATCTTATGCAATGTGTCATCATTCTCAAACTTCAGTACATACTGCCTGAAGGGATTGTTAAAACACATCGCTGAGCCTCAGTCCCAGCTCTCGTGATTTGCTAGGTCTGAGGTGAGGCCCCTACGTCTATTTCTAATAAGTTCCTGGGTGTTGGCTTCTGCTGCCCCAGAGCCTTGTGACTTCCCTGTCCCTTGATTTCAGCTCATTAAATCAGCCCATTATTAAATTCCTTTACCATTCTTCTAATTTGGGCATACCATCTGTTTAATACGGGGATCTCACCTAAGCGCTCTTTCCCATGTATCAGAAGTGGTCCCGGTAAACAGAACCAGAGTGATATTCTGGAATTAATTTTGTTAACGTGTTCAAACAGTAGAGTAGAGGAAAGTGAGGGATTACCAACTCATGGTATGCCCTCCCTGTTATAATTATTTACATTATCAATGGTAATGGGGCATAAACCGTAGAAGGAAAATAAATGACTGAGATCTGGTAGCTGTAATAATAGCTGTATGTCAATGGTAATGTATTTGCTTCTGTATATTACTTGAATGATCAATATATATACATATATATATATATATATATGCATATACATGTGTGTGTGTGTATGTGATAAGTAGGATACTTTGAATTATATGCAAAGAGTATATTGACAAAAGCAACCTGTTTTTAAAATACTTGCTTTTTTTGTGAAAAACACAAAGTATATTATGTTGGAGTGTTTTGAAAACATAATATATTCAAGTAGATTGGGGTGGCTCAGCAGGTAAAAGTAACTTAGGTAATACCATCTATATGATCATTGAATTGGGATAGTCACTAGAGCTTGGTCAGACCATCAGTGGGTGCACAACTAAAGGCAGTGGTTTCTCCTCTTTAGATAGTTTTCGATTATCCTTGAGAGTATATTTTAATCACAACATCTCTCCCTTCCCTTTCCTCCCTCCAAAGCCTCCCATCCACCCACCCTGCTGTCCTTTAAATTCATGGCCCCTTCTTTCCTCATGAATTGTTATTGCATACATATATGCAATATGCATCCCCAAATGTAACCTGCTGGGTCCATATAGTGTCACTTGCATTTATGCTGGAGGGCAGGGTCCTCTTCTTGAATCAGTCACTAGCAGGTTTTCCTTGCCCCCTTACCCTGGGCCCTTGTTCTCCCTTACTATGGGCTTTCAGCCAGGTTTATAGTACCAGGCACGGAATCCCTACAATGGAACCAGTCTCAAATCTAGGGAAGAGTTACCCTCATAATGGTGATGTTACTATTACATAAGTGGGTACATCTTGCCATTGAGCCCCCCTGACTTCCTGCAACCTGCATAGTGGCCATCAAGACTGTGAGAGTTAGCTGGCAGGGAGGGAACTGGAAACTTCCAGTTAGGTTCCATCCTGATTTCACTATGCAACCCATTCAAAGTGTTTAGCATTTCAGTAATCGAGTCTTATTGCCTAGTTCTCATGGGTAAGTAAGATGAACGGCCAGAAACCATATTGTTTGGGGAGAGCTTTGTGTCTTCCCTCACCAACTTATAAATAGAAATATATTTTGATTTTTTTTTTCAAATTTTGTATTATTTCCAACATCTCTCTAATTCCTACTTCTATGGCTCTTGGTAACCACTGCTGTAGTACTTTACTTCAACAGTTAAACTGTTTTAGATTCTCTAAGGGGTGGGAGGAGCAGCGTTCACCTCTCTCTCCAGGCTTCATTTTATTTAAGGTATTGCTCTCAAAGTTGATAACATGTTGATGCAGATAGTCTGGCTTCCACCCTATGTATTTGTTGATTCATCTTTCTTTTTAGTTTTTAATCTTATGTGTATGAGTGTCTTGCCTGAATGTCAGTCTGTACGTCATGCGTACGTGGTGCCCATGGAGGCAGGAGAGGATGTTCGATGCCCCAGAAAAGAGCTACAGATGATTGTCAGCCACCAGGTGAGTGATGGGAATCAAGCCCAGGTCCACTAGAAGAGCAGCCAGTTCTCTTAGCTGCGGTGTCCTCTCTCCAGCCCCTCCATGCATTTGAAGAGACTGACTAGTATTCTCCTGTGCACAGAGGTCACCCCTTGTCTATCCACTCACCTGTCGATGGTTATTTAGTTCGATTTCGTGTTTCTCTTGTTGTAAATAATGCTTTGGTAAACACACCGCAGATAATCTCTTTGATATACTGTTTTCATATATCTTGTCCATATAATCATTAGTGAAGTTTCCCCGATTAGATGGTAGTTGTAGTTTTGCCTCTTTGAGGAACCTCAGCGTTATTTTCTATTGTTTCTGTGCTAATTTAAATTCCCACCAACGGTGTTCAAGGTATCCTCCTTTCTACATCTTCTCTAACACTTGGGGGCCTTTAGCCTTTTTGATGATAGCTATTCTAAACAGGCACAAGGTAAAAAAAAATCTCATTGTGATTTTAAATAAGCTTAATTACAGAGTTCCCTAGTTCTTTCTTAAGACCCTATGGGAGTTCAACAGGATAAAGGAGACATTTAATACTATGAATATTCAACGTTATATTCTATTCACTATATACGCACAAGTTTATCTTTTAAAAATTTAAAAATCACTGTTTATAAGAAAAATATCTTGTCTTTTAAATAAATACATACGTATTAACTTGAGAGCCCCAGCTCTGTCACTCCTGGCTAACTAGACAGTGCCCAATTAGGGAGTGTCGAGCAAGCCCCGAGAGAAATAATTTAACCACCAAGAAAGTTCAAGACCTTATCAGTCTGTATTGACACATAAAGGGAAATGATAGACCTTCCTGTCTGTAAGTGTCTAATGGTATATTCACCTTGGATTTGGGGCTTAGTATATCATCTTGAGGATTTGGGAGAGACATTAGTAGACTATAAACATATTAATTGAAGTCTGAACCCAATGATGACCTAGAGCTAATGAGGTAGAAATGCTTGGGATTATCTGACCTACTATAGAGAAAAGAATTCAAAAATCTTAAGGCAAAGGAAATCCAGAAATGGAGTCACGTCTTTAGGAGTGCCAGGGCATAAAGGCAATGGCGGCTCTTTGAGTGTTTCTGTCGTTTCCATTCTCTCTGAAAAGGAGATTGTCAGTTCTGTTATAAAAGAACAGATTCCTGGATCCCACAGGATCAATCAAGTCTTTGAGATACGAGTTGTCAGCCTATTTTTTTTTTCTTTTTATGGTGGAAACTCTTTAGTAAGCCTAACTCTGTGTCATTCCCACTTGAATCACTTAGGAAAACCTAGGCTGTAGGGCTGGAGAGATGGCTCAGTAGTTCAAAGCATATAATGTTCTTACCGAGGACTAGAGCTGGCTTTCCAACACCCATGTCAAAGGGGATCATTACCACTTTTAATTCCAGCCCCAGGGGCATCCTTTCTGACTATCCTTTCTGAATGTGCACATGGTGGACATTGATCTCTGGCAAACGCCAACTCTGCATTTATGATAGACCAGATAATATACTTGGTCTTCAGGCAGAGAAGTTGTACTGGTTGGTTTTATGTTCAACTTGATACAAGCAAGAGTTATCTGAAAGGAGGGAACCTTAATTGAGCAAACGCCTTCTTAAGTTCTGACTGTAAAGCATTTTCTTTTTCTTTCTTTCTTTTTTTTTAAAAGATTTATTTTATTTATTTTTATGTGTATGAGTACACTGTAGCTGTACAGATGGCTGTGAGCTATCATGTGTGTGGCTGCTGGGAATCGAACTCAGGACCTCTGCCAGCTTGCTGGCTCCGGGCCCTGCTCCCTCTGGTGTAATTCACTGTAGCTGTCTTCAGACACACCAGAAGAGGGCGTCAGATCTCATTATGGGTGGTCGTGAGCCACCATGTAGTTGCTTGGATCCGAGCACAGGACTTTCGGAAAAACAGTCAGTGCTTTTACCCGCTGAGCCATCTCGCCAGTCCCTAAAGCATTTTCTTAAGTAGTGATTGATGGGGGAGGCCCAGCCCATTGTGGGTCATACCACCCCTTGGGCTGGTGGTCCTGGTTCCTAAGAGAAAGCAGGTTGAGCAAACTATGGGAAGCAAGCCAGTAAGCAGCATCCCTCCATGATTTCTGCTTCTACTCGTGGCCCCACATTCTTGCCCTGTTTGAGTTCTTGTCCTGACTTCTTTCAATGATGAACAGTGATATAGAAGTATAAACCAAATAAACCCTTTCCTTCCCAACTTGCTTCTTCTCATTCTGCTTCATTGTAGCAATAGAAACCCTAACTAGGATGGACACCATGTTAACTATGCAATTTAAGAATGAAATACACATGTCCTACACCTGTGCTGCCAGATACATGTAGGCAGAATAATCTTGTGTTGTGGCAGGCCTTATGTGTTTCCTTAATGTTTGTGGCTATAAGCCAATTCAAATCTCCTCGGCATTCCCATGCATATTTTTATGGGAATGCATAGACGTATATTTTCTGTATGCATAAAGGTGTATGTTTTCCTTTTCCTTAAGTCATAACTAAATATGTTCCTGTGACATGTTAATAAAAAAAAAAAAGAAAATGATCTTGATTTATGGTTGGATCTTTAAGATACACCGAGACTGGCTGCAGTTGAGTAAGTGTACATCTTTCTGTGGAATGACTTTGAAAGCCAGTGGGAAAAAAACAAATTTTCACTGAGAAGTTTCCCAGAAAACTAGAATGTCTGTATACCAAGGGGAAAGAAATATTTGGAATTTCTCAGTTCTTGGACTCTGACTACGAAGTTAAAGTGATCCCTGGAGACTTTAAATGCTCTGCTGATACCACACTAAAAGTAGGAATGGATAGAAATTACCTGTTTTTGTTCATTGAGATGGGGGGTCTCCTATGTAGACCAGATTGTTCTCAAACTGATGGCCGTCCACCTGCTTCTGCCTCCCAAGTGCTGGGTTACAGGCATACCTCACTATACCCTGGCTATGGGAATCTTGGTGTAAATGTTCATATTCAAAATCTAACATTAATTCTCAGTCCCCAAATGTAATGCATATAGATATTGCTAGTGACTGGTAGACACACACTGATTTCACGATGAATATAATGAAGTCTATAATGATAAAAATGGATGAATATGAATATATATAAATATATGAATATTAAATGTAGTCATATGTTGGTCCTAATTAGGTGGTGGTGCTTACTGCTCATGTGGTTCCAGTTATCTTTTCCTTGTGGATGCAGACAAATATACACCTCCCCTCCCCCAGAAAATGCTTCATTTTCTATTTCCACTGCAAAGGAGAAATAAGTACTTGGCATCTACATGACAGGGACAGCCGTATGCGTTTACAGGTTTTATTGTAGGTAATCCACAGCCAAATCATGGAGACACTACAATCTGTCAAAAGCTGCAAACACATACCATTGCACATGTGTTGTGGGATTTGGGGATTCGAACATAGGATGTATCAATTGCCGCTATATCAGTTGTTGGCTGAGGGGGCTCTAAGGCGGCCAGTTTGAATGAGATCAGAAGACGGGCCTGGCATTGTAGGTCCTCTCTGAAGAGCGAACTCTTCTCCTTCATGAGTTTTATGACTCAGCAGAATTAAAGTGTTGGAAAAATATATGATAGACAGATATTTGGGATATTTGGCAAAGGCTAAAGGAGCCTCATGCCACAGACTCCTGCTCTCCCAGAACAACTTATTCTCCATCCAAAATGCAGCTTTTCTGGCTTGTTTCTGGCCTCTAATACAGGCTACATGCTCACATGGTTGTAAGACACAAGGCAAGTGTGTGACCTGAACTGTTTATCATGAACTAGATACTGTTTAATCCAATGACCCATAAAATTAGATGTTTTCAGTGTCGTGGGTGGGTGTGGAGATGGTTCCTGTTTCAGATCACACAGAAGCCTACCAAAGAGATCCACCGAGGGTGAGGTACTCCGCTGTTAGATGGCGAGTGATCCATTTTATGAATGTTAGTCAGCATTTCTCTCCAGCTAGTTTGTCACTTATTCAAACGTTCCATGTACACTGTAACCAGGGTGGCTGAATAGAGGCGACGAAGGGCTTTATAGTATGGCTTTTTCCTTACCAGGCTAATTTGGATTCAACAGTTTTCTGGGTATGCAACTTGCCAAGATCAGGGACCAACACAGACCTCTTGATACAACATTGTTCTCATGGATGACCCAGCTAACCAGCAGCTCTGACTCAAATTAGATGAACTCTTCTCATTAGGGAAGAGGAGGATTTTTGTTCCTACAAAAACCGACACAGAATTTGAATAACATACTTTTTCTTAAAGTGCCTCTTCTACAATTTTTGGATATATGAAGTGTATTCATCTTCTTTTTATACCCATAAATTGTCCTCAGTTAATGAACTTTCCTACTTAAAGCAGTCTCAAGCCTATAGTATTTACCATATGTATAACATACAAAATAGTGGGCCTGATAGAATAGTGGCAAGGCCTTCCAAATGCTCAACTGAAAGATTACTGGTGAAACTGTCAGACTGAACTGCATTCACGTATTGGCCTCACACTGGTGTTATTTCTTAGGAAAAACAATATGCTAGAACTTAATGATGTTTTTATTTTCTAGAAACTTCCTCAGTAAAATAATATACTCTCTTGCAGAGGGGTAATCTTCCAGGGTTGTTTGATCTTTTCGGAAATGTTGGGCCTCCCTTCCAAATGTCACAATGTTATGACCCTCACACCATAACCAATTGTAACTGGTGGCCCTGAATGTGTATAGTTATCTTAGTTAGGGTTTCGATGGCTGTGAAGAGACACTACAACCAAGATGACTCTTCTAAAGGGCAATATTTAATTGGGATTGGCTTACAAGTTCAGAGGTTCAGTCCATGATCATCATGGTGGCGTGAAGCATGGCGTTGGAGGGGCTGAGAGTTCTCCATCTGGTCCCTAAGGCAGTCAGGAGAAGACTAAAACTCTCAGGCAGCAAGGAGGAGCGCCTCAAAGCCCACCCCACAGTGACATACTTCCTCCAACAAGGCCACATCTCCTAACAGAGCCTCTCCACGGGCCAAGCATACTCAAACCACCACAACAGCATCCACAGCCATTGCTTATCGCCATCCGAGATAGAACTGCAAACGTAGAGTGAAGCAGATTAAAAAAAATATATATATAAAATGATAGATCCACAGGCGTACCTTCTCTAAACTTCACCTCATTTCGTCCATGTTAGTTATTTTCATCAGGTTGAGGAAAATACATACGGAAACACGTAGGCCCTCAGCAGAAGCTCTCAAGACTTGGCTTGACTGCCTGGTATTGATTTCATTTATGGCTTCACCTTTGGGAGGTTGAGTACATTAGAGTCTCCTGAGGGGGTCTGACCCTAAAGAAGCAGAAGATTTTATTTACTCTTCATAAGCATATCTTGGTTTAGCTACAGGTTGGCCTTAGCTATTGTCCCATAGGAACTCCTGGAGCACGAATGATCACTGCCCTACCTTCACATACGATGATTCAGTTTCAGAATCCCGGGTGACTCCCTGGAGCTAGCTTAAATGTATGTGCTCATCTTACTATGCACTGACAGCTTTTCTGTAGCTACTAGTGTTCCTCTATTACAAGACGAGGTTGTGGAATTTGGTAGCCCTGGACCTCTCTCTTAGTCAGTTTACCCTCAGTCCCCCATGAGACGTTTGTTACTTTTTTCTTTAGAGTATTTTTATTTTTAACTTAAGAGAAGTATTTAAATATGTGTTTTCAGGGCTGGAGAGATGGCTCAGTGATTAAGAACACTGACTGCTCTTCCAGAGGTTCTGAGTTCAATTCCCAGCAACCACATGGTGGCTCACAACCATGTGTAATGGGATCCAGTGCCATCTTCTGGTGTGTCTGAAGACAGCTACAGTGTACCCACATACATAAAATAAATAAATATGTTTTCTCACAGATGTTAGGTATTTATGTAGTGATCATGAAAAGAAGATACTATTCTGTCTCCAAAGTTACATTAAAAAGAAGGCAACTCCTTATAAGAAAGATCTAGACAGCATGACCACCTAAAGAAGACCTGCTTAATGATATCTCTAGTAACCATGCCATGGGGAGAGGGAAAGTTCCACAAGGCCCTCCCCGAGATCAAGACTTACAGGGAGTCAATGGCTGCTGAGAGGGGGACCCGGTCTTCATCAGGGATGAGAATCCTGATAGGTTATCCAGACCCAAGCTGTAAATCCTAAAACATGGACATAAGAGCACACTAGATGAACTCAGTAGGATACATACATACATACATACATACATACACACATACATCCTACACACACACATATATCCTATATATGTATATATATCCTATATATGTATATATGTTACACATATGTGTATATATACTATATATGTATATTCTCTATATATACATGTATATACACATACACATACACACACATATATATATGCACAAACGTATGCAACAATAATAATTAAAGATGAGCAGTTGAATTTTAGAGGGCGTCAAGGGTTCGTGGGAGGAGTTGCAGGGAAGAGAAGAAAGGAGAGGGTGGAAATGATGTTAGTATAATACTCAAGTATGAAATTCTTGACAGAATAAAAATGTTTAAATGTTTAAATTAAAAGAGGCATGTAGAGTTCAGTTTCTCTCTGTCTCTGTCTCTGTCTAGCTCTCTGTTTCTCTGTCTCTCTAGCTCTCTCTGTCTCTCTAGCTCTTTCTCTGTGTCTCTGTCTCTCTTTCTAGCTCTCTCTGTCTCTGTCTTTGTCTCTGTTTAGCTCTCTGTGTCTCTGTCTCTGTCTCTCTAGCTCTCTCTCTGTGCGTCTCTGTCTCTCTAGCTCTCTATGTCTGTCTCTCTAGCTCTCTCTGTCTCTCTAGCTCTCTCTCTCTGTATGTGTCTCTGTCTCTCTTTCTAGCTCTCTCTGTCTCTGCTCCACCTCCCCCTCTCTGTCTCTCTGCATCCTACTCAAGTTCATTTCAGAGGTGGTGCGTTTTTAATGTTAGGAATTTCGGGGGTGAGTTATGACATTAACGCAGTCACTTAATTCAACTAAAACTCCCAGTGGCATTACTTTTTCAGCAATCCTGCTAAAGTAAGAGAACATTCTATTTCTCTAATTTGCCTGAGCAGTACAGCACAGTCATTAGCGAGCAGAATTAGAACTGCACCTACCAATTACTGAACAAAAATTAGAGCTGTAAATAATGCAGAGCATCTTGCCCTAATCCAATGGCTCTACTGCTTATCTTCCCACAGACTAAAGGCTGGTAAGTTACATTATTTAAAACAGTAATGATATGCACCTGTTACTATTTGCAATTAAACATTCACAAATCAAATGAGTACTTTCCTCCCCAGGAAAAAAAAAAATCATTGAAATCGATTTAACCGGCAATGTCTTAAATCTTTTGAATTCCTATCTCAGGGGAAGAGCTGGGAGACTCTGTCCTATAATTATTTCAATGTAGATTTTAGGTGTCTGATGAATCTATGTGTTTGATTTGGCAGTGGGGATAGTTCTATCTGTCCACTCCTGTTCCTCTTAAAAATACCCAAACATTTCTTTTTTTTTTTCTTTTAAAGAAATGTTGATCAAAGGATTAATGTTGTTTAAAAATATTCAACAAGGAGGATCTGGCAGGCAGAATGAAACACACACAGATATTATTGAGAAGGTTCGTTTGGTGTTCTTGGATACATTTTAAACTTCAAATTCTTGGATGACCGCACATAGAAAATTACCCTGAGATTGTGCAAACATTGTTTTTACCTCTCACACACTTTATCTCTTTTGGTATATTTGCTCGCGGTATTGTCATTACTATGCATATTTTAAATCTATAAATGTTGAGTGACTTTTTTTTTTCAAGAAGCATCTATTAGGTGTTCGTGGAGTACCAAACTGTGGGAGAGGGTGGCATGGGGGAAAGGGATGGGCAAAACCTCACCCTCTGTAGGTGAGAGGAAAATCTTCCGAGCAGAATCAGTAACCTTGGCTTGGGTTAGACTAGCCTTCGGGGTGTTCTTTAGTGCAGTCCATTTACCATGTTCAGGGCCAGTTGGATGAAGGGCATTTAAGTTGTGCAGTTTAGAAGAGTAACATGTACTGGTCATAAATAACCTTTAACATTCTGAGCTACTTAGAAATACGAGATAATATCAAGTGAGGGAGTACATTATAAGAAGTGTTTATTAAATGAAACAAAATTAATTAAATTCTGTCCTGCAATAAAAATTGACATTCACTGATGGATACAATTTAAACTGATTTTTATCTTTAAGCTTTATAGATTTTACTTTACTGGGGCTCCTTCGAATCACCTTCTAAGAGGGCTTTTGAAGGAGTTTTCCTTAAAAAAAATGCTATGCTGGAAAAATCCAATTTGCTTTAAAATAAAAAAAAAAGGTCTTCCTGATGGAGAATAGAAACTTTATTTTCAGGAATAATTATTTTATATAGCCTTAAGTGTTTTCAATTTAGAGGGTTGTTGTTAGTTGTATCTATTCTTAACCTATTCATCCTCTGAAGAAATTCATATTATTGAATATTCTACAGCGTAATTGTTAATTTCGCTTGGTGTTGAGTGGGGAAGGAAGAGTGTGAATACTGTTGATAACTTCCAGTGTTCTCTATCTTAGCGAGCCCAATTAGAGTTACCTGAAAACATTAACCGGTACTTGCTAACCACCTGGGACTGACCAACCCTTTTATACTGATATTCAGAAATGTATCTCTGTGACAGCCATTTCCATTCCCGTGTGAACCTAAGATATCCGATTACTGACTCCTTTGCTACATGATCCCTGTGCTGAATAAAACTAAGTTAAGTTTTTATTATGTCAGGTATTCATGCATTAGTTCTGGTCCTTAAATTATGGTCTCAGGGTAGCTCCTCAAAAAAAAAAAAAGCCAATTAACCCTTTCTAGAGAGACAAGTGGGAAGGAAACGTGTCGGAGTTGGAAAGGCTAAGACGATGCGTCGCTTCATAGTCAAGGTTGGCAGGAAAGGCAGCATGCTAGAATCATGGTCCTTGTCATCTTACAACAAATGTGGGAGGCTGCCTGGATTCTAATTTCCCCTCTTTCACTTATGGAATATTGTCATAACTTTGGTAGATATTATGAAGAGACTATGGTAATGTACACTTCTCTGTCCTTGCACGCTCTTATAACTGATTTTTAGACAGGCGTGATGGATTGTTACCTAGTGTATGGAATCTCACGGTGTCGGCTACAAAGAGACTAGGGGAACATTATATGAGGGGAGGATGTACTGTTGGTGTGTTTATAAAGGGAGATTTGAGAATAGCTTTGAACAGGTCACAGGAAACAAGAAAAATTAACTTAAGATAAATCATTGTTAGCAAGAACAGCAAGGAGTCCTTGGGAGAAGAGGAAAGCTTTATAAATGAGTGGGCTAGCAAGTGCCGTCAAGACTCCGTGAAAACCAGTGGACCATGCAAGGCTGCTCATCTTTCGTGTCAAGGTTTCCATTTTGGTCTCTCGGTAGCCAGTTACCTTTTTTTATTCTTTTTTCTTTTTTTTTTTTTTT
>NW_022196909.1:28881398-28888213 GCF_008632895.1 Mastomys coucha
TTGCAAAGCTTCTGTAAGGCAAAAGACACTGTCAATAGGACAAAATGGCAACCAACAAACTGGGAAAACATCTTTACCAACCCTATATCTGATAGAGGGCTAATATCCAATGTATACAAAGAACTTTTTATTTATTTATTTATTTATTTATTTATTTATTTATTTATTTATTGTTATATGTTTAAGTACACTGTAGCTGTTTTCAGACGCACCAGAAGAGGGCATCAGATCCCATTATGGATGGTTGTAAGCCACCATGTGGGTGCTGGGATTTGAACTCAGGACCTTTGGTAAAGCAGTCAGTGCTCTTACCTGCTGAGCCATCTCACCAGCCCCAGCCAGTTACCTTTTATCTTTCCTTTTTGACCATATAGGCCACACTGGTACCTCCAGGCCTCTACAAATGGCGGTAACTATCATATTTGGAGAGCTCAAAGTGGCCTAATCGTTGTACATATATTATTACACTTCCATATTTTCCTTATACATATATTTTATGAAGCAGACATTACAATTTAGAAAAGAAAAAAAAAAAAACAATGCTTGGACAGATCAACTTATTACATAGCCAAAGTGGGCCAGAGACATGACCTGGCCTGTGTACTCTGAAATTCTTTTCAACCCCATTTCTTTTCTACAGTCTGTCATAGTACATGCTACATTTTATGTTGAAAGGGAGAGAATTCTTGTAAACTCAATATATCAGCCTATCATTAGCAGGTAAGAAAACTCATTTGTAATGACCACAGAAACAAAAGTTCTCAACAAAATGCCAGCAGATTGAATCCAACGGCACAATCTAAGGCTCATTCGTTAAACCAAAGGAACTCTCTGGGAGCCAGTGAGGTTCAGTGTCTGTGAATCAATAGATACAAATGAATTGCAGTAGCAAAATGGAGGACAAAATAATGCCGTTATCTCAATTTATGGGGAAAAGGCATGTGGTAGAATTCAGTAAGTCTTCTTGAGAGAAAAAAAAAATGAACAAATTGGGTATAGAAGCAACGTATCGCAACGTAGTAAGGCTGTCCACAACAAAGCCCAAGTCAAAGGCCATATTGGACAAGAAAGGGGGAACTAGTACAGACATTATGGTGATTAGCACAGAGGCTCCGTACAGAACCTGCAATAAACTCGCTAGTGACTCAGTCCCCCTACTTCTGCTGTATGCCTAAAGGAAACAAAATCCTTTTATCAAAGGGAAACTGGGTTTCCCATGTTCACTTCAGCGCCCTTTCCAATAGCCAAGACAAGGAATCAACTGAGGTATACCTCGACTAATTACCGGATTAAAAACTATATATACACAATAGATGCACATTACTAATGGATAAAAAAAATGTTAGTGGATTAGAAATTATCTATACGCCATGGTTACACATCATTAATGGATAAAAATGTGTTATATATACACAATGGGTACATTCATGAAAATGTCACTATTTGGAGCAAAATGGGCAACTTTGGAGGGCATATATAAGTAATGCTGCAAAGTGACATGTATGTACTATATTGCTTCTTTCATATGGGTACTTAAAGGTCATTGGAAACCCAGAGGAGGAATGCTTCTAGGAAGGGTTTGGGGGAGAAGGTTACAGGGACAGTGGCTATCAAAACGCAGGTAAATAGAAGTTCACTCATCATTACAGCAGGGCAGAGTGACTATAATTTAAAACCTATTATATAGTTTATAGTAAATTGGAAAGCCTCTAAGCATAATGTAATAAAGAGATACAAACAATGCTTTATTTTGATTCGCATGCATCAGTATTTACTTGTGTCAAAATGAACTACGCCTTACAAACATGTATAACTGTCTGAATAAAAAAAAAAAAATTGAAGTGTGAGTTCGTGAGATGGCTCAGCGGATAAAAGCAGAATGGCTTTAGTTTTATCCCTAGGACCCACATGGGGGGGGGTGGGCGGAGGACAGAACTAAGTTTTGCAAATTGTCCTCTGACCTCTGCATGTACTGTGGCATGTGTAGACCGGAATCCCTCCAACACTAAATAAACACATCTTAAAGGTTTTGAATGTTTGAGACTAGAAGTGCCAGCTACCTTGATTTGATTACTATGCACATATTCTATATTGAAATAATACACTGTACCCTTTATATATCTACCCTTGCAATAATGATAAAGAATGAATGAAATGAGTCCCAAATGTGACTTTGTAAGTCACTGTGTTATAGCTTGCAAATCAGTTAGTTAAACAATATTTTTGAAATCTTTGAGAACTAAGTAGATAAAGAAGACCAGTGGGTGGTAGGGACCCCAGTCTTGGAAGTCAGGCAGGGAATTAGTTGGTATTGTTAACTACTCATTCTCCACAGCTATTACTGTTTTCCTGCGTTGCACTATCTCATCGTATACGTGTTGCGGTTACCAGCTGTCTCCGGAGTAAGACCTCAAGTTCAGAGTCTGATTGCTATGGTGAAAGAAACTCAGTCACATTTGCTACCTCAGCTTTCGTGCTTGGGAGTGAGTGCAGATCCTAGCATTTCAGAAGGCCTCAAGAATGAAATTCGGATAGGATCATCGTTTTGCCTCTCTCATTAAGTTATCAGTCATACGCGGTTGTATGGTTTTACCGTCCCATAAAGATAACATCATTATCAGCTGTGCCCGGGCACTCACCTGCAACCTCAGCACTTGGGAGGTGAAGCAGGGGGCCACCGTTTGAGAGCTGTGCCACACAGCAACACTAATTCCAAGACAGAAGGAAAGAAAGAATAAACGCTACATAATTACTGATAATCGCACTTACTCCATACAAGAGAATGAACTTTAAAAACAAAAAAAAATTGAAATGCAGTCTGGTACCACCATGGCTGCAAGTCAGTCTCTCTCTCTCTCTCTCTCTCTCTCTCTCTCTCTCTCTCTCTCTCTCTCTCTCCCCCTCCCCCCTCTCTGTCTTTCTCTCCTCTCTCTCCCTTCCTTTCTCCTTCTCTCCCTCTCTCCCTTCCCCTCTCCCTCCCCGCGTCTCTTGTGTTGGAGAAAAAGGCATCACTCAGCAACATCTCTAGCCTCCAGATAGTCCACTCAGTATTGACAATCTTTTACATTAATTTCACTTCTCTCTCGTTCTCTCTCCCTCTCCCTCGTCCCTTCCCCCTGCCCGTGTGTGTGTGTGTGTGTGTGTGTGTGTGTGTGTGTGTGTGTTTGTGAAGGCACATGTAGGCTTATGTGAAGGTCAGAGGACTTGTGAGTCCATTTTTTTCAGTTCTTCTTGTGAGATCTGGGAATTGAACTTGGGTTGTCAGGTCTGCTCACAGCACCTCTAACTGCTGATCCATTTTTACCAGTCTTAGAATTGGTATATTGTCTTCAGCCTCAGACTTTTATTTTCATATAGCTTAGTTTAATCCTGGAAATAACACTAAGATTTGTGAAGAGTTTATTTTTAAGAAGCTGTTATTTTCCTGAATAATTGTAGATTTATTTTAATTTCCAGGATACTTTAATTTTTTATATGTATGTATGTATGTATGTATGTATGTATGATTATGAGTACAGTGTAGCTGTACAGATGGTTGTGAGCCTTCATGTCGTTGTTGGGAATTGAATTTCGGACCTCTGCTCCCTCCAATCAGCCCTGCTGGCTCCAGTAGGCCCCGCTCTCTCAGTCCCTGCTTGCTCCAGCCCAAAGATTTATTACTATAGATAAGACATACCAGAAGAGGGGGTCAGATCTCATTACGGGTGGTTGGGAGCCACCATGTGGTTGCTGGGATTTGAACTCAGGACTTTCGGAAGAGCAGTCAGTGCTTTTAACCGCTGAGCCATCTCACCGGCCTTCCAGGATTCTTTAATTTTCTGTAACCAAGATTGCCAATGTGCTGTAATACTAGATCTGAAATTGCATTCTTCCCCACAAATTTTAAGCTAAGTGAAACACAAGGAGATATTTATGGCTTGGAAATAAGGTGACGTGAAGTATTCTTAACTGTATACAGTAGGCTCTTGGGGGATCATTTTCCTCTAATGGAACAGTCACAGGAAACTTATTCTTCATTCTTTGAATGCAATTTTCTGAATTTGAAATTTCTTCAAAACAACTTGAAAACATATTGCAAAACATGCACCTGGGCCCGAGACGTAGGTCTTTTTGCTACAGGTGTTGCTTGAAGTCATCGTTTTGCAAACCTCAGGAATGGAAAATCTTTTGGGCTGTAATGTCAAAGTAATGCAAAGAAGCCTGTGCGCTCATGAATGTTTACAGTTAATATATTTTTGTTGAAAAGACATCTACATACTGGGGTAGAATTTATGAGCTGAATGCTCACATGTGGATAAGGGTCTGTAATGAAGCGGAGACCTACCTTGTAGGCATGGGTTGCTATGTTTCTTAACACTGTCAGGGAGTCCCTGGAGCCTTGGAGCTTTGGAGCTTCAGTGAATGAAGATACATGGCTTTTTGGATTGATATTATCGTTTTAAGAACTAAGACAGAAGCCAGTGGTTAAGAGCGCTTGCCACTTATGCACAGGCTCTGGATTCAGTCATGCTCACAACTATATGCAAGCCAATGCTGGGAGACCCAGTGTCCTCTTCCAGTCTCTCTAGATACTTGGGCCACACACACAGTACACAGACATACGTGCAGGTACACATTCCTAGACACACTAAGCTAACTCTTTAAAAAATGAAAGGCGATCAGAGGATAATTGGCAGTTCTCTTAGGTACTGAGAACCCTTGAGTATGTCTTGTCCCTTTGTCTTTCGAGCCTTGAGATGAGTTTGCTGGGCACGTTTGGTTTAATGACTGGGTCAAGGCAGAAGCTGGTAACAGATGAGTTCCTAGGTTTTCTTTCTCTGTGCTAAGGGGGCTTCAGGATTTGGGAGTAATAAGACCAAATATCTCACTGACTATATCCTTGTACATTCTGCCTGGCACCTTACAAGTCTTGTCTTTTGTGACCTAAATCTTAGATATAACTATCTTGCTCACGTTCCTTTTTAATCTGTAAAAGAGAGAAATCTCTTGAGAATTTAATAATGTAAATTCTGAGAAGTTCTGTCATATGGTGATGCTCGGTGCACTTTCCAATTCTTGCTGTCCGTGACCTGACATTTTCCCTCTGTCCTCTCTTTCTTAACTTTCCACATCAACATCCTTCAGCCACGCCTCTTTTCGTAACTTCTCCGCAGCCAGGCTCCAGTAGTGGCACCTAGAAGCACCATAGCTCTTGCTGATGTATACCTGTTACTTGAAGAAAAGACAATAGTCAGATTCGGCAACATTTAGCGTGCACGCTAAGATTAACACTTGATCGTCCTGGACAAATACGTATATTGAGTATGAATACTGTTTCCCAAGCACCTCTTTGACCACAGCAAGTTTGAAGCTTATTATTCCACCATCTAGCGCTGAGGTACAAGGGATCTGCGCAGCCCGCTCACTGTAAGGTAGACTGAGTAGATAGCTTTGTTTTTATGAGGGGGTTGTATTAGAAAAAGTGCCAAGGAATGACGCTCAAGCATCTATTCAGGTTTTCTATTAAGGGTGGAAGAAAAGAGAGGGTAATGGGCCAGGAATTTCATATGTGTGAAATGTGAGCAAAAGGTGGCAGGGCGCAGGGGTTGAGGAAGGAGGGGGGCGGATAAACAAGCTGGAGACGCCGAGAAGGTAGCGGGGAAGGGGTTAACTCTAACAAACTTTAATGACATATGTGTGTGAAGAGGCTGGATAAAATCCACTGCTTTTCGTCCTAACTTACAACCTAATGAAGTTGTTAAGAAGAGAAATGAAAACAATTGGTTTACAGGTTAGGTAGGAGACCGAGGGAGGGTATCTGTCGGCAGTGTCCTGGAAGCAAGCGAAAAATAATCTCACAGCTTTAAAATGTTGAGGAAAATAAGGTTTTTTTTTTTTTTACACATCAGCTGCCGATTAATGTCCTGTTCTTCTAAAATTGTGTACCTCTGGGTTGTATTAACTTAGGCTAGTGGTTAATGTAAAATTAATGTACACAAATAAAGAACTATATTCCATTTTTGGAATGTTTTACAGTAGCAGAAAGGTTTAATGATTTTTAAATGTCAATTTATAGTTTGGTAAGAAGGAATAGTTTCTTAAATAGGAGGTTGCTGCAAATTACACAGTGTTGGGGACAGACACCAGTTATTATTATACTAGACACTGTGTTTACTATGCGTGAACTGTTCTGCTCAATAGTTTACATGAACTGAGTAATATGTTAACCTCATAAAATAAAAAGTACATTTATTATCCTTATTTGAAAGCAGAAGAAATTCTTGTTTGGAGAAATAATGAGATTTTTCTAAATGGTATACACTACAGCAAATGTCAGAGTCGTGGTGTGAATCAAGAGCTCTTAGGCTCCATAGCCCACGCTCCTACTCCACACAGATGCATATAAAAATAGCACTATTTGGCCTTTGTTTGAACAGCTGTCATGGAAAACCTCTTCTTCTTTGTAGGCTTGAGAGCTACCAGGGTTTATCTGTTGGTTCCTTTCTCTCTAAAAGCAGACAAATGTCTTCAACTGTTACCTGGAATAATAGATTCAGGCCCTACTTGTGCCAGCATATCTCTGTACTATCGCCAGCATGTACATTTGATGCTGATTGAAAAAAAAAAAGCACACTATGTTTGGCCCAGCCCATTAATTTTAAAGTGCCCAGAGTCTGTGGCAGTCCCAAGCAGCTAGAGTACTCTCGGCTATTCTAAAAAGACACTAAAGTCTTATTCGTTGTTATAAAAAACAAATCTGTTTTTCCCCTTTACCAAGCTCTGTCACTATAAAAGACATTACAATTGATTGTCTGGTGTTCTTTTTTTTTTTTTTT
>NW_022196909.1:28888223-28907960 GCF_008632895.1 Mastomys coucha
TTTTTTTCTTATTTTGCATTGAGTCCTCCATCAGAGTGCTGTTATGATCAACTCTGGAGTATTTATAGAAACGAAACTCAGTCCCTGCCCGCAGAAATCTTCTCGTAACCAGACGTTACATCTGAAAGCAAATTCCTAGGCTACCAATAATTCCCTTTAAATAATTGAATTAATATAAACAATTAAATTTTTTTTTTTATAAAACCGATTTTCTCGTTTCCTTTCTGCTCATTTCCTCCTTTACAAAGCAAGTGTTATTTAAAGAATCTCTACCATAATTCTCTAGACTATTCCCTTGCATTTTTCCATCTTTTTGCCTGCTTGGTAATTTCTCAGTTTCGCACTGGGAATTTAAGTAAACAGTGGGGTGGAAGTTGTCTACTCCCTGCTTTTGTTTTGTGACAATGTTTAGCCCAGTGCCTAATCTATTGTCCTTTCTTGGAAGTCCAGTGACATTTTTTTTTTTTTGACCCAAATGATGTTCTACATTTCTTTAAGCCTCACTTTATTTATCTTACAAACTTGAGGCTTGCACAAGGTTTCCAACAGACTTCAACTAGTTCTGTGGTTTCATAAGGAAATAAGAAATATTATTTTTCCTCTACCCCTTTATGCGTTCTTAGCTAGAACTCCCTTTGAAGAAAGATTACCATGAGGCATGTCATCACTTTCTATGTATAGGGAACAACTAAGAAGAGTAGCTCCAGCCATGGACTCTTCAGGGTTGGTTGATTCCAGGATCCCCAACGGTAACAGTACCCCAACCCCCCAGTTCTTCACGGGGTATAATATATAAATGTAACCTCCACAAATCTCCCATTACTTAAATCATGTTTACATGTAATGATGGTAGGTGATTGCTAGGCAAAAATAGTTGTTAAATTAGTTTTTTTTTAAGGGAATAATAAAGTCTGTGTTTAGTATTGACAAAAATCATTGATTCCCCCACCCCCACCCACAATTTTCGACTCAATGTCAGTTGAATGTGTGATGGAGAAGCTCCGGATGAGGGGTAGGCAGGCATGAACCTTGAGAATGGGTTTCAAGGATGCTTCGACTCTAGACTGTGGTTTCTGCTAAACCACCAACCAAAGAGTACACACAGAGGGATCTATGGCTCTAGATATATATATGTAGCAGAGGATGGCCTTGTCTGACATCAATGGGAGGGGAGCCCCTTAGTCCTGTGGAGGTTTGATGTCCCAGCATAGGGGAATGCTAGAGCGGTGAGGTGGGAGTGGATAAGTAGGTGGAGGATCACCCTCATAGAGGCAAAGGGGAGGGCCGAGAAGGGGTGATGGGAGGGGGTTTCTGAAGGGGTAACCGGGAAGGGGGATATCATTTGAAATGTAAATGAACAAAATGATGAATAAATATTTTTTTAAAAAATGGGGGAAGGCTTGGTTAAGGGGCTAGGACAAGGCTGTGGGTACAGCTTAGTTCTGGCTTTTGTTCCCAGTATATGTGAAGCTCTGGGGATGATCGTCAGTATTGGATTGGGCTGGGAAATAGTAACAAAGTTTGTGATACAGGGTTAAGCTAAGGTCGCCTCTATTCATCCTCTCTGGTGATTTGGTACTGCAGTCTTCTTGGAGACACCATTACATGTGGGGATATACGTTACTTAAACAAAAGAGGAACCTTTCAGAGTTTGAATCTTCACTCTCTCCAGAGAATTAACTCAATATATCTGTGGGCTAAAGAGACAGGGTTTGGACAATTCCTAGTCACGTTTAAGATGGTGTACCTTTGTCCCACCAAACCCACAAGTTTCAGATAATGACAAGCAACTTCTGAATTTTTCCTTACCATTAAACGTGTCACACCTTTCCCTATCTCTATGCCTTAAGATCACATTTTTTTTCTATAAAGAGTGCATTTATTTCCATCAATTTAAGTTTATGCTTTTGATATTTATTTGGCAAAGCCGTCTAATGCTTGCTATCCATAATGTTAGAAGATTGATGACATTTCAACATTTGAATATGTTCCTGGGGTTCTACAACAAGGGCTCTGGCTCCAGGTCTCCCACGGGTTAGACTCCGCATCTGCCGCCGAGAGCCAGTTAAAGAAACTGGCGGTGGTGAGGGCAGGAATGGATTTTTATTCTGTGTGATTATATACTGGTTAGAGAGATCTAATGACGTCTTTTGGGAAATGACCGGAGTTCCGAGGTTTTGCCTTAGAACTCAGTATACATTTAAGAAATTGTCAAAGAATAAAATGAGATTAGAAAACATCTCTCATTGGGCATGATTTGTAAGTGCCTACAACTTAACAATAAATTGTGGCGCAGTCGAAGAACCCAGTTTGATGTTTCATGGAAAGAGTCTGAAGGAAAAAGGTTTTAGTGTGTGCAAGCAGGCGGCATCTATCGTCCAGGCTATGGTCTGGTTGATCATTATTTTAGGATGGTCAGGTGGGATATGTTAAGGAGGAGGAGGAGGTCGCTGTCTAGGGGCAGATTTAATTTGGATTCTTGTCATAAGTTGTTCACCAACCAGACCAGCTCTTGGAATTCAAGGTTTTTGCGGGGAAGAGTGACTGAGAGCAAAAGACAAGGCTAGAATCTGGTTATGAAATATGCATTTTTAGGTTTTTTGTGCTAAATGCTTGGTCTGGAGCTGGTAGTAGTGCTGACAGGTGATTGGATCATGAAGGAGTTAAAGCATCCATGGATCAGCCCATCGGAAAACTCTTATGTAAAAAGAGCTTATCTCCTGAGAGGCTCTGACAGTACCTGACTAATACAGATGTAGAGGCTCACAGCCATCCATTGAACTGAGTACAGGGTCCCCAGTGAAGGAGTTAGAGAAAGGACCTAAGGAGCTGAAGGGTTTGCAGCCCCTTAGGACGAACAACAATATGAACTAAGTAGTACCCTCAGAGCTCCCAGGGTCTCAACCACCAACCAAGAACTGCACATGGTGGGTCTGTTTGTTCTGGCAGCACGTGTATAGTGGAGGATTGCAAATTCGATCATCAATGGGAGGAGAGGACCTCGGCCCTGTGAAGGTTCTGTGCCCCAGTGTGGGGGAATGCCAGGGCCAATAAGCAGGAGAGGGTAGGGTAGCAGGCATGGGGAGGGGGGAGGCAGCTGTGGTTTGTTTTTGTTGTTTTTGTTTGTTTCTTTGTTTTTTAGAGGGGAAACTGGGAAGGGAGAAATTTACATGTAAATAAAGAAAATATCAAAAAAAAAAAAAAAAAGAGCTCTTCTAAGGGAGTGCTTAATTGAAGATTGTTGGTTGATGTGAGATAGGGTTGGGCAGCATGCCCCTGAAGGGAGTGACTTAGCACGAGTCCCCCTTGCCTCATCAAGGCTAGCAGCTTGGTTTCGTTGCCTGCCCCTCATCATGGTAACTTCTGCCCAAGAACCATGGAGCCCAGCAACGTCTAAAACTCTGGCCCCCACATAAGCTTTGTTCTTTTTACTTACCTCGTATATTTTACAACAGTAATGCAAGGCCAGCTAAGGCAAACGGTGCTAGTTCCTCCAGGTGCCAATCGTCTGAAGATTCTAAGGGATGCTCTTTTGGGCTGTTAACTGGACAGTGTGAAATGCGGTAGTTGGTGACTCATTGGTTGTAGTACACTTTGAAGTATTGGTAATGCCCTAGTTACTTCAACTTCCTTGGAAAGAGAGATTTCAGCTTTAGGCCAGTGATGCTTCAAGGATGGGCAGCATGGAGAGACGGCAGTAGTTGAATCTAAAGTGTAAGGGACCAAAGGAGATGGGTGTAAAAGAAAAAAAAGCAGAAGTACCAAGCTTTACCCTGTCTTTAGTTACCCATTGGACATTTCTAGGCCTAAGGGGAGAGTAACTCCTTTCAACAAGGGCAGCCTCTAAGACTTATGAGAGTTACCTTTTAAAGCCTTTAAACATGATCCTTCCTTGGAGATTCAAGACCAACTTTGAGCTCTATATTTTATTGCCTGTACATTGTATATATCTTTGCTTAAATGATACCTTTGCAACAGGAGCATGTCATATGACTAACTGGCCTATGCAATCTCCTCCCAGTGATGTCATAGCATAAAGTTATTTTTAATTTTTCCTATTATCTTACACATTTTTTGAAAAAAAGATTTATAGACATCCACGGTATTTATAAAATGGTGATTTGAATTGAAAAAATCTCAGTCTCAAGTATTAAGATTATAAACGAAATAGAAGATGAGGTGAACACCAGTAGGGAGGTGTTTTTTTTACAGGCCTTGTAGAAAGGCCTGAACGTAGGTCTGCTCTGACAGCTGAGCAATGATAGAATGGTCTTAGCACTCTAGAGCATCCTCAGCTGAATAAGGCTACCAGGGACTCTGCTCGGTTACACAGTGCAATCTCAATTGGCTATAAGACCTTGAACTTCCTCTCTCAGAGGGGCTTTTGTAGTTGGGCCATGCTCTCAGTACAAATATTACTCTGGTTACTTTATAGCCACTGCTTGCTTTGGATGACAAAGTGATTATACATTCAGCGTGATCAAATCAATCTTTAATTAGACTTTGTTCATTTAAGTTTCTCCTAAAGAGTGCTGATTGGCCATTATTAAAACATTCAAATTCTTTTTTTTTTTTAAATTTGTTTTAGAACTCGATGGTAAGCAAGGTTAAAAAAAAAATTCAAATTGTGTTCAAGTATTAAACTACCTGGAATTAAGTGTTCTTGCTTTCTAAGGTGGTGATTTTTGGATAAAATGATAATAATTTGACTTCATAAATTCTGCTGCTTTCATCGAAAAGTCAATTGTTTTTAAAGACACCTCTTCATTCTCCATTAAATCAATTCATTGCTAAATGTAACCCAGAATGACAGCTTTGGGAAAGCACCATTGAAGTGGGAGTCAAATATCTGTTTTTGTTTTTTTTTTTTTTTTTAAAGTTCAAAATAACTTTTTCACTGTCCCGGAAATTAACCAAAGACTGACACCATGGAAAACATGGAATTTCTGTAAGATTTTTTTTTTTTTTTTTTTTTTTTTTTTTTTGTGGAATTTTAGCTTGCCCTATTTCCACCCCTGTCTTCTCAAGTCCGTAGCAACCAACCGCCCTGCAACTGTAGTAGCTGTCTGGGTTCTTGAGAGAAAACAAAACAAATGGGTATTATAAAAGACGATTTGCAAGGCTGACTTACAGGCTATGGGCTTATAAGTCGAGCAGTGGCCATCTGGACACTGGCGAGGAGGCTGAGAACCTGGTAGCTGCCCAGTCTGCGAAGCCGGACGCTTCAGCGGCCCCAATCTGGCACTGGATGGACTGAAAGTCTGGACCACTCCTGGAGAGCGGCTACTGGCCTTTAATTCTTGTTGGAAGGCTGTCGAATCTGGGTTCTGAAAGCAGGGACAGTGGCAGTAGCCAAATGACAATGGCTGATGCACTTAGCAGCAAGGAACCAGGGTGGGCAAGCAGCGCAGCTCTCTCCTTGGACCTACCTCTTCCTGTCTGGGCTGTTGCTGGAAAGGGTCACCCACTCTGGAGGCGTGTCTTCCTCTCACAGTTAATCCTTACTGGAAGCCCCCGCACCAGGGCCACCCCGTTTGCCTTAGTTAACTCTAGATCCACTGAAGTTGGCTGGAGGACACCCATCGCACTGTGACAGAAGCACCCGAGCATCCCTAAGAGAGAATGGCTTTATAATTGTCCCCCAAGCCTTGAGATCACTGCATAAAGTAATAATTATAAAATTATGCCTGCCGGCTCGTGGAAATGTAGCTGTTTGTATTACTCGGGTCGCATAAAATGGAAGAACTGAAGAATTAGGAGTACTGTATAGCTATGTTTCTTAGGTTTGAACACAAAAGATCAAAGAACAGGAGAAAAAAAACAAACTGGATTAATCCACCATGATTAAGAGGCTTCTTGTATCACATGATTCCATGAGATAGTGATGTGACAGCCCACACAATGGAAGAAAATAATGGCGGACTTTATCTTGATTATTAATGGAATTTAAAAATTATAGTAAGACGAAGTTTTTTTTTCAAAGACTATATACAATTAGCTCCAAAACCCATAGAAAGGCGTCGAATAGAATACCATTAGTGATTAGGGAAATGCAAATCAAATTCAGGAAGGGCTGCTTTGTACCTGCTCCTGTTGCCAACCCCAGGTCTATCTGCGGCTAGGTAAACCTCAGAGAGCATTGCTGGTGGGGAGGAAAGCAGGCTAAAGCCAAGGGCTGGAGCCAACACGTAGACAGGGCTGTCATTCTCTAAGGGGCACCTGCAGACGCTTGCCACACAAAAGGGTTAATGTAAGGAGAGAGAGAGAGAGAAAGAGGGAGGGGGGAGAGAGAGAGAGAGACAGACAGACAGACAGACAGAGTCAGAGAGATAGAGAGAGACAGAGACAGAGGGAAGAGAAGGAGAGAGAGACAGAGAGAGACAGAGACAGAGAGACGGAGAGAGAGACAGAGACAGAGACAGAGGGAGAGGGAAGAGGAGAGACAGAGACAGAGACAAAGAGATGGAGAGAGAGACAGAGACAGAGACAGAGGGAGAGGGAAGAGAAGGAGAGAAAGACAGAGAGAGACAGAGAGACAGAGACAGAGAGACAGACAGAGAGACAGAGAGGGAAGAGAGGGAGAGAGAGACACAGAGAGAGACAGAGAGAGGCAGAGAGAGACAGAGACAGAGAGACAGAGAGAGACAGAGAGACAGAGAGGGAGAGGGAAGAGAGGGAGAGGGAAGAGAGAGAGAGAGAGAGAGGAGAGAGAGAGAGAGAGAGAGAGAGAGAGAGAGAGAGAGAGAGAGAGAGAGAGAGAGAGAGAGAGAGCGCTGTGGGATGATGGGAGGAGGAAGGTTCCTTACTGTGCAGGGTCTTCCTCTCAGAGGTGTATGCACCTTATATTTTCTCATGCTGGAACACAGAACTCAATCCCGACCTCCTGGGTCTAATCAGAAAGATACTGCTTTTCTGCCACTCCCACCATCGAGCACTGTCCACGATTTTAAGTTAGTGGACGCCTGGAAGTAAAGAGTAAGGAGGAAGGCGTTGTACTTCCGGCTATCCTCTGAAGCTCACCAGTTGTTCTGGCTCCGTAAATCTAGAGCCGATGCTAATCACTGAGACGTGGCTTTTCTTGGCGATTTGGAATGCAAATGCAGAAGGTGACTGACTGTAAGGAGTGCCAGCAGACACTAAGGAGGCGTCCGTGAAGAAAACAGACAGATGCCTGTCCCGAAGGAAGCAGAGGTGCTGCAGCCCTCCTACCGGAGACGCGAAACTGCACAGCTATTTTGTAAAGCCAGACAAGACTCTTAGCAGTTCTGTTCCTAGGAGTGAACCCAAGATCAGAGCACGGGAACCACATAAAAGTTTGCCGGTGGCGAATGTTCTTTGCACCAGCACTTATAATATCCAGTGTCATTCAGCAGATAAATGAGCAAATCTAATACAGCATGTTCATAAACCAGACCATTATTTGGCAATAAAAATGAGTAAGAGCCAGAGCCACCAAACTTGAGAGCGTGAGTTCAATCCTGGTACTCATGGCGTGGAAGGAGAGAATCGGCTCATGTAAGTTGACATTTGACCTTCACATGGACCCTCTGGCCTCCACACACGCCCCTGGCATGAAAACATGCCACAAAAATAAAATTTAAAAAGTATTCTTGCATACCATGACATATTTGTGTTTTGAAACGTGCTTGAAGGAAGAAGCCAGTCACAAAAGATCAAGTGTAGCATGATTCCATTTTTAAAACACGCTCAAGTGGACAAATCTCTACAGATATGGGGTAATAACTGGGTATTCATCATAGCATTTTATACTGCATGCTAATAATATCTTTGAATCTCCACAGCTAGGCCATGGTTTCTTGAACATAGGAACATTTTTGAGTGGGCAACATTAACAGTGTCTGACATGCAGTTGTTGATTCAGTGTATAATTACAAAGCTTTAATCAGTTTCAGACCAAGTCGGTTTGGAGATACAGCAGAATTAATTTCTAATAGAAAGTAGTTAAAATTTTCATTATGAAAGTCTTATTTCCTCTTTAATTTCTTTATGTGATAATAACGTGGAAACTTTTTATTTGTGCAGTAAAGGGTGCCAGTAATAGCATTAAGATCAAATGTGCTATTTAATTTTATGTTTTCTATTGGTGATAAGGGGAAACCGTGAAGTGTTATTCAGACCTAGGGTAAAGACTGGAATGTGGTGAATCCTCAGTTTCTCTTTGATGGATGAATGAACAGGAACTGGAAAACCAGAGTCAAAGATGGTTTCCCCTGGGGAAATCATTCTCTTTGTTTAACTGAAAAAGTACCCTCTAAGGAGCTGGATAGAGTGACTTTGGTATATTTACATTCAGAGCAAGAGGGAGTTGCCTATGTATCAATTATTCACAATCAGCCATTAAACAACGAATAATTGTCCCCTCAGGAATTGTTCATGCCGTATGCCAGTAGTCATCTGTGAAATTGAAGTATATTGGAAAAGTAATTTTTATTCCATATAAACTTTATTCAAAAGGAGTCCTCGCTGAATTATAAATAAAGATATCTGCAAATCGAGAAAGATTGTAGGGATCGGAAGGAGCATCCTGAATGAAGGAGCAGCTCTGCAGACTTCGGCCTCACTTACTGGTCTCTTCTGCAGCTTTGCACTCAAATCAGTTCCTCTGGGCACTCAGAAGAATAAGTAGAAAGTCCCCCAAGGTGCTTGTATGTTTTATGTTTAGTAAAGGTGCTTCGCTAGGGAACCCAAAGCATTTGCAGCTGGACCCAGGCAGTGAGAAGCAATGAGTTACGCAGAGGAGGTAGGTAAAAAGTGACACACCACATGTAGAGAATGCCTGAGTGAACTTTTTTTTTTTTTTTGCTACACAATAAATTCTAAAACGCTGAGTAGTTCTTCGTTGCTGCCACTGGTCGCCTGATTTAGCTGAGCCTGACCCTCTGATTAAATCATTTAGGGTGTTGAAAAAACACAGTTAAATGGCTTTCTGTTTTCTCCTTAACAGTAAAGGTGGTGTGTTAAAATTTGTAATGAAAAAAAAAATATATGAAGTGGAAAAGATTACGATACAAACAGGAAAGGTATGAAAATGTCTAAGACTGGTGTATTTCTATGGTGTCACATTATCGAACAGGTTTTACATAGTTATGTGCTATTACGGCTTTGAGGAACTTTTATCGGAAAATAATAAATTAATAACGTTGTCCACGAATGAGAGTTTTTCTGGTTGAACTCTCCCCCAACTCTTACTGTTTCTGTTTTCCCTCACCTCTCCCCACTTTACTCAAATTAGCTCAAGAGTATGGCAAGGGAATTGAATCAAATGCTTTTAAAAAACATTTAAACACACTGTCTTTATCTCTTGAGAATTTTATACATGCATATAATGTATTTCAATCACATCCCGCCCACATTGTCCTTCTGACTTCAAGGCACCTCCCTCATTACCTTCCCAGCTTCGCGCTCTCCCCACGTGCAGTCAGTATTTTCTCGTGATCGGGAAGACCCTCTCTGCTCAAGCATGGTTGACCTATCAGGGACCACACCCCTAAAGAAAACTGATTGTCCCCTCCCCACCCCCAGAAGTCATCAGCTCTCAGTGGCTTCTCAGCGGCTGGTGGGCACACACGTGACAGTCCTCTCTTTGTCCGGGAATGTCAACTGGCTCCTTCATGTGCAGATCTCTTGCTGACAGTCACATCTGCTTTTGAGTTTTAGTAGTTCATCTGTCGCGTGATGGCTCGAAGACAGTTTCACCTCACGCATCCCTGACCCCTGATTATAGAACCTTTCCGCCCACTCTTCTGAGATGTGTCCCGAGTCTTGGGAGTAAAGGGAGGGAGCTGCGATATAAGTATCCTGGTTAACTTAGCTTGATTGTATTCTCTTGTTTTGAGATAGGATCTCATTACACAGCCCAGCCTGAACTTGAGCTTGTTCTCGGCCCTCCTGTTTCAGCAAACCAAGTGCTGGGATAACAGCCATGAGCCATCATCTGTCCTGAAAAATCTTGGTTTTTCTATTGGTCTCACTAGAGCTAGCTAGCTGTGTAGCCTTGAGCAACATAATCATTTAGAATTCATAGATATAGAAAGTTAGACTTAACTTGATTCTATGGGCTCTTTCTAAGCATTAGTAACCGTCACTATCTATCTCAACTAAAAGACTGATCTTAGTCTTTCAAAGGCTTGCCATTGCGTAGGCTCTAGGGTCTATGACTAACTCAACATATTTGGTGCAATATAGGCTGCTGAAGGATGTCATCTATTTTGGGTGAGTCCCAGATGTCAGCTTTTCTAATTACTGCTTCTGAGTCAAATAGCTCAGGACTTAGCACATCTTTACATTTTCCAGAAGTCGGCTTCATGCATCAATGAGCAACGTCCACCAGGCTGAAAGTTTTTTAGAGGAAAAGCTTTCACTTTGAACACTCCATGATAAGTCACGTTAATACTCACCACCTACCCTGCCAGGGATGCTCTTCCTCCTGAGTTTGAGCAAGTGGTGTCCTGGAAGACCCATGATGAGTGTCAACTTGGGAGTCTGATTAGAAAAGTGTTTGTGAATAAGGACAGACTATTTGGGGTCAACTCTGGCATTTTATTATATTCTTTTCAAGATGAGCATATGTGTTATATGTATTTCTCAAACTTTTATTTAAAAATAACATAGACAAATGATAATTCAATGAATTTTTGTGTACCTATCACATACCTTCAACAAGTCATTGCCCATTTTATTTTGTCTTTAAATCTACTTCATATCCCACATGCTATTGTGAAGACATTCCAAATACTATGGCCATCCTGTTCGTAATATTTCAACTGCACATAATCCTATAGCTTATATATTTATCGTGTTCTGTATACCAAATATTCGCCTCTGTCATTATTTTAACATACAAATAACACAGACATATAATAACACCGTATTTTATTTAACAGCTGCCCTTTTGTTAAGGTTTGATTTCTGCATTTACACCTTAAAAACAATCCTGCATGGTGACATTTCTGTCCAGATATGTTTATTTCAATGTCTCATTGGTGTTTTGCATGTAAAAGAAGCTGTGAGGAATCGTGTCCTACAGATTATTGTAACAACTCCTAACTGGTAACTCTTTTTAAGCATTCGAATAGCTGTGTTTGTGTGTGACCACAGGTGAGCACATAGGTAGCAGATGTTTTTGCCTCTGCCTTGTCTGAGGTAGAGTCTCTCTTGCTGTTTATCTTTGTGTCGTGTCCCCAGGCTAGGTAGCCTGTGAGCTTCTGGAGATTTCTCCTTCCGTCTTCCTCCCATCTCACCATAGGAGCGCTGGTCTTATAAACACATGGCACCATGTCTGCCTTTTACATGGGAATCCTGAGATCTTTAAGTTGTCAAGATTTACCTGGTAAATGCTTTTAATGATGATGAACCACACTCCCTCACCTATTACCTGATTTTGAAACCGAACAAAAAAGCCGGATACATAACCTTTATGCTTTTCAATCAGATTGAAAATAATTCTGGAGATTAAAAAATACTTTTAACTTTATTATTTGACACATCCCAGCGTGTATATAATGTATGCTGATCATAAGCACCCACCTTCTCCTCTCTTCTGCTCCTAACACTCCTTCTCGAAGTCTTCCTCTGAGGAAGTCCTTCCATGTTTATTTCTGTACCTTTAAAAGATGTGACCCACTGAATTTAGAGTTATTGCATGGTCATGAGTCTGGGACTGAAAGACAATGAGTGGAAATGAATTCTGATAAATGGCTGAGTTAGATCACTGTTTATCAGGCTGTGGTGGTTTGACTTGGGGTGTAGAGGTTTATTGAACCCCTCTGAGAAAAGCCTGTAATTACACAAAGGGGCAGCGAAGGGGTTGACCACAAAATGGCCTCAATAAGATAAGATTCATTCCAGGTCAGAAACTTCAGCAAGTAATTAAAATGTTCCAGTGCTGTACAAATTATGAGAAATAAACTTTCCTTCACTATTCTTCAGATATTCTCTTTGGTTCAGATGGTTTGAATGTCACAACTACAAATTAATCAAGTATTGATTTCGCCTATGACTTTGAATTGAATGGACATTTAAAAAAATTGTGTACTTCTGTTCTTGAAATAAAGTGGGTCATTTAGGATTGTGTGTGCATATGTCGGTCTGTCTGTCCTCAGCTTCCACTTGGTTTGAGATAGTGTCTCTCCTGTTTCCTGCTATATTTGCCGGGTTATCTGGTTGTTTCTGCCTCCTATCTCCCCATAGAGGTGTGCTAGGATTACAGACACATGTGCTAAGGTGTCCAGCCTTGAACAAGGGTTCTGCAGATCTGAATTCAGGTCCTAGGCTTACATAGCATGTGCTTTACCCAATGAGGTATCTCTCTAACCTGGTGGACCACAGGATGTTTGAACAGTTGGGGTGACCTTCGTGACACTTAAATCTTAGAGAATTAAAGGTACTTCTGTTTAGTGGTTAATCTTCCTAGAGAGGTTCTAGAAGAAATCTGAAGTCTTGACAAGATGTAGGGAGAAAAAAAAAATCTCAACGAATAAAGATTGGAGGACGGGTTAGTACTCCATAAACAATATTCTGGTTTACTTGCTCTTCATGAAATATCTCTTATTTGCTAGTTTGTGGCAGAGCATAGTGTTGTCCTTGGCTATGTAAACACCTGACTGGTTGCTGTCACACATCATGAATCATAAGCAACTAGGCTGGGCCTGAGAGGAATGTAGCCTTGATCCTGCTTGGGTAATGACACACACTCATGCGACTCGGCATGTCCCTTCGAGTCTTTCACCTCTCTGTGGCACTCTAGGACAGTCCATGCCTACTTGTTCTTCCAGTCACTCCCAGACAGTCTGTTGAATGTTTCCGTATGTAGCCAGGCCGTGATTGCGCCAAGATGGAGTTCACCTTCAGGACAACTGACAGGGTGGCAGTCTTGTTTGGGCTCAGAGCTGCCGAATTTTAAAATAAAGTAATCAGAAGGGGAGTGGTGCAGGCGAGAAAGATCGGCAGGCGTCAATTAACAAGAACCTTGCCGTCTCTTTGCTTTCCACCCAATCTGCAGTTGGCAGGCAGAAAAAGCTGCCGGCTCTCCCTTCCTTGGGTATACCCAACTAACGGAATTTATGTTGTATTGAAGGTAGAATCTCCTCATATGCCTAATGTAGAGTTGACCCGTTGAGTTCCTTAGGATCATGCTTTTAGGTTGGCTTATTATTTCTGATCCTGAGAGTTGCTTTTTTGTTTGTTTTAGTTTTACGAGACAGTCTGTATAGCCCTGGCTGTCCTGGAACTCACTCCGTAGACCAGGCTGGCCTCGAACTCAGAAATCCGCCTGCCTCTGCCTCCCAAGTTCTGGGATTAAAAGCGTGCGCCACCACCGCCCAGCGAGAGTTGCTTTTGAAAGTATGAATTCTCACACGCTCTTGTGTTTTACACACTGGGCGTAGTGGCTACACGCGGCAGAGACTTTGGGATTTTCCCACAGCTCTGAAGGAGATGATACGGCTTTATTAGGAATCACTGTCACCCGTGAAAGCTCAAACAGTGGAGGATTTGAGAGCAAAATCCGTCCTCAGGCACCCTTTTGTATTGACTCCAATGGAAGTCGCAAGAGTAATTCGGCTGCTACTATTCCTTCAGTGACTCTAGCTTTCCAGAGTTCGCTTAATATGGAGTACATTTTCATGCTTGGGGTTCCCCCCGCCCCCCAGGAAGCTTAAAATGGCCCTTATATTAAACTTTAAATTCCCTTCAAAGTTGCTCCAAGAACTAGAATGTTAGACTCAATCTTTGCAACTTTACATTTAGCATATTAACTTAGACACTATTTTTGGCATCACAGTGCTCTGTAAGTCATTGGGTGAATGGGTTTCCTTTCCCACAGTTTTACCAGAGCCTAGTAATTAGAACACAGAATAAACACCAGCGGACTTTTCTTGGAGCTTGCATTTGGTTCTAGGGAAATGTTCTCTCACTCTGGTTTTTTTTTTTTTTGTTTGTTTGTTTTGTTTTTTCTCCCCCCGCCCCTCGTTTTTTCAAGACAGGCTTTCTCTGTATAGCCCTTGGCTGTCTTGGAACGCACTCTGTAGACCAGGCTGGCCTTGAACTCAGAAATCCGCCTGTCTCTGCCTCCCGAGTGTTGGGATTAAAGGCGTGTCCCACCACTGCCCGAGGCTCTGGTTTTGTTTTTAATCCCATTAAAACACGTCCTTTAAAGTTAAGGGAGCTAAAGATTCTTCACTTCAGAGGGGCAACATGTCAAAACCGTGAATAGATGCGTTTGTCTAAATAGATTCTGGAGGATAATTTTTAATTTTTGCAGAGGTTTGGTCTGGGATGAAAAAAAATTTAAAAAACAGACCAGGTTCTGTATTTTCAGCTCTTCCCGACAAACATGGGTGGTGTAAATTACCCAGCTGTCCTTCCTCTGGATGGATTCTGTGGTATCCGAGCGATTTATAGGTCTAGAGTGCAGCTGCCGAAAGTCATTTATTCTCGGTTCTGTATTAAATCCATCATATACAAATACATTAACATTCAGTACAGACCTCAGGGGCTTATGGTGTTTTTTTTTTTTTTTTTTTTTTTTAAACTTCTGAATCTCCGTCTTGCAAATATTTGTAAGATCTAGCAAATTGGCACTCCCAAATTACTAAGCTGATAGGTACTTTTAGGAAGGCCTGCTATGTTAGAATTTGCAGGTAGAAGTGTGTAAAGTCCACTCGGTTATGGATACAAAAGGGGCAATCGATGAGCTCCTGTTGTGCTCATTTTGATCATGCTGACCTGTTGAATTGAGGCTCCCGCCTCCAGTGCTTGTCTGTGGTTATGTCTGCCAATCAAAAATATTCTCCTTTCAGAAACTTAATTATTCACTTTGGGGGGGGTAAGCTCGTATTTGGAAGTGGGGGGGCTTTCACATCTATTGAAGTTTTTTTTTTCTGGTTTTACTTGAAGATCCACATAAATAAATAGAAACCATTTTGATCAATAATTCAAAATATTGAGCTTATGGAGGTCCGTGTGAGTCTGGCTGGCTTATGAGTTTTCTGAAACACCTCCATGGCATTCATAAAACACTGATGCTAACTTGAAAATGTATGCATTGCTTCAGAACGTAGGCATTGGTTTCTATTATTCTTGTCTAGAATTTTTAATTGGAAATAATTTTTTTCATACAATATGTTCTGAGTGTGGTTTGCCCTCCCCAGTCTCCTCCCAGGTCCTCTCTACTTCCCAACTGTTCAAATCCACACTCTTTCTGTCTCTCGTTAGAAAACAAACAGGCATCTAAAAAATAATAAAACAAGATAAAGAAAAGCAAATGGTATTTTCTCTTACTTATTTATTAAGTAAAGGATGGCTCGAACTTCTACACTTCTACCTGTTAATTATTTCCATACATAATTTGGATTATTTTTCTTCTTTTTTTTTTTTGGTTTTTCGAGACAGGGTTTCTCTGTATAGCCCTGGCTATCCTGGAACTCACTCTGTAGACCAGGCTGGCCTCAAACTCAGAAATCCACCTGCCTCTGCCTCCCAAGTGCTGGGATTAAAGGCGTGGGCCACCACCGCCAGGCTGGATTATTTTTCTTGATAGTAAATCTTGATGTCACTTGTTGGAGGTCTTCTGCAAGAACAACTTTTGAGCCACCCCCTCCAACCCAGTACACTGCTTTAAGTTTCTTTGTTTCTGTGTCTTTATGGACTTATTTTAGAGATCACCAAGGAATTAATCATATGAAATACAGAACCGTAAAAATCATGAACTCTTAAAATAGTGACTTTTAAGCCATTGAAAAGCAGTAAGAAAGGACAACCAAGAGAAACCACGTAAGGAAGGTAGGGTGCAATCGATGCAAGAATAAGCCAGGAGTTAACATGCCCATAGGACACAGCAGCTCTTAAGGGGTTTTGCTTTCCTCATGGAGTTGATGTGTCACCATTTTCAAAGAGGGTAGGGAAAAGGCACAGAACCACAAGTGTGTCCCCAGCAGTGGAACTCACCCTTCTGATTTGCTCTGAGCACAACTCAAAGCTACACAAAGCTATGTCCCCGTCCCTCTCAAGCAACGCAAAGCTACAACTGCATCCTTCTCAAGCTTATGTTGCCAGTACATGCACCGACTTGTTTGAGTTCTGGCAGTGTCACTGTAAAGTAACATAAATCGCATGAAGAATGTTCCTGTAGTAAACATTCTAATCTCTTAACAAGCCTTAGCTGTTTGGTTCTAGATTTCGTCACTATCATGCATCTGCCTACTAACCCTTTGAAGAATATTATTCTCCCCTCTTTTTCAACATTATTTTGTTTTATGTGTATGAGTGCTGGTCTGTGTATATGTATTTATTCATGCTGGTGTCCAAGGAGGCCAGAAGAAGGCATTGAATCTCCTGGAGCTGGAGTTACAGGAGGTTGCCAGCCACCATGTGGGTGCTGGGAACTGAACCTAGGTCCTCTGCAAAAGCAGCTGGGGATCGTAACCCCTGAGCCATCTCTCCAGCCCCATTTCCTCCATCCTGTAACCACAAGGCTCTCAGCCTTTCTACTAAGACTGTAAACTACTTCCCAAGGCTCTCATTTTGTCTACCTTTTCTCATTGGATGATGTTATATTTTACTTATTACATAGATGGATATAAATTGGGAGAAAAGGGTTCTTGTTGAGTGTCATACAGATATCATATATCACATAACACATGTATATAATATATTCCAATATATAAGCATATACTATATAAATACATATAATTATATATAATATATATGCATATATACAACAGAGACAATAAGGATGGTAATAGGAAAAATGTGGTTTCTTTCTAATATATGTATGTATATATTATATATAAGTATATATATATATATATATAATATGTGTGTGTATGTATGTATGTATCTATGTATCTATCTATCTATCTATATCAGAGACAATAAGGACGGTAGTAGGAAAAATGTAGTATAGTTCATATACTCTATTAAATTCAGTTTTCTCTACTACTCATCCTGACCTAGCCTTTGAAGCTCTCTGCTTAAACCATTAGGGTAGCATTATTCTCAACTGCCTTTCCTATATGGTGCATTCTTTCTTTAACTCGCTGTAAATTAAGTATTTTTATGATTGCATGTATTATTCACCAAAATAGGAGACATGCTATGGACCCCGGGGAGGAGCCGTGTCTTGTATCTTTATTTTACACCCAGATTATGCGTCAGTCTAAATTCCTTAGTTTTTTTTTAAAAGTTTTGTTACTTTTATTTGTGTGCATGTGTGTGCACTTGCACATGAGTGCAGTGTCCTCAGAGGGAGCCAGAACATGGTGGTTTTTGGCCTCTCTGCCTCCACACTCCCCCACAGTGGGAGTTACAGGTGTTTGTGAGCCACCTGATGAAGGAGCTGGGAATTGAACTCCAGTTCCCTGAAAGAGCATCAAGTGCTCTTAACTGTGGTGCTCTCTCTCCGTCCCCAAGTATGAAGAAGCCTTTTACTCAGCCCATTGCCTTACCAAATGCCTCTTTTTTGGCCTGCCTTAACAGCTAAAAGTGTTAGGTCATTTGATGTATTTTAAATGAATAATTAATACAAAACCACAAAACATGTTGTTTACTTTCCTTTTTGGATAAAGTACTGGGACAGAGGAATTTTGTCTCATAAGTATCACAGGATGCTGATCCAGCTGTAGGGCCATCCAGGGAGGATGAGAATTTCCTCACTAAAATAGATTCCTCATTCCTGTGTTCAATTAGATGACACAAGAGTGGATGCTCTAGTGACTTTTCTCAGACTTAATTATCTAGGAGTTTAGCATTGGTTTGAAAAGTCTCCAAGTGATGTTAGGCATTTAATTTATTTCCCACCAGGAAGGAGAAACAGAACACACTATAAAATATTCAATCGAAGCTTTAATTAACATCGTTTAAGATCAAATGAGGGAGGGAAGAGCAACCCAAGGCGGAAAAGCTGCAAAGGCCTCTGCAATATGGATGTTGAAAATTCCCAAGGATACTTTTGTTTCTGTGGGACTCAGAACAGGATCACGGTAAACTTCTGAGAGTTGAAAAAGGAAACTGGAACTATGATATACACCTGGCTTCCTGGCTGAGGGAGACTGGGGTAGTGGGAGGAGACTCGCTAGGGCGAAGCAGTAAGACTTTGTCTCAAAATAAAATTTAAAAGGAGATGTAGCGGTGGTGGAGGAGCCAGACCTCAGAGTGGAATGCATGGACGGTGTGCATCAGCCTCTAGATAAATGCGTTCCCTGAAACCAAACTCAAAGCATCGTGGTTAATACTTTGTACTTACACAAACACTTGCTTATAGGTGAGTCAGATACGTTACCAGTCCCTTACTATAAACACAGAATTTTAAATTCTGGTAGCAGACCGTCATTTTACAACTATAAAACATCAGACAACAGTTACCTCAATTGGTTCCCGGATCATTGTGTAATGCTTGCACAGCTGGACTCTTTAAGAACAGCGTGTGAGTGATAACTGTAAAGCTGTAATTCTGAGCCTGTTGTTTTAAGAACAAACAGGCTCTCGGGGAGCTAAAGAGTAGCTTTGTGGCTTTTTTTTTTTTTTAATCAAAAATTAATCTAGAGAATCCCATGTCCAAGGGCTCCTGGAGGGGAACGTGGAAAGCACAAATTTCAGTTTAAGGGAGAGAAGGACGGCACTGATGTCCTCATAACCACATCAATCCTCCTGCATTGTACCTGGGAAGTGTCCTTGCTTCTAATTATCCTCTTACATGAGTGCCTTATCACATGTAATGTGGGGAATATTACAGCTAGATGGCTTGTGCCTTGTGGCTTCTGTTTGCTTTATATTTATAACCCGAATGTTCTACTCAAGGGTTTAATAAGGACGTTCCAACACATTGATTCTATCCCCCAACTACAAGAACATCTTCTTATGCTTGGAGACTCATGTTTTGTGGTAGTTTTTTTCTTCTCCTTCCTTCCTTCCTTCCTTCCTTCCTTCCTTCCTTCCTTCCTTCCTTCCTTCCTTCCTTCTTTTCTCTCTTTTTTTCTCTTTTCTTTCTCTCATCTTCTCTTCTCTCCCCCTTCCCCTCTTCTTCTTCCTCCTTCTCTTCATCCTCTCCTTCCTCACCCCCTTCTCCTCCCTCTTTTTGTCTTGTTTCATTTGGCTTTGCTTTGTTTTAGAAACTTTCTGGGTAGCCAGTCATTTTATAACTATAAAGCCACATCAGGTGACAGTCACCTTGATGACATCATCGAATCCTCTCTCTCACAGAGCTCTTTCATAGGCAGGCTCCCTGAGAGCAGTGTGCGAGTGATAATTCCATAGCTATACTTAACAAGCTCCTGACCTAAGAGCAGTGATGAACATACGACATTATAAAGACTATGAAACTGGATAAATAGTTTGTGTACACCTTTGCAGATATACCCAAAAGCTTTACTAAGAAACATGGAGCATTCAAACCTGACCTCTAGGAACTGTTTGGATTTCATTTCGGCCATTACAGTGTTTAACAGAACTGATTTAAGTTGTGCAGGTCATAAAGTCCTTGCTCTGAGCAGTGGTCAAGGACCTACTGTGTATCTACCTGACCCTTCCTTTTATTGACAGCCTAGACTTTGTTGCTCTTCCTTCCTTCCTTCTTCCCTCCCTCCCTCCCTCCCTTTCTTTTTCCCTCCCTCCCTCCTTCCTCCCTTCCTCCCTTCCTCTCTCTGTCCTTCCCTTCTTCCCTCCCACCCTCCCTCCCTTCCTCCCTTCTTCTCTCTGTCCTTTCCTTCTTCCCTCCCTCCC
>NW_022196909.1:28907970-28945072 GCF_008632895.1 Mastomys coucha
CCCTCCCTCCCTCTCTCCCTCCCTCCTTCCCTCTCTCTCTTTCCCACTTCTTCTCTGGTACAGAAGACTCCCCTCAGGCTCTCATGTGCTTGACCACTGAGCTGCATCTTCAGCCTCTTCTTTACTCATCCCATGGTGATTATTTCTAAATGTATCATTAGTAATAGCCAAACTTTATTTTTTATACATTAATCTTTATTATCATTTTTCTGTACATGTGTGTGCTTGTGCCTGGGTGCGTAAGTCACAGCATTCATTCACATGGAGGCCTGAGGTCAATCTGTTGGAGTTGGATCTCTCCTACCATGTGGGCATGGGAATTGAACTGTGGTCATCAGGCTTGGGAGCAGGTGCCTTTTCCCATTGAACTGTCTCACCAGCCCATAATATCCAAACTTTCTTAAAGTACTGTCTCAGCTAGGGTTTCACTAATGTGAACAGACACCATGACCAAGGCAACTCTTATAAAGGACAACATTTAATTGGGGCTGGCTTACAGGTTCAGAGGTTCAGTCCATTATCATCATGGCTGGGGAAGCATGGCAGCATCCAGACAGGCATGCCGCTGGAAGAGCTGAGAGTTCCATCTCTTGTTCCAAAGGCAGACAGGAGAAGACTGGCTTCCAGATAACTAGGACAAGGGTCTTAAAACCCATGTCCATAGTGACAACACCTCCAACAAGGCCATACCTCCCAGGCCAAGCACATTCAAACCACCACAAGTACTAATACTGGTTGTTCCCAAATGAATACTCAGAAACTATTTAATTTTTTTAAAAAATAAAATGTAATTAAAAGACAAACAAACAAACAAACAAACAAACAAAAAAAAAACCCAGTAAATATACATCATAAGATTTAGCCCTTGTGCTGTGTTTTTTAAACTTTCAGTGATATCTACTTTTATGATTCCCATTTTCATAAAAACCAAACTCCTACCTGTTTCCCACATCTTCAACATAAACGGCTCCTTTTTGAGGCTGGGGGTTTTATTTTGCGACATATTCTATCTCTGTGGCCTCAGCTGGCCTGGAATCTAACTCTGCCCTGCTTCAGCCTCCCAAGCACCGTGACAGGACTGTGCCACCACGCCAGCTGAAAAGCAATCATAGTTTTAGTGTGCAAGCATCTGAGTATCTGTTGTGTTAATATGTAATTTTAGAACTTGTAGGTCATGTGTTGTTTTGGGATTAGAGGAACTCAAGCACACTCTTAAGATTACTCTCCAAACATGCTTTAAAGGGTCACAGTTTTGCGTACTTGTTGCTTCCAGACTACATGCCACTTTCTACACAACCTAAACACCCCACAAAGGGACACCCAAGGTGTTAGTCTTCTAAGGTGTCACTTGGATCTCTCTCCTTGTTTACAGAGATTGGAGACACGGTTTTCATTAAGATCACCAACTTTTTGTTTGTTTGTTTTTGTTTTGTTTTGTTTTTTCGAGACAGGGTTTTTCTGTGTAGCCCTGGCTGTCCTGGAACTCACTCTGTAGACCAGGCTGGCCTCGAACTCAGAAATCTACCTGCCTCTGCCTCCCAAGTGGTGGGATTAAAGGCTTGTGCCACCACTGCCTGGCGCAAGTTTTTTTTTTTTAAATTAAGATTTATTAATTTTATGTGTATAAGTACAACATCACTGTCTTCAGACACACCAGAATAGGGCATCAGATCCTATTACAGATGGTTGTGGTTGATGGGAATTGAACTCAGGACCTCTGGAAGAGCAGTCAGTACTCTTAACCACTGAACCATCTCTCCAGCTTTTAATGTATTCTGTTAACCTTCCTTAAAAGTCTGCACCTGAGCCTGAAATCTTGATTTTAACCTTTGGCTCTAGTGTCACACTACCCCCTAAATAATCAATAACCACACTCAAAATGAGGAGATGTGGCTATAGCCTTGGCTCAGCTACCATGTACAAATGATCTACTTTGGAAGCCTGAAATATTTTAAGAATGGTGAATGCCTCAGGAGCCTAACATAACTGTCCCCTGTCAGGATTACATCAGTAGCTGACTGACATGGATGCAGAGACATGCCAAACATTGGGCAGAGCTTGGGGAGTCTTGTGGAAGACTAGGGAGAAAGATTGAGGGACCCAAAGGGGACTCAACAAGAAGACCAACAGAGTCAACTAACATGGGCCCTTGGTGGCTCTCAGACATTGAAACACCAACCAAAGAGTGTACATGGACTAGATCCAGGCCACCTGCACATATGTAGCAGATGTGCAGCTTGGTCTTCATTTGGCTCCCATAACAACTGGAGCAGGGGCTATCCCTAGTCTGACCTCAGTGTGACAGGATGTGCCTAGCCCTGCAGGGACTTGATGCATTAGAGTGTGGGGATACCCAGGGAGAACCTCCATCCTCTCAGAGGAGAAGTGGAGGGAGGATGAAGGGTAGAGGATGGAGGATGGAGAAAGACTGTGTGTGTGTGGGGGGGAATCAAGTTAAGGGAGGAACAACTGTTAGGGTGTAAAGTGAATAAATAAATTAGTTAATGGGGAGAAAGAGGATGTTACTGTTCCCATTTCTCTGATTAAATACTATAAGGAAAACAACTTAAGAAAGAAAAGATTTATCTCATCCAGGCTACAGTCTATCATGGTGCAGAAGTCACAGCATGTGGAGTTTGAGGGAGCTGGTTAGACTGCATCCACTATCAAGAAGCAGAGAGAAATGAATGTCCCTCTTCTGTTTATACAGTCTGCAATTCAAGCTTAGGGAGTGGTGACACCCCTAGTGGGAGAGTCTTCCTAGTGCAGTTAATCTGGTCAAGACAATTCCTAACAGCCACGCCCAAAGGCTACCTCAGTGCCTCATAGGTGTACCCAAAGGCTTGTCTCCTAGGTGATTTCAGATCTCATCAAGTTGACAATTGAGAATAACCATCATAATTACTCTTGTCATATGGAGGATTTTGGAAAGCTTATAGTATACTATGACTGTCACTTAGACTATAAAGTATATATTACCACCTTCCATTGACTTTATGACTTATTTTTAAAAAGCATCACTTTATGTTCCAGCTACCATGTTTTTTGCTCTCACAACCTTTTTTTTATCTGTATCTAATTAGTAAATATTCTCATTTTCCAAGTTATTGCGCTCTGATTTTCTCTATTTCGTGCTTCCCCTCAAGGAGAAATATGATCATCAGTATCACAACTTTCTACAAATAATTATAGCACAGTGTTGAGATGAACCATTATACAAATATGCTCTCTCAACTGTTCCGCTCACAAAAATAATTATAATATGGTATATGATATAACTCTGTTACTTTAGATTAAAGCAATCAGTCCAGTAATCCTATATTAGATGCCAGAATCCCTAAAGATATAATAAGCAACATGTACGGGTAAGCATATTTGATATCTTCCAGTACTGTGCTAAATAACAAATCAACCCAATAATGGTGTCATCTTTAAATAAGAGCCTTAATCCGGGATGAGCAGGACCAGAGTCTAGGTGTGTGCGCAGGCAAAGCAGGTGCTTCCATCCTGAGAGGAACTGACTTGCAGCAAGAGGGGACCCACACGGAGGAGACTACAGTGATATTTGGGGACAGGGTATGGAAGGGATTTTAAGTACACACATATGCTTTCTTATAATCAGATGGTGTTGTTATGTGAGGCCCTTAAAGGGAAATTCGGCAGAAAACTAACATTTTGTACAAATAATTTCAGAGACCACTTGAATCCCAGAAAAGACGATTCGGTTTGACAGTTACCCAGAAAAAAAAAAAAAAAAAAAAAAAAAAAAAAAAAAAAAAAAAACAAAAAACAAAAAAATAAACTCCTCACCCCAAAGTATATTTCACATCGAGTACCTAGAATGCCATTCTTTGATGGATACAACCCATTAAGCAAGTAGTACCTCACCCACAATGTGGTTCTGATCTGGGCACTGCAGATATAGTCCACACTGAATCAAAATGTGTTATGGGGTCGCTCTTGCTGAATCCACTTGAGACACCAGGTGCTTTGACAGAACAGGGTCAGTGGTCTATTGTATGTGGTCAGCCTGTCTATAACTCATCCTAGGGACTGGGTTGTGAGAACTGGGTACTTTTAAAGACTTGTCTTGGGACTAACCCTGACCATCTGGCTTCTTTATGTATACAGACGCAGTTTACATTAGCAAGCAAAGGCTTTGTAATAGCGAGATTACAAAATACCCACAAGTTATATTCAAAAATTTCCAAAACCCCCTTCGAGGCTAAACTTTAAAACCAAGATGGAAAGAAGTATTAAAAAAAAAAAAATACATCCAGCTGGGCGGTGGTGGCACACGCCATTAATCCCAGCACTTGGGAGGCAGAAACAGGTGGATTTCTGAGTTCGAGGCCAGCCTGGTCTACAGAGTGAGTTCCAGGACAGCCAGGGCTACACAGAGAAACCCTGTCTTGGAAAAACCAAAAAAGAAAAGAAAAGAAAACATCCTGCAATTGATCTAAGATCAAGGAGTTAAAAGAACTTAGAATTAGCCGAAGAGCTTGAAAAATGTATGAATGGTTCTTAAGAAAAAAACGACATTTGGGAAACTGTATGTCTGAAATACCAACACTAGAGGTGCCAAGAGGGAAGGCATTTTCCATAACTAACGAGGCATCTCCGTGTGAAGAACGATGATGTAATGCATTGTCAAAGGGAGGAGGGAGAGAGAAGACAAAGCTCTTCTGTCTCGTTAGTTCTCACACAGATCTACATCCTGGAACAGCACCAGCTTCAGCAACAGGTATCAGGTAATACGGCAGGTACTTTGCTGGTGTTACACGATCACCATCGCTCAGAGAGTCTCTCCCTTCAAACACCTGCTGTTATTCCAAATATTTCCATCACATCTACATAGTATGAACATCCCCAAAGCATGGCAGTCAGTACGGTCAGCTGGGTGTACGGAACAGCAATTCAAAAGGAATAGAAAGAAAATCAGAGACCGACTAGATTTAATTTGTTGGCATGTATATGTTGTAATGTGTTCACGTCAGGGGACAAGTTTAGGAGTCAATTCTCTCTCTCTCCTCCATGTGGGGCCCAGGAATTGAACTCAGGTGGTCAGGCTCTGCAGCAAACGCCTTCCCTCCTTGAGTCATTTCGTCAGCCTATGTGGGTTTTTTTTGCCCCCCTTACATACAGAGTTCTGCTCTCGGGATGAATTATGCATGATTTCAAGAATCCGCTAATAGAAAGTACTAACACAGCACTTAACTGCGCGTCATGCATCACTGTAAAAGCCTTAACATATATTACTCAATTTAACTATGTTAAGTACATTTTAATAATATATGGTGTAATAGTGTACAGCAATTTTAAATATAGATAAGTTTACTGAAGATTTGGATGATCTTATACTTTTTTGGAACTGAAATGAGAAAGCGAAGTAGGGGAGAGAAGGAACAATGATCTTTATTACAAACCACAATTTTCCACCTATAATAGGACAAACACTGCGTGAGTATTTAAAATATTTATTACCATAAATGTTACGAAGACGTTCGCCAACTCTGTAGTAAACTATAAAAATTACTGTATTTGCAGGATCAAAAACAGTGGATGGTTTTCTTTGAGAAAAATTAAAAGAAGTTATTCGTTCAGGATGTGTGTGCATGGGCACAAACACCACAGCATGTGTGTGAGTGTGTGTGCACACGCGCAAGTGCACATGTTCGTGTGTAGGTCAGAGCACAATGGTGTGGAACTGGTTTTCTCTTTCTGCCTTTATGTGGGTTCTGGAGATTGAACTCATGTCCTAAGGCAAACACAGCAAGTGTCTTTACCAGCTAAGCCATTTTGCTGGATCCTTATTAACTTTGCCTGTTTTCTGAAATCCTGAAGCCAAACACCCACTCAGAAGATTGGCTGGCTCTGCATCTGTGGAGGAAATGATGATTTTTGAGGGAAGAGAAAAAGCTTGTGTCTAGTGACTATGAGATTCTCCAGCTTACATTAGTCAGAATTAAGGTCCAAGGTAGACCTTTAATTACAAAGCTATTTACAGAGACCACCCAGAACAGTGGTCCCCAACCTGTACGTTACTACTCTTTTGGGGGTCAGCCAACCCTTTCACAAGGGTTGCATATTAGATCCTGCATATCAGATATCTACATTATATTTTATAACTGTAACAAAATTATAGTTATGAAGTAGCAATGAAAATAATCTTATGGTTGAGGGTCACCGCAATAGGAGGAACCGTATTAAAAGGTCTCAGCATTAGGAAGGTTGAGAACCACTGGCCTAGAATCCAGACTGCAGATAGGATCTGTGGACACCAGAGAAATCTCGTGTTTCTAGAATGGAGGAACCAAAAAGTACTTAGAACAAAAGGACAGGTCACACTGCCACCATGATTTTAAAAAAGTACTCATTATGTGTATGTGTGTGTGTGTGTGTGTGTGTGTGTATGAGTTGGTGTATATGAGTGCAGGTGCCTGCAAAGGCCAGAAGAGGGTGTCAGCTCCCCTGGAGCGGCAACTATAGGTGGTTGTGAGCCTCCAGATCGATGCAATGCTAGAATACAGTTCAGGTTCTCTTTCAGAGCAGTACATGCTCTTGGCTGCTGAGCCATCTCTTTACCCTTCCCGTTATGGTTTTATTAAAGGCCATGTGTGAATCTTTTGGGGGCGGGGCTGAGGGGAATACCTCCCCCCCCAACCAGAGACATAGAGAGGAACAAATTAGGTGAGAATATAAAGTCTAAAGTGACTTAAAACTTTTCAGGGGAAAAAAATATCGTTTCTCAAACATAAACAGACCATGCTAAAAAAAAAAAATGAACATGCAAATTAAGGTGCCGAGGAAATGAAAAATAGCAAGGCTAATTAGAAAAGGCAGGAGCCGTGTGGGGAAATCACTGTTTGCTCTGAAATGGTAGTTCTCAGCTTTTAAGGTGAGATTACTTACAGAGCTAGGGGATTGGATGGTGGAGGAAGGGCTGGGTGAGAACGAAGGACGACACGTGTACAAAAACGCAGTAATGAAGCCCATTGCTCTGTATGTTAACTTCAAAAATTATTGAAGAGTAAGCCTATTTAATAAGAACTATGCCTGTTCATATAATTAACATGCTACACACATACACAAATTATCCCGATGAGAGCAGGAGAAAGCTAGAAGCTATTCCACTGCCCTTAGGGACAACCGAGGCCAGAGAGCTTAGCAAGATCACATTGCAAATGACCCAAAGTGGCCACACCATCTCTGTCTTTGTGTCCAATGGATGCTCCTTGCTTCAGCCATCAACGTCATCCTCGGAAGCTCAGAGCGTCACTCCACTTTAAATTCCAGCGGGATCATGAGGATTCCAAGCCTAGCAGATTTATGATCCGGGGATCTCTTTATGGCTGCACCACGAATACCGCTTAAAATAACTTCTTTGGATGTCTCAACACTGTTTGGAGAGGCAGAGGTCAGAGGTGGCCATGAGGTCACTAACATCGTGTGGAGTTTTCCCCTTTGGTATGAAAGGCTAAGGAGCTACTGAAGTCAGTGCAGATGGCTGCCTACTTGCTTACCACCTACAAACACTAACTTTTTTTTTTTTTTTTTGGTTTTTCAAGACAGGGTTTCTCTGTATAGCCCTGGCTATCCTGGAACTCACTCTGTAGACCAGGCTGGCCTCAAACTCAGAAATCCGCCTGCCTCTGCCTCCCAAGTGCTAGGACTAAAGGCATGCGCCACCTCCTTCTTAAAAGTAAAAGAAAAATGTCTCTCCCTGCAAGAGAAAAAGCGACCAACACCACAGTTCACTTCCTAGCTTCTTCATTTCGTCTTGGTGAGGGTGTTGTTCGGAAGCACCTCTCTCTGCTCAGGCGGAGAATGTGTAGGCAGAAAAGCAAAAGGACTGGATGTGGAAGTCTGTAAAACCCAGATTCCAGTGCTCTGAGGATGTCCATACACCTCCACCGTGGGCCACGGAGCCTGGGGTAACGATCGATCGAGCATTCCACGGTGCAGAGAAGAACCGGCAAATCAGAGCAGAAAAGGAGCTTGACTCCAGGGAACGAGGGCTTCAGCTCCAATCAATGAGCCGATGCTGATGAGATGGAATTTACATTTAAGTCACAAAGCTGCCAGGCCTGGATTGTAAGCGGTGGACAATAAAGCAATCTGGAAACACAAACCCTTTGCTTCTCCCTTGCGTGTATCTGTGAAAGCATCGTGATTAAAAAAATGCCAACATTTGAACAAGGACTGAGTAGAAGACATTGTTCTTGATTATTATTATTTTTTTTTTATAGAGGAAATACCAAAGCTAATTGTCTTTCCAGATTATTAGGGGGTCTGACATGGGTTGGAGACTTCACATCTTGTCCCATCTAATACACTTACTTGATTCAGATAAATTCACTTGAAAAATTAACTTATTATTTAGTTGTATGTGAGCAGGGGCAGAGCTCTGCCTGCCACAATGCCTGTGTAGAGGTCAGAGGACAACTTTGAGGATTTAGTTCTCTCTTTCCACCTCTCTACAGGCTCCACGGCTCAAACTCAGGCCACCAGGCTTACACAAGTCTCCTTACCCACCAAGCCAGACAGCTTGCCGTGCCCCCTTCCTTTCTTCCTGCAGGCATAATTTACTATAAACTCACCTTTTCTTGCTATATCCCAGAGATTGTTGTGTTTTCCTTTCGTTTTGGTTTGCTTTAGGATTTTTAAAATGACTGCGGTTTTATTTCCATCATCTCATATTCTAGATGTAAGGTCCTTGTGACGTATGTGGGTTATAAAATTACTTCACCACTCTCTATAGCGCCTGCTCCCCTTTCCAATAGTATTTGAAATAACTATTGCTGCAGAGTTTTGGTGTCAATGTTTACTGTGTGTTTTCTCTGTTGTCTGTGCTTTGGTTGTCCCACTGGAAAGAAAAACACTGTTTAACTGAAAGGGTCAAACATTTTCTTCCAGGAGTTTTAGCTCTTAAAGACTGTGATAGTCTTTCGTGTGTGTGTGTGTGTGTGTGTGTGTGTGTGTGTGTGTGTGTAAGGGATCAAGTTCTTTCCTTTGCATACAGATACTGGTTTATGATGGAGCATCATGGTGGAAACCACTGCTCTCTCCCCATTGACTCATCTTGATGCGCCTCTGCTGAAGATGGCCATAAATCTAAGAATTTAGTCTGATTCTGGATCCCATTACACTGGTCTGCGTGTCTGTCTTAAGTTGTAACACCGTGTTTTTTGGAGTGAGTTTTCGATAGTCCGTGGTGTTCAAGTGAGTGTGCTGTCAGCCACACCTCCGGTCCTTGTAATAAGTTTTGGATTGGGTATCCCCCAACATTTTTCTCATTTGTAAGCTTGTTTTGGCTATCCTTTGACCCCTTACAATATTTCCATACAAAATTTAGGATCATCGTGTCCAGTTCTGCAAAAGAGAGGAGGATAGAAAGAAAGCTCTGCTGAATTTTCCTAGAGATGGTATTGAATCTGTGGTTTTGCTTGGGCTACACTGCCATTATAAACATGTCAACTTCCAGAACATACAGACCCTTCTCCCATAGCCTTCCATCTCAGTGAATCTCTTTAGTGGGATTTTATGGTCTTCAGTGGTCACCTTGAAGAGATCATTTCTCTACACTGTTGTTAACTCTATCATCTTTTATTATAGTTGAAATTATTTCCCTAACTTCAATTTTGGATTTAAAATTGCATATACACATACACTTACACATACATATACATATATACTTATATACACACATATGTAGATATATGTATCTATGTGATATCTATGTGATATATATATGTGTGATATATATTTATGTGTATAATTGATTTTCAATATTATCTTGTAGTCTATTGCCTTATCAATCTTTCTTATTATCCTTATTGTGCATGTGATTTTTCTTGAGAAATTTTTTTAATATACAAAATCATGTCATCAGCAAATAGAGCATGTTTTACCGTCTCTTGTCCAATCCAGTTATCTTTTGTGTCTTTACCTCAAACCTTCTGAACACTCCTTCTAGCGTAAAATGGTAATGGTGAAAAAGGACCATTTTTGTCTTAGGAGGAAAGCCTTTGGTCTTTAGTCATTAGGCAGGCTCTCAGGTGGGTATTTGATCAGGTTGAAGTTATTGATTTGTTTTAACTGAAATTGACCGTCTCTGAGTATGCATTCACTGATTACATGTCCAACAGTGAAAAAGATGGGGAGGCAAGGTCAACACCTCCCCAGGGCAGCAGGAGCTGCGGAGCCTTTGGGATGTATGGCGGTTGCTCAACTATCTTATGATAAGGAGCTGCTTGTCCCTTGTCTCGTGTGCTGTGCTCTTAAAAGAGGTGACGTGGGAGAGTGCTTCTTCTCTGCTGGAAAGAACTTTGCTTTTCTACTTGATGCAGAACAGTTTCGTCCTCTGAACTGATCTCAATTTTTAAACTAGATTTATTTACGTGAGTGAGCGTTTCAGCTGCATCGATGTCTTTGTGCCATGTGTGTGCTGGTGCCTGCAGGAGTCAGAAGAGGGTGTTGGAGCCTTTGGAACTGTAGTTACAGATGGCTGTGAGCCAACCAGGGAGGTACTGGGAACCAAACCCAGGTCCTCTGCAAGAATAGCCAATGCCCTCAACAGTCTGTGACAACTCTCCAACCTTTGGCTTTATCTTTTATAAAGCTGTGCTTCACACCTTTGTGCTTTGTAAGTCTGACGGATGCTCAGGATTTAGTGGGAACTGAAGTTATTCTAAATCACTGATGTGGCAGCAATTTATATCGACCTTAGATGCCATTACTATAGATTTTAAAAAGGTATTTAGTAATCTTTAACACCAAAGGTAGCCATATGCTTCACTGAACTATGGAGACTTCTGTGATACATTTGGTCATAAAGTCCTCCTAACAGCAATAAAGGAACTGAGGAGTTCTTGCTAGCTCTGGCATGCTGTGTGGAATGAAATTTTGAATGGCTTATTTCTGCATTAGAGGCAAACATCAACCTTCTGGGGTTGTTCACACTCCGGCATCTTGCATCTGTTGTGTTTATGACAGAAACAAGAAAGGAGGCGGGGGGGGGGGGAAGAAAAAGCATAGTGTTTAGTCATCTGCTGGTTCCATTTGGTGCTAAATTCATACTTCTCTCCAGAGTGCGAGAATGCTAATTTATTTTATGTATCATGGGAGGATTGAAGCCATTCCTAGACACACGGGTATTTAAACTGGTGAAACCGAACAGCAAGTGCTCTGCATGTGGGTAATCTAGGCTCTGTGTACAGATTTCCTTTCATTTTGAAGACAAGAGTTTCCCCGAAGTCATCCAGGCTAGCCTCAAAATTCACAATTCCCTCCCTTTCCCCAAATTAACTAGGATTACAGTGTACACCTGTATACGTTTTTATAGAGAGTCTTGAACAGGAAATATCTCTATCGGTTATGGGCCTGGACTTAAGCATCAATCATTTTCTGGGGCATAGGCCTAGCAAGCTATCTATCCAGCGGTTGAGTTGTCTTCTTATGAGCTTATCAGCTCTCATTGAGGCTTTGGGTGAGCCTCAAAGGTGGCCGAAATGAAAACTGCAGCCAAGTGTTGAGGTGCAGTGTGGTGTACTTCAAGTCTCTAGAGAAATATCAGAGCGGGACGCTTGCTTCACCCATTTCTGTGCCACTTATCTGCCTTTGACCTTTTAAGCATTCTCTGGCATTTTAGTCATCCTAAGAGAGGACATGATTTTGTATCTCATCGAGATATTCCAAGCTGCAACTGCATGGTCTCAATCATTGACTGGAGTAGATAAACATGCATTAGACATATGCATGGTTTTGCCAGGTCCCTTCATGAAGCTTCCATTCTATTGAAAAACACACTCAAAGTAATGAGTATAACCTATATTGATAAGAAGAAGAAGAAGAACATGAAGCAAGGAGAGGGGATATAGAAAGCTGAGTGAAGTCTCTGGGATCCACATGGTGGGAGGGGAGAGCCAGCACCCGCAGGTATCCCCCTCCCTCCATATGGGTGCCTGGCATGTGCACATATCCACACATAGATTGAATGAATGAGTGAATGAATGAATGAAGAAATGAACATAATGGGGAGTGAGTGAATGAGTCCAGTCATAGATCTAGAACAGCATGCCGACACTGGAAAGGCCTAAGTTAGGGAGGTGACTAGATTCTTGGAAAAATAGCTAAGGAAGCCTATGAGGCAAGTTATCAGTGAGCATGGAGAACGTGTTCGGAACTTTTCTCTCTCTTTTTTTTTGCTGTGATAAAACACAATGACCAAGGCAACTTATAGAAGGGAGGGTTTATTTGGGGTCCATGGTTCCAGAGAGATAAGAGTCTGTCACCATGATGGCAAGGAAGCGTGGCGATAGGCAGGAGTTTTGACTGAAGCAGCCGAGAGCTCAGATCGCAGGCAGGGTCTACTGAGGGGAGCAAACTTGAGTTTTTAAACTCTCAAAGCCCTGCCCCTTCCCTTCAGCGATGCATGTCCTTGAACAAGGCCACACCTCCCAGACCCCCTAGACCTCACCCAGTGCGAACCAAGTATCAAAATGCCTGAGAGTATACGGAAGGACAGATGTCTCTTTCAAACCACCGCATGAAATATTGAGGGAAGAGTGTGAAAATGATACAGGAAGATCTGAAGAAAGAAGTAATGGATTAAACTCTGAATAAATGAGGATAACAGGTTTTTTTTTTCCTCTTGACAGATTGACTATGACATATTAGAGAGAGACATTTAAAGAAGAAAACAATTTTTTTTTTTTTTTTGGCTTGAACAACTGGAATGGATGCCATTCACTGTGGGAATAGCAGTTGGGAGGAGCTTAGCTTTTTTTACATCTCCTGTTTGAGAGAGTTATCGAGCCAACAGACTTCTCTCAGTTATCTTAGGCATTGCTTACCTACATATTTAGAAAAACTCTCTTCTCTGCGAGGCATACGCTTCATATACTTTATACGTCCCAGATTTGTTCTTATCTAGTTCACCAATTTTAGCCTCCTCTTCTTATTTCAGCATATAAATAACAACTTCTGGGATAAATGCAACATCAGAGCTAGGCAATAATTTGCACTCGTATTTTCTCTTAACAGTCCAACTGCACTGTGTAGACATCTTAGTTAGAGTTTCCATTTCTATGAAGAGACACTGTGACCAAGGCAACTCTTATAACGGACATCATTTACTTGGGGCCGCCTTACAGGTTCAGAGGTTCAGTCCATTATCATCAAGGCAGGAGCATGGCAGCATCCAGGCAGGAATGATGTAGGAGGAGCTGAGAGTTCTCCATTTTTGTATGAAGGCAGCTAGGAGAAGACCGGCTTCCAGGCAGCTAGGAAGAGGGTCTCAAAGGCCACCCCTGCAAGTGACACACTTCCTTCCACAAGGCCATACCTCTCCATAGTGCAATAGTGCTACTCCCTGGGCCAATCCTATTCAAACCATCTCAGTAGACAGTGAAACCCAATCAGGGCAAGATTGTTGATCTAAGTTGTTACCACAGGGACACCAAAATAGCTTCTGGCAAACATACCCATTGTGGAGCATCTTCGCCTACCTTGGGTTCAAGGTCTTGCTTCCTGCTGGAGAATGTACTAGAAAGCAAATCTTCTCTAGCACTGCCTAAGATTCACAGCAGCAAAGCTGGAAGGATGCCGTTCTACTCCGGTGCCAAGAGCTGTCATCATTAGTTTCTTTAAAAGAGGCCTTAGCCAGAACAGTCTCAAGAATAGTTTATAAACAAATCTCACTAGCCTCATTTGGAGCACAATTGAAACAATTTATTTTTATGCTTAGCAGATCTTACCTTTTTTTTTTTTTAATAGTTGTAATCGCAAGTATAATTTTCCAAGATTAGAAATGTTGTTTCGTGGATATAATTAAATTATCATCTTCTGCCAGTAACTCTCAGAATCTTCTCACTTCCTTACTGGTGGCCACAGATATTGTTAAACGCATTAAGACCTGTCGCTACTCTTAAGCAAAGCCCAGGGGAATTGGAGTATTCGAGCCCCAGTGAAACAATTTGGTGCGAGACATCATTGTATCAACGTCTAAGCACAACATAAGCAATGGCTTGATAGTATGTGCTAAGTCGTGCTGTGGAGGAGGACTCTGTATCTGATAGTATTCGATATGAGAATTGAAGAGAGTTTAGAGGATAAATAGGAATGTCCCAGAAGGTACAAGAGAAGATGGGAGTTCAACTCATGAAAACGTCTTAGCCACCTCATGTGACTGACTGTGTGGCTGGAATAGAGGGTGCCTGGCGGTTAGAACAGGAAGAAGGAAGGCCGGGGACAGATCTTTGTAATTAGTATACACCGTGAGCTTTATTTAGGATACCTTATAGTTAGTCTACTGGTGTGTGGTGATCAGATTTGAATTTTCAAAAACTGCCTCTGGAGGAGTTATAAAGTATCAATATGATAAAAAGAAAAAACAAACTTGTGTTCTTTGCAACACTTTCCTTCTTGCCTCCTCTTCTCCCCTGTTCACAGGCAGCCATCTTTACAGGAATAAAATACTCTTTTCTCTCCCCCGAATGCATGCTCTGCTAGGGACAAGGAGACAGGTACACGGTGGAGAATAATACGATGAGAAGAAACGAATCAAGGCTGATGTCTCTGGGCTGCAGAGGAGTCAGTTGACAATCGGGACCGCTCAGGCTGAAGAGGCTCGACAAAACATGGGAAATAAAACAGTCAATGATTTCTATTTAAGGCGTATTTGTCTTGATCCCCAAATTTAGCTATGCACTTGGAGCTTGGAAAGGTGGGGAATACCTGTCCATTTAAATCCCGTTTCCACGGCCGCCTAGGAGGACAGTAAGAAACATTTAGTGAGGCAATATGGCCTGAAGTTTGGTCATAAAACTAGATCAAGTAAGGAAATGTAGGAAAGGTGTTTTGCATTGAATCATTTAACCTCATTAGTACCCTGGAAAGTTGGAATTATTATCCTCATTTTGTAGCTGAAGTTAGGTTAATTATTCTACTTGAAATTGCCTGTGACTGGAGGGGTTTTGCGTTCCGACCTTGTAGTTATGGCCAGCTCTTGCTCTTTCCATTGCAATGAGTCTGATTTCTTGCCTTGGAAATGTGCCACGTGTCGCCTTTTTTTTTTTTTTTTTTTTATTTTTTTTTTTTTTTTTTTTTTTTTTTTTTTTTTAAGCTTATCTTAGGTTCATTGGGCCCAGGGACATGTATATATTATCTATTTTTCCAATCTTTCCCAAGGTCAAGTGTGCATATGCTCTAACTATAAAGCACAGAGGAGACCGCATTAGTGAGGCAAATATCAGGCCTGATATTTCAGAACAGAGGCCAAGGGATTTTATTTAGCTTGGCCAATTTGGATTTGAATACTTCCAAGTGTGAGGAGAGCATTTCTAGTGAGCCTGGGCCTTGCCATTCCTGTTCCCTATTTCCAACATCTGTTCTATTCATGCCCCCTGCTTAGAATAAACATCAGAATTCATAGTCTTTAACTTTACATTAACACCTTAGAACAGACGGTTCAAGCTTGTTGAATTAAGCTAAAAAGCCAAACAAAAGTTCTCCTGGAAAAGCAACCCTTAGACAATCATTACTAAGAGATTATATTTAGAATTTTTTTTTTTTGTTTTTTGTTTTTGTTTTTGTCATGAGAAGCAGAATGTCCCATTCAACTTCATAGTGTCAATTTCCGCTCTTTGTCCTACACAACCCTGACATAATTCTTAGTGTCCTTTGAATCATTTTATGGACCACAATTCAGTATCAAGCCATAGTTTTGGCCCCAGTGAAATGGGTGTGTGTGTGTGTGAATTTCACGGAGATTTTCTCTCAGGCAGGCTTTAATTCAGGAGTTGGGGTACCAGATAGCCACAATCCCACAGAGCTTCCCATGAATCAGGAAACTGGGTCCTTCCTCATCTCATATGAATCTATGGACTACAGAAGGTGAGTTTTAGAAAGAAGTTTATCGTTATTTCGTAGGTAAGAGCCCTCAGGACAGAAAGAAGACGGAGTGCAGGTCCCGTCGATTGGGTCATCTGGGAGCTTTGGTAATTAGAAGGATGACAGGCATGGGATGAAGCATGGGGAACATCTAGTTAGCCCACCCACGAGGTCCAGGTACTTGCCTAATCGTCAGCCACATCCTCAGGCATAGTTTCCAGCCGGGGCTAGTCATTTAGGAGAAGAGCTAACAAAGAACCAGAAGCCAGTACACCCTCCTGACATTCCTATATCCAGACAAGGACAGGACTGCCAGTTGGACCACGTGACATTTCTGAAAGTGCTGCTTTCAGGTCCCCGTCCTAAAACAGCCTGGCTAGTTCCATCTCCTATTATCCTCAGGTTTTCTTATCAATATTCTCTAGATCAATTAAGCGGTGTGTTTGTAATCTGAGCCATTCTAGGAACGACAATCATGTCTATATCCCTGTCCTTTGTCTCTCTTCCTTCGAATCATCACAGGACAGGACCTAAAGAACATATTTTTGTCTTTTGACAGATACTAAAGCTACTGAAAAGAGACAGAAATAATGTTGAGCAAAATGTATAGGGAGATGAGATCCAGCCTTGAATCCTATCCACAGCTGGCCCAAGAATGAGAAAGCAATTGATTGTCCGGGTAAAAGAAACTCCCTGGCAACTCAACAGGGTTGATAGTCTAAGAAACAACTGCTCCTACTCCTTTGTATTGGAGAATTACTATCCCTTTCCTTTTTTTTTTTTTTTTTTTTTTTTTTTTTTGATAAATAAGCATAAAGAGCAGTTCTAACATCTCCCCACAGGATTCCTTGAGAGAAGCAATCTCTGGAAATTATGTTGATCAGAATAAAAACTGCTATATAACCATAAGGGCTGATTCACTAGCCTGGAAACTGAGGCAGGAGAACATGGAGTCTGAGAACAGGTTGTGAGGTCCCATGTCAGGATGCAAGGAAAGAAGCAAGTACTGATGTTTGCGTAGGTCTTTTAGTGTTCACCCTGGTGTCTTTCAGTTATCCAAGGTATGCATTAATCATCCCTGATACATACTTCAGAGATTCATGTACTACTACCCAATGGCTTCCCATTTGCCTATTTGAAAATGATCCCTCCTTCTGTTCTCTCCTTGGCCGTTTTTTGACCTATTGATATAAAATAGAATAGACTAGCAGTGGAAGACTCTCTCTGCGACTTAATGATGTCTATAATGATTGTAAGCTCCCGGAATCTCTGTTTTCCTCAAATATTTCTTTGCCATCTGTTCTTGTTCCATATCTTGTGCCCCTCAGGTCGGTCACGGTCAAGTATTCCTATCTCCCGATTTATGTTGGAGAAAAACCATCCAATTCAGCATGCCTCCACACTGTTTTGTCTTCCAGTAGAACATGAAGCTGCCCAGTGACCAGTAAACTAGTCAGCATGTGGCGTCTTGGCAGAGGGAGGACTGGGGAGAGAAGCCAACCCCACACAGAATCCAAATGGCAAAGAGTACACAGGCTTTCTTGCTACCTAATCTCAAGAAAACAAACAGTGCTCTTTCTTAGCTCCCCTTCCTCCCCATCCCCCTTACCAGAGTGGCTTTATTGGCTCCCGAAGCTTCATTTGAACGCCAGAAAGAGAAATGTGAGAATTTGCATGCAGTCCTGCTTTGCCCAGCAGAGTCTCTGCTGAGGAATTCTACATGGGCAGGGAAGCAGCTTAGCAGGGAGTTTTCTCTAAGCCTCTGAAATTTGGCTTTGTCTGAGGGCACACAGAATTATCCACTGCAAAGCCACTTTAGTTTTGGCTTTTCTGATGGCCAACCCAAAGATCGCTTTTCTTCTTGTGTTTATTTTCAAACAGTCATGTTTTTCTTTTCTCTTCTTTTCTTTCTTTTTAAATATAATGCCTCCAACCAGGCAGAAAGTAGACTGCCTATCCAGTTTTCTTATCACCCCCTTAACATAGGAAATGCAGTCAGCAGGGCGGGTCGAAGGTGATCTGCAGCAGTGTTCTTTGCTAAGTTACAGTTACGACTTGGCTCTATGCATGAGTTTGCTTCCTTCAACTTTAAGTAAACTTACAATTTTCATTACACATATTTATTTATTGGGTAGGATGTGTGTGTGTGTGTGTGTGTGTGTGTGTGTGTGTGTGTGTGTGTGTAGGTTAGAGAGCAATTTGTGGGAATTTATTCTCTCCTTGTAGGACCTGGGGTTTGAATTCAGGTTGTTAGGTTTGGTGGCAAGGGCCTTTACCTACTGACCCACCCATCTTGTTAGCCCTTATACAACTTAACAATCACTAAATGACAGCATCCATTCAGAAAAACACACAGCTCAAAAAGGATACAGTTGAGTGAAAGTTTCCAGCGGACATCTTGTAGCTAGTGCCTAGAAAAGAAAACAATTACCCAAACTAGATTTCTTCTCTGATGAGTCTCTGATCTCTCCTTAAGAATAATCTCCATTCTGGCCGGGCAGTGCTGGCGCACACCTTTAATCCCAGCACTTGGGAGGCAGAGGCAGGCGGATTTCTGAGTTTGAGGCCAGCCTGGTCTACAGAGTGAGTTCCACGACAGCCAGGGCTACACAGAGAAACCCTGTCTCAAAAAAAAAAAAAAAAAAAACCAAAACAAAATAAAACAAGAATAATGCTTTCTACTCTAAATTCATGTTGCCTGAGTAAAAAGTTGATATAGATGGACGCAGACAACACATCCTCCCTCCCATGTGGGATTTTCCATTCTCTTGGTGTGGCACATTCTCTTGGTTCTTCTTACTTTGTTTCCAGTTTGAACTGTTAGGAACAGGCTGCCGTGACCATCTTTGTGTCTTCTGATGAACATGTGAGCACTCTTCCATATGTGTGCATCATCTCCTAGGGGTAGGATAGACTAGTGGGACATGCACGTAATCCAGCTTCAGGTGGGTCTATAAAGGCAGCTTTCCAAAGTGGTTGTACCAATCAAGGGCCTCAAGAACATTTAGTGTGGAGATAGGTGTGATTTAAGCTAACTCTCTGTAGCATTTTCATATACAAATATGTGTAAATTCTCTAGGTTAAATATTTTCCACACTATTGATATTTTTGAGTAATAATAATAATAATAGTAATAATAATAATATGCTTGAATTCTCTATCCCCCTTTGAAGTGTATCTTCCTCTAATTTGTATTTTTAAAGATTTATTTGCTTTTATTTTATGTATAGATGTGATTTGCCTGCATATACATATGATTTGGTGCCTGCAGAGGCCAGAAGAAGGTATTGGTCCCCTTGTACTGGAGTTATACAGGGTTGTGAGCCATTATGTGGGTGCTGCTTATCGAACGGGAGCCTTCTAGAAGAGTAGCCAGTGCTCTTAACCACAGAGCCACCTCTCCAGCTCCATCTCTGACTTAGTTTTAATTCATTGGTTATTTTTGTTTCTTCAACAAAAATGTATTGGACTCATATGCCATGTATTGCTAGGTAATAAGACTCAAAATAATAAATTATATGGCTTCCGTTTAAGAGAGTTATAGTGAACTAAAGACGCCAATGTTAACAGATATTTTAATTTATTTCACTCAAAATTATAAAGCTACTTAATCTAGTATTCGTAGATTTAGTGAAGAAGTTCACTAAGAAGTAGCCAAGCTCATTCATAATTTCTAATTATTTTTAATGATTTATTCTCCAGCTGTGAATCTCTTTTTTTTAAAAGATGGACAGGCATATCTTTTTAGTTTATACACTATAGAAGTAATTTTGACTTCCTAAATAAGTATAGTTCCCTACAGTTTCATTCTTTTTCTGTACTCTCTGTTATTGCTTATTCTTTAATTTTTAAAAGTTAAAATGTTTTGAAGTTCAGCATTTTCTGATACCCATTTTGGCAATTGAGATACCATCCATGTTTGCCCTTTGGGGCTAGCACATAAGGTCATTCCACTGACATGTCCAGGGAACTGTATTTGATCCCAGGTTCCCGTCAGTAGTGCAGCATTTATTGCTGTCTGAGGGTACTACTGCCTTTACATGTAGCATGATCCCCCAAAGAAGAGCTGGCGACTCACAGGTCCCCATTTCTGAACTTACATCCTCATTCTGGAGCGCGTCTTCACTTATAATTTCACTCTGACCTTCCTTACATTTGATAAATCACAAAATGCACTTCACCTTTATCCTTACAAACACATTCTTTCTGCTTTGTTCGCATCCCAGTGAATGCATTCCCATGTTTACAGTCACTGATGGCTCCTCAGCTAAATACCATCTACTCCCAAAGCCTTAGCACTTTCCCGTGGTAAGTGTTGCATGGCTCCTCCCTGCTTCAGCCTGGCAATCCAGCCCAGGGTTAGGCACCCGTTGTTTCTCACTGCAACTGAAGTTTTGCCTGGTGTCCCTGGCTGCAATGTCATTGCTTGAGTCTCTGCAAATGGCTAATATCCAAGGCCTCTTCCAAACACTCACGGGATCTTGTCCCTTTCAGGGTTCCTTGGCCTCGCCAGCTGCGTCTGTTACTTTCCGGCTCTGGTTTTCTCTGTAATGTCACCCCCAGTAGCATGCAGGCTTCTCTCCTTTCTGTGCTCCGGTTTGTGACCTTATGTTTTCTTTTGCTATTGTTTCACTCTGCACTGTTCACAGAACAGCTTCTTCTCCCTGTTTTAAGGTTCACTTTGTTACAAACTCCTTCCTGCATTGGTGACTGCTCAGATGCACCCAGAGGATGCTGTGCTAGGCAAGGATCACAGAAAGAAAAAGACAAAGACACGATGATGTCATTTCTGTACGAATTCCAAAAGGAGTCTGAGTTTTAGAAGAGTGTTTTATGGTGACTGCTAGGGGGTAGGGCATGGAGAAAATGAGAATCAGTTAAGGGATTCAAAATGAGATTTACAAGTTCTGGGTATCTAATTATAATGATAGATAATAATAATGTTTTATTTATTTAAAATTAATTGGAAGAATAGACTTTAAGTATTCCTACAACATATACGTGTATGGTGATTAGGTATGCCGAGAGTGATTCTAATAAATTTAATTGCAGAAATCGTTACTTGATATGTGTGTGTGTCTGTGTGTATATCATCTTGTAGACCTTGAATATATGCTAGTTTATCAGTTATGCCTCCAAAATCTCTCTCAAAAATTTACTTTAACCCCCTTAAGCTGAGAATTTTCCTTTGTGCTGTAACTTTATTTTAGTTCCTATATAATTTTAAAATTTTACTTATTTTTTATTTTTAAAATAAACGTATTTATTTATTTATTGAGTATGTGCACATATGCATGCATGCACCTGTGAGCCTCAACATACATATGAAAGTCAGAGGACAACTTTTGGAAGTTTTTCTCTTTTTCCAAGTCCAACCCAGGGGTCAAACTCAAATCATCACACTTGGCACCAAGTGTCTCTACCTGACACAACTATAAAACAATATTTATTGTGGGCTCTGGATTCTTTCAATCCTATTGTATCCTATTCAATTCTATTGTGTCTTCAAAATACCATACTACCATTGGGCTCCTCTACCCAACTTCTCCCAGTGTCTACTTCGCTGTGGGTGGAGTATCTATCATCCCTCTCTTTTTCTGTGGTCCTCTGTGATCCGTGTTTTAGGACACATTTCCATTTTTAGCCCGCTTTTTCTAGCTTCTTTTTTTTTTTTCTACACAAGAATTCTCTACAGTTTTGCGGCCTGCCAACTGCCTCATTTATTCACATCTTTCATTTCCATTATAAATTTGCAACTCCCCCAATCTCTGCTGATTTGGAGCGGGATGGACGGATAGATTTACCTTGGGAAGGAAATCATGCATTTCGGATCAAGATAGCAAGAAACAGGGAAAAACAAATATTAACTTTTCTCTCTTCCCCACTCTCTGCTCGCACAAAACTCATGGTCTCCTGGTACGTTTGACAAATGATGGGTATACTGTACCACCAGTCATTCATGACTGGGTAACTGAAGCGTTTGTCGAAGTCTGTCTCTCCTTTTGCTGTGAAAAGCCCAGGCCTTGCTGCTGTACTTGGGTTAGATTCTGCCATGCATGGTGGCTTCCTCACAGCGAGCTCCGCTGGAGAGATCTTTGAGCGGGAACAAGCATGTGCAATTCTTATTCTCATTCTTTTTATCCTCTGAAGATTCTACCTAAAGACTTTACTGACTTTTTGGGGTAACAGCGAAAGCCCCGTGAGGCTCCATTATTCTCCTGTGCAGTTGAAACCCCGAGTATGCTTGGGAGAGGGTCTCCAGGGCACCCCAGGATGGCTGGCGAAAACTAGCTCATCACATGCCAAAGTCTCCGCAGCAAACCAAAAGAGAAACTCCTCTTTGTTGTAGTTGCCCAGGTATTTTGTTTTCCTCCCAGCGTTTATCAAAGCATCTGAGCTTCTCCTCCCCCTTGTAACAGCCATAAAATAAAGGATGTGTGGTTTTTAACGGCATCAACTCCAAAGTCCCAAACAAGAAATCCAAAGCAAAGGGTGTTATTATTATTATTTTTTTCCGTTTGTCTCTGATGGTTGATCCTATTTGTGGCATTTCAGATTTCTCTCTTAACTTTGAAAATGAATACTTGAAATATTAACACAGTTGCAAAGTACTTTTTTTTTATAGAACATGATTCTAATATTTTCAACTGTTAATATTCAATAAACAGAATAGTTATTTTAAGATATATTTCACTGTTATGTCTCCCTTTTCATTTCTGATTTTTTTTTATTGATTTAAGTTTTATTGCATTATGATGAGAAAACATACATGATTTCAATTTATCTGAATTTGTTAACATTTAAAAACATATTTTAAGTAAATAGAATTAAACCACATTCTTGTTTCCTTTTGTACCCCAACTCCTCCCAGAGACTCCCCTTTCAATACCTACAATACCTTTTTTGTCATATTCTTTAAAATTTATAAAAAGTTATAACAATAAAAATGAGTATTATAAAAGTTGTTTGATATAAAACAACAATCAATTTATCAGTCTTATGTAGATGCTTGTCTACAGCAACACTGAAAATACATACGTTTTTCTCAATATAAATTTTAAGTAACTCCAAACATATTAACTGTATATTTTAAAATAATACATCACTACTAGTATTTTCTTAAAAGAACATCAATAGATAAAGTCTTTTGTTTGTTTGTTTGTTTTGTATTTAGTAGAGCTTAAAATCTTGGCTCTTACTGTGGTACAAGCCCAAAATAAGAACAATTTTTAGACATTGGATTTCATTGTAATAAGGCTGTACTTCAGTGACCCTCACATCACCAAAGGATTTTACCTCCATCATAGCTAAGCTGAGAGTTGACAGTTCTGCTGCGCCAAGGAATGAATTGTAGGCACGATTTTTGGATACAGGCTTCCTGCTATGGTCAAAGCTATTTGACTTGAGTGAGTGACTTTATTCTCAGCCCAGAGAGAACAGGTTACATTCATTTAAGAAATGGTGTGTGCAGAAGGAGTTGGAGAGACTAACTATGGAGCAGAGACTGAAGGCAGGACAAGCCAGCCTGCCTGATATAACTGTCTCCTGAGAGGCCCTGACAGTACCTGACTAATACAGATGTAGAGGCTCACAGCCATCCATTGAACTGAGTACAGGGTCTCCAATGAAGGAGTTAGAGAAAGGACCTATGGAGCTGAAGGGTTTGCAGCCCCTTAGGACAAACAACAATATGAGCTAACTAGCACCCTCAGAGCTCCCAGGGACTCAACCACCAACCAAGGAGTACACGTGGTGGGGCTGATTGCTCTGGCAGATGTGTACAGTAGAGGATTGCAAAGTTGGTCATCAATGGGAGGAGAGGCCCTTGGCCCTGTGAAGGTTCTGTGCCCCAGTGTAGGGGAATGCCAGGGCCAATAAGTGAGAGAGGGTGGAGTAGCAAGCAGGGGGTGGAGGCAAACAGGGGTTTGTTCTTGTTGTTTTTTTGTTTTTGCTTTTGTTTTTGTTTTTGTTTTGGAGGGAAAACTGGGAAAGGAGAGATCATATGACATGTAAATAAAGAAAATATCTAACAAGAAAATAAGAGAGAAAGAGATGGTGTGTGTGTTAAGATGATCTATCCATAAAGTCATTCACCAACTGTTTCAATGAACAATGGCTCTGCTTGGAGGGCGGCACAGACATTAGGTGTGGGGAAGAATCTGGTTCATTGGCTGTGATAATTTGGAAAAGCATTCATCTCAGAGAAAGAGTAACTTATAAAGTCCTATTCTTCAGACTTGATACAATAGTTAACAAATGTCCAGCAAAACATTCAGTCTCACTCTTTGTTGTTCTCTTACAAGCCACCTCCCAATTTAATTGTCTATATTTCTTTTGGCTGTATAAATACTTTTGAAATATGTAAGCTGTTCTAAAAAACATAGTATAATGTAAAAACATGAAATAAACAATGCTACTAATAGAGAGGCTGAGATAGGAGAAGCAAGATTTCAAGACCATTATGTTGTACACAGCAAGACACTGTCACATACAAACAAGCTGAAAGTGTATATGGGTTGTAGAATATTGGACCTATTTCTCCAGTTACCAAATTAGAGAGACTATTGGATGACAGTCAACAAATTTCTAATTCCTCATATTTTTGGATTTCAATCAATTAGGATATGTTAGTAATATTAATTTTCATATTAAGATATTAAGAAAAAGTAATTGTTACTTCCTGTTGTTTTTGTTGTAAGAAGTGGAATTAGGTTTGTGTGAATTTGTTGAAAGATTACTTTCTTGCTTCTTCTAGGGTGTAGTTTTGCCCCTTATGTTGGTGTTTTCCATCTATTATCCTTTGTAGGATTTCCACAAATCTTGGATTTGTGGAAAGATATTGTGTAAATTTTGTTTTGCCATAGAATATCTTGTTTTCTCCATCTATAGTAATTGAGAGCTTTTCTGGGTATAGTAGCCTGGGCTGGCATTTGTGTTCTTGTAGGGTTTGTATGATATCTGCCCAGGATCTTCTAGCTTTCATAGTCTCTAGTGAGAAGTCTGGTGTAATTCTGATAGGCCTGCCTTTATATGTTACTTGACCTTTTTCTTTACTGCCTTTAAAATTATTTCTTTGTTTAGTGCATTTGGTATTTTGATTATTATGTAATGGGAGGAATTTCTTTTCTGGTCCAGTCTATTTGGAGTTTGGTAGGCTTCTTGTATGTTCGTGGGCATCTCTTTCTTTAGGTTAGGGAAGTTTTCTTCTATAATTTTGTTGAAGATATTTACTGGCCCATTACATTGGGAGTCTTCATTCTCTTCTATACCTATTATCCTTAGGTTTGGTCTTCTCATTGCGTCCTGGATTTCCTGTATGTTTTGGGTTAGGATCTTTTTGCTTTTTGCATTTTCTTTGACTGTTGTGTCAATGTTTTCTATGGTGTCTTCTGCCCCTGAGATTCTCTCTTCTATCTCTTGTATTCTGTTGGTAATGTTTGCATGTATGACTCCTGATTTCTTTCCTAGGTTTTGTATCTCCAGGGTTGTCTCTCTTTCTGATTTCTTTATTGTTTCTATTTTAATTTTTAGATTCTGGATGATTTTGTTCATTTCCTTCACCTCTTTGATTGTGTTTTTCTGTAGTTCTTTAAAGGATTTTTGTGTTTCCTCTTGAAGGCCTTCTAGCTGTTTACCTGTGTTCTCCTGTATTTCTTTGAGTATGCTACTTATGTCTTTCTTAAAGTCCTGTATCATCATCATGAGAAGTGATTTTAGATCTGAATCTTACTTTTTTGGTGTGATGGTGTGTCCATCACACCAAGACTTGCTATGGTGGGAGAATTGGGTTCTGATGATGCCATGTTACCTTGGTTTGTGTTGCTTATATTCTTAAGCTTGCCCCAGACCATCCACTTATCTCTAGTACTACCTGCCGTTGCTAAATCTGACTGGAGCCTGTCCTTCCTGTGATCCTGGTTGTGTCAGAACTCCTCAGAGTCCAGCTGTCTCTGTGATCCTGTGATTCTGGGATCCTGTGATCCTGGGCTTGTTAGAGCGCCTGGGCGTAGAGCTTCCTCTGGGTGTTGTGGGACTGGCTGCAGAGTTAGTGCCCAAGGTCTGCTCAGGTCACTGGCTGGCCCAGACAGAAATTTGACTTATTTTATGTATATCAGTGCTTACCTACATGTATGTATATCTATCATGTGTATGCAGTGATCACAGAGGCCAGAAGAGGGTATATGATCCTCCGGCACAGGAATTACAGGTTGTGAGCCACCATGGTGGTGCTGGGAACTGAACCCAGGTCCTCTGCAAGAGCAACAAGTATTCCTAGGAGCTGAACAGCCTCTCTAGCTCTCAGTTTCTGTAAAATTCTTTCGTTTGTCTATGCTTTGTTCTGAGAACTTTTTCTTCACATTCCCAGTTCTGGTACTTAATCAACACTGATGCACAAGCAGGCTCAGTAATTGTTAGATGAGTGGGTGAATTAACCAGTAGCTTCGAGCCTCCTATTTTTATGTTATGTGCTCTTTGAAATCTGTACATGTACTTCATTTTTCTTTCCAGGTTTGTAATTCACATATTGCTTTCTCTACCCACTTGTGTAAGTTCTTCTCATACTTTAAAAAAATCCCATCTTGTGAGTTTCTTCATCGGCTGGAAGCATTTGGTGTCTTCATAGCTTGGAAACCTTGTGTGTATGTTTTTCTTCTGGCACGTTTGAAAAATACATGAAATAAATGTCAGTCTTTGAGGATCTGAGTTCTGTATTCCTCTCAATCTAGGGACATCCCCAATTGAGCTTGATATCAAATAAATATTTTGACCTGGTTTGGAAGTAGGATAAGTAGACCACCTATGAACCCAACAGTATTATTGGTTAACACAATTACAAGCATGATCGTAACCTTTAGTTTAGAAGAATGATCACCATGTATCCAAAAGAACATTTGGCACATTAAGTATATAATGTGCAATATCATTTGTGAGCAATGATCTTCTCTTCTCAAATGTTCTCGAAGCTCTTTACCCTGCCCCCTTTCTATACACTGTCATAATGTATAACTTTGCTATGCTTACTGATCCTGTCCTTCCTTGGAGGTCTCAGAAGCTTGATATTTGGGGTACTGGCACTCATTAAGGATTCTGTCATTGCCTTAGGTAGGGATGACAAAGCATATGTTCAAAATTCAGAGCACATCTGTACTTTTAAAAACTCCCAAGTCCTTACAGCATTAAAGGACTTATTCTAAGATATTCCTAGCCACCACCAAAGCAAAGGCAAGGATGTTTTAAAACTTTAACCCTCTTTGTGATAACTTAGGTACACTATTTCCCACTGAAATCCTGACAATGTCATGCTAAATAAAGAACCTCGTGCAGGCTTCTTTAGAGGAAGTTATATAATATGTATTCTGATTACACTGTCTCATAGAGAGAGTCTTCCGTGACCCTTCCTGAACATTAGCGCTTTGTGTGAGCATTTTTCACAAGGGGCTGTGCATCCCTTATACTCATTATGTTCTTTGTGTGATTTTTATCTTTATATGTTCTGCAATGTGATTTATATTGGTAAGCACTGTTGTAAACCAGGGATATGGAAATTGCCAAGAACCTCACAGGAGAAAAACTGGATAGCGTTTTTGATAAAATGTAAGGGGATGATCCATCCATTCCTTTTTCTAAAATCAATTGCTGCTTTCCATACTCATTCCCAGTTCTTACATCCACGTGGCTTCTAAGATCAGATGGGACTGGCATGCTCAGGGTTGCATGGCTGCAGGCTGCCTTCCATCTCTGCTGTTCTTGTACTGTCTCGTAAGAGGGTTGGCTGAGGATCATTATCTCCATTTCCACAAATGGAAAAGCAGATACCGAAAGAATGGGTGACTTATTGATCTTGTAGTCCTGATTTCAGAGCCCAAACTAGGACCCAGAGAAGACATGGGGGGAAATCATAGAAGTCCAAGGAAATCACATATTCTTTTCTTGGTTCATTCAGGAGCACAAGCGGTGCAGTTGGCAGCTGCTTTCGCTGTCCTCCCTACACTCTGGGAAGAGCTTAATCTCCAAAGACTGCATGGAGTAGCAGAGAGCTCTTGTTTTCAGAAGGGAAGGAACTAAATATACAACAGTACTAGCCACTTATTAACCCTAGCAGCTTTGTCCCAGGCTAGGAGAGTGTTGTGAAACACACACACACACACACACACACACACACACACACACACACACACACAGGCACACACACACCAAGTCAGTTTTTGTAACAAGTAGACTAAAGTTTAGATCTCTGTTCTTTCACCAATCTCTTCCTTTGCACTAAATATCGACTTAGTTAACATAGGTCTAGTAATGACAACTTCACCCAAAAGTATGGTGCTCACAGAGAGGCCAAATAGAAGTACTTTATAGGTTGTGTACCATATAAATCCAGACTCTATTCTTGTGTAACAAGGAAAATTCTTCCAGAACAGGAAAGAATGTAACATTGTTAGGATGAGGGCTCCCTAACAGGCTATAAAAGACAAAATGTATCCATTTTGGTCTGCGCCTTCCCGAGAGATGCTTAGTGTCTTGAAAACCTCAGCCTTCTCATTTTGAAAAAAAATGAGATGATAATCACATTTATCAAATTTTCACAATTTTTGTGGAAGATACACATAGGACATGCATGAACTAGTATAAAATGTTCACGACCCTTGGTAGCTTTTTCTAAGAAAAATTGTGGGAGTAATAATGTGTTTGTTGTTTTTTTTTTTAAAGCATGCCAGTATAGAGAATTCCTTTCTCCTAGACTTCTTCATTATCTTAACATTTGTCCCAACAAGGAGATCACATTGATACATCACTATTAACTACTACTAATGGCCTGTATTTAGACATACCAAACTTGTATAAATACCTTTATCCTGTTCTAGAATCCAGTTTAGAGAATGGCATTGCATGCAACTGTCACATGTTCCCATTCTGCTCTAGTCTATGACAGTTTACCAGGATTTCTCCTTATTTTGCAAACTTGCATGGTCTCCTCGAAGACTGCCCATGTAGCATGTGGGATGCTTCCCGGGCTGCTCCTATCTTTAAAGTTTCTCATTATTCTGAAGGCTTATGGCTTCTTAGAGAGTATCCCAGAAGTGATAATTTTTGTCCATGTGTCCATGTGATGTTACTGATGATATCGGCCTTCATCACTTGGTTAAGGTAGTGCTTGACAAGTGGTTTGTGTGTGTGTGTGTGTGTTTTCATTGCATTCTAAGCAGTTTTAGCTGGCCACCATTTATGTACATGATTCCCCTACTCTGTGATACTTTGCAATGAGAATTACTTCAAATTGCCTTTGTCTACAGATACATCCTTGCAGACTTTTCACACTAAAGCTCTTTTCTACCCCAGTTGTTATTATATTTTACTTTTAATTCCATTTATATTTCATCACCAGAAACTGCCTTGTTTCTATGTTTGCCTAGTTTATTACTTGTCTATAAGTTTCCTGACTCCTAACATGAACTTCAGGAAATCAAGGGTCTGGTGGGATTGTTCACATCTGTACTTCTAACCCAAGGGCTAGCATATGCTAAGTGTTTAGCACCTATTTTTTGGATAAATATCAGAGAATGAAAAACAGTCAATTGGTTTGTTAGCATTTGTGAAATAGAAAAAGGTAGTTGACTGCCGAAGAGTTTAATTTAGTGTTTTTAATTCACTTGGTTTGTTTTAATGGAAAGCTAGATGCAAATATTAATATCCCTGGGAAACAAGCTAATGGAATATTGGTAATTCAAGCTGTCTAATAATGTGCTAAGTAATGTGTCAGAGTTTTCCGTGACTTATATGGGTGTGATGATGAGCTTTAGTTATCATCTTGTCACAATCTAGATCCCTCTGGGAAGAGAGTCTCAGTGAAGGTATGCCTGGGCCAGCCTGGGAGCAAGTCTGTGGGGATTGGCTTGATTATGTTAATTATGGTGGAGAGGTCCACCTATTGTGAGTGGCACCATTCCCAGAGAGTGGGGAAGTGACCCGAACACTGGCATGCATGCATGAGTTCAGCCCTGTCTGCCTTTAACCATGGTGTCATGTGAGCATCTGCTTTGTGTTTCTGTTGCCTTGACATCTACATCCCTGTGATGATGGACAGACACCTGAAATTTTGAGCCCAATGAACCACCGTCCTCCTTTGCTTTTGTCAAGAGAATTTTATCTCAGCAACAGGAATCGAAGCTAAGACAAAGCATATATGGCTGACCAGGGACACCTTTCCACCATTGTGGCCTTTACCTATGAACTACCTCCTGTTTCCTAGAGTAGAGCTTCAGAATCTGAAGGATTGTAGAGACCCCTGATGCCCTTGATTAACTCCATCTGACTGCTAACTGCCTACTGTCTTTAGTTTCCCCCCTATCTCACTTGCCCCAAGGGAGCATCCAGGTAATATGTCTTTCTTCTGTGACCAGTAGTAAGATTTTGTTTTTTTTTTTTTTTTAAATCTTTTTAGGATTTAAAATCTCCAAGCCAGAGGGATGAAATTGCAGGGGCCCGGGCCACCTTGAAGGAGAACTCCCCTCTCCTGCATTCGATTTGTTCAGCCTGCTTGGAACATTCCGACGTTGCTTCACTCAAAGCCAGTAAGGACACTGTCTGTGAAGAGATCCAGAATGCTCTTGATGTAATTTCAAATGCTTCCCAAGGCATCCAGAATGTGCCAGCTCCTCCTGAACCTCAGGCAGCCACACTGGGAAGTGCTCTCGATGAGCTGGAGGTAAGCAGAGCGAGCCAACAAGGCGACTAAATGTCTCACACAAGAAAGCAGGCGCAGACTTTCCGTTCCCACGGTGGAGTCTGGAGAACTTTTATTTTTATCATTCATCAGTCTTGGTGACCTTCCCGGGTCTTTCCAATGAATTGATTAACAACAAGATTTCCTATCAGCATGCTTCGCACGCCTATGCTTAAGAAGCTTTTACACTGGAATTGCTTGGGATTCCAGTGAAGACTTTATTTTACGTAGACCAGCTTCTAAAACGTAGGATCTATTTACCATACAATATTTATGATCTGCACCATTCTATGTGCTTGGGAATATATCTGGTCAGTGCTGGTGTCCAGGGTTTCTATGTTAGCAAGAGCACCTAGGTTAAGAAACATGCTAACCACTATAAATAACCAGCTAGCATAGAACGTTATGAAGGTAACTTCAAAGATCTGAGGAGTTTAAGTCAGGATCAGATGGAGCTCTAGAACATAGGCTCAAGGCTACTTACCCTGTGTTTGTGACAGCATAGAAGGCAGGAACCTGGTTGAGGAGTCATGGGGGGAAGTCCACAGCTCAGGTAAAGAGCCAATGGGATCCAGCTAGAACCGGCTGTGCCAGCTCTTCCTCTGAACAACTGGGACTCTTTGCAAGGCTTTTTTTTTTTTTTTTTTTTTAAACACACTGAGACTTATGTCCTAAAGGAATGATGTTAGCACCCCAGGGGCACAGGCTAAATGCAAATAAGGTGAGAAGCTGGGAACCAGGCGGGAGGTTATGGTTAGAACCCAAAGTCACCAATTACCTTATGTGCATCACCCCACTCTGTCTCATGCCAACAAGGCTCAGTTTTGTAGGTAGGAGTCAGCTAGATGATGACAGAATGGATGTATGGTGCATGAGCAAAGGGGAGGAGTCACAGTGGATGTTGCATGCCGAGTCCTCTAGCAGCACATGGTGGAGTTTATGGTCTGCGATGGTATTAGGAATTAATATCCAGGAGGCTAAAAAACCAAGATGAAGTCTGCCTAGAAAGGACCTAGAAAGCTTGGGCCCATCAACAGACCTTTGCATCTCTCAGTTGCTGAATATATAGGCAATCTTCCCAATGAAGATCATGAACTCTGGGGTCAGAAAGGTTGACCTGCGTATCAAATTGTCCACAATTTGATAGTGAGTCCTACTTGAAGTGGGAGGTAGCTATCATATGTCTTGAATAGCATAGATAGTTAATTTTAAATTTTTGTATAGTTATTTTTTATTAGATATTTTCTTTATTTACATTTCAAATGTTATCCCTCTTCCTGGTTTCCCTTCTAGAAAACAAAACCCTGTTCCCTCCCCTCTCCCCCTGCTCACCAACCCACCCTCTCCCACTTCCTGGCCCTGGCATTCTCCCATACTGGGGCATAGAGCCTTCACAGAGCCAAAGACTTTTCCTTCCTTTGATGACTGACTAGGCCATCCTCTGCTACATTGCAGCTGGAGCCATAAGTCCTCCCACGTGTACTCTTCGGTTGGTGGTTTAGTCCTTGGGAGCTCTGGGGTTACTAGTTAGTTCATATTGTTGTTCCTCCTATGGGGTTGCAAACCCCTTCAGTTCCTTGGGTCCTTTCTCTAGCTCCTTCATTGGGGACCCTGTGCTCAGTCCAATAGATGGCTGTGAGCCTCCACTTCTGTATTAGTCAGGCACTGGTGGGGCCTCTCAGGAGACAGCTATATCAGGCTCTTATCAGCCAGCACTTGCTGGCATCCGCAATAGTGTCTAGGTTTAGTGATTGTATATGGGGTAGGATCCCCAGGTGGGGCAGTCTCTGGATTGTCCTTCCTTCAGTCTCTGCTCCATACTTTTTCTCTGCAACTCCTTCCATGGGTATTTTGTTCCCCCTTCTAAGAAGGAAAGAAGTATCCACACTTTGGTCTTCCTTCTTGAGTTTCTTGTGGTTTGTGGATTATACTTTGTGTATTCCGATCTTCTGGGCTAATATCCACTTATCAGAGAGTGCATACCATGTGTGTTCTTTTGTGACTGGGTTACCTTACTCAGGATGATATTCTCCAGATTCATTTTCCTAAGAATTTCATAAATTTTAATTGAATAACTATATAGAAGAGGTTTTCATTAGCCATAGGAAGGCTATAGGCAAAGCTGGTCAGAAGATCAGAGACTCAATTTTGAACAAGTTGAGGTATTCATCAGGCCTTCGAGTATGATGTTAAAGAACACTGGTTACCCGAGTCCAACAAGGAGTACCTTCCTGAGATGTAACAGTGTGGTGTTTCATTCCTGGGTTTACATTTCAGCTGTGGCATTTGCTACATTTGTTACCTTGGCAACAATACTTATGGACCTATATGTTGTCTTATTTTATAGGAGGCCAATAACGATATCACAGTGTCATCAGGTTAAATGAATTGATAATACAGGTTTGAATGTTTAGAGCAGTTCATAGTGAATACTCAGTCTTAGCATCATTATAGAGACTATTTGGAAGCAGATTTCCCCATAATGAAAAAAAATCTATAACTGAAGTTACGAAAGTTTTACTGAGAACAAAAAAGACCCCACCCAACTCCACAACTTTTGATCAAGCTCATAGTAAATTCATTAGATAATTAATACTTTCAAGTTTAAAGTAGCTTGCTTTCCCTTTAATTAAATGCCTTTAAACAGATTCTTCATTTCTAATCCAGTATTATCAGCTGCCAGATTATTATATGAAATCCGTGCGAAACTGCATAAAATACCCAGTCATGTGCAGAGTTTAAGGACTCAATGTCTGATAAGGTTAAAAAACAAAACAAAACAAAACAAAAACAAAAACAAAAAAAACAAAAATGAATGAAAACGAATAATCCCCCTCACCCAGTGTTCCTTCCCTGTAATGAACGCATGATAGTCTTATGTATTATATGCATATCTTGATGTCTTTTCTTTATAAGACTGAAGATCTCATTTTTTAAGACCAGTTATAGTTATGAGAAGAAAGCAGCTAGATACCAGTAAAACGTTAGACCCTAAATCAATAAAATATAAAACCTGAAGACCAAAATAAATGGCAAACTTGATCATAGCTTGAAAAGCTCTGAGTAGCTGATCAGTTATTTTCTACCAGGTGAGGGAAACGTTTCGACCTCCAGTAAGCACATGAGTGTTCTTTCACTGGAGGAGGGAGTCGTGTGAAATCCCAGTCTTGTGGATCCTGTTTTTGCCTCTTCCAAACACCATCCTTTCCAAAATTCTATCTTCATTTTTTTTTTTTTTTTGACACCTTGTCCCTATGGTCATCTACTGTCCTCGACACTACTACTGGCCTCCCAAGAAAATAGTCTCTTAAGTCACACACACGCTCCTAAAGGCATTTTCTCCTAGCAGCCAAAATCTGTGGCCTGAAGAATCTCTGCTGTGAGCCAGCTTTATGGTCTCTTTGATGCCTGCTCTGGTCTGCCTGCTTCTGCTGCGCTCACCCCCTTGGAGGTCAGAACACTTCAGTTTTTGTGCTGATTAGGGACCGGTGGAGACCTTTAGCCTCGACTGAGGTGTTTTAAGGTTTCACATGTTTCCTTCACTCCCCCTCCCCCCACCCCCACCCCACCAGTGCTTGGGTTTTTAATGACCTAGACCACTTGTTCGGAGGGTTGATTTCTTCAAAAATAAAAGGATAATGGGAAAAAAAAAAAAGTGAACTGTTGAACAAGGTCTTGGTTTCTCTTGCAACATAGTAGCCTAACCTGTCTGCTTGGATATGCCGCTTTGTAGAGGTCAGCTCTGAAGATGGCAAGCTTCCCCGCTGTGAGAAGTCCTGGTATTTGCAGACAAATGGTAACTTGGTATCAATATGCACATCCTAGGCTAGCCTTGCAGGGGCCTTGGTTTAGTATGCTACAGCAGTAGGCATAGAAAATCACTTATCCAGTGGACTTGAATGTCTAGTAGCTAGAAAGGGGCTTTTAGAGAGAGATAGCCGCAGCTGAATGATTTTTTTAAAACCATTTGTTGTAGACAATAAAAAGGTAGTCTGCCCTCGTCATGTCTGTTTTCCTTCTAGATAGGTGCATCCAAAAGAAAGCAGTTGTAGTCCACCCCCCTCTTAAAATAAAAATGAAGGGGAGGCTACTCATCTTTGCTCTTAAACACATAGAAAATTTATATAAAATACCTTCTATGAAAATGATTAAGAATTTATAGACATTACTTGGTATATAAAAATTTCATCCTTTGGGTTTTTTTTTTTTTTAATTTTCTCCAAATAAACCTAATTTTTAAAAATAAAATAAAATATAAAATATTTCTGGTTGACTAAAATTTTAAGTATTTATCTTATTTAGCTTTGTATGTGTGTACATGTGTATGTGTGTGTGTATGTATATATGTATGTATGAGGGAGCATACATGTATGAATGCATGAATAGAGGCCAGAAGAGAGCATCAGGAATTTTTCTCTGTCATTCTTCATCTATTCCTTTGAAGTAGGAGCTCTCTCCAAACCTGGAACTCTTATTTTCATGGCTAGACTTGAAATCAGTAACCCTCATTGATTTTCTTGTCTCTGCTACCATTGGGGTTGGGGCTACTGGTGTGTGTTAGATGCCTGGCTTGTTAAGTAGGTGCTAGGATTTGAACTCTGGTCCTTACAGCCACACCATTTCTCCAGCCTCTCCGGCTAAACATCTTACATGAATTATTCATTGTCACCACTGAAAATCTATTTTTTCCTTTACTGAAAAAAAAATTGCAACCCAAGTTGTATCTATTGCAAATCAGGAAGCTACTGGATAAGAGCAGGCAGGGGTTATGTGTCTAGTCTCTCTGATTCCAGAAGAATTTGTGACTGTATGCTTCTTGAGTTTTCCTTGCTGGAACTGAACAGACTCAATTAAAATAAGGTTCTTAGTTTTGTATGACTCATCAGAGAAGTTATAAATGTAGCCAAGTCTTTCTGGTGGATTAAACGCTGCCCGTGGATCATTAAGTATAAATAGGCTGTATTTGGGAAATGCTTCTTGTAACGGGGTGGAACTTTCCAGAGGACAGCGCAGGTGGAATTGTAAAGTACATTTTCCAAAGTGTTAAACAGATTTGTTTCCAGGGATGTTCTCAGAAAAGACCTCATTTATCCCCAAAGTTTTCCAAGTTCATCCTCCACTGGAACACCTTTAGTCTCTCAGTTTAGCTGGAGGATAGTGTGATAAGCAACCCATAGCAGAGTTGAGAGGAGAGAGGATGGAGAAGGGCCTTTTCAAGAATGGAAGACCTCTTTTGTTTTATTGGATATTTTATTTATTTATATTTCAAATGTTATCCCCTTTCCCAGTTTCCCCTACACAAACCCTCTATTCCCTCCTCCTACACTCCTCCGCCTGCTTCTATGAGGGTGCTCCCCCATCCACCCACTCTTATCTCATTGCCCTGGCATTCCCTACACTGGATCATTGATCCTGCACAGCAACTTGGACTTCCCCTCCCATTGATGCCCGACAAGGAATCCTCTGCTACATATGCTGATGGAGCCATGGGTCCCTCCATGTGTACTCTTGGGTTGGTGGTTTAGTCCCTGGGAGCTCTGGGGGTTCTGGTTGGTTGACATTGTTGTTCTTCCTGTCGTGTTGCAAACCCCTCAGCTCCTTCAGTCCAGAACAAGCTGGCATGAGACTTAAACTACTTCCCCAAGATCCTAATACTGTCCTAACATCTTCTGAATTTTAGCTGCAGTCAACAACAGGGCTTCAGAACAAGATGCCTGCAAGAAGTACAGCCAAGCTACAAATAATTGCCAAAACTGCCCGAACTAGATAAAACAGAATTTACTGAACATTTAACCTTTTAACAATAATTTTGTAAGTTAAATGGTTGTACTTTATATTATTTACAGGGAGCTATATTGGTAGAGGATCTGAAATAACCTTTGCTCTATTTTGCCCCTGCAAATATTCTACTGTGAAATAAATGGATGCAGTAAATATTCTGCCGGGAGCCAGACTCATTAAATGTTTATAGTGTGAAAATGTATCAGAATACTTCCTCAACAGCTACCAAGCTAAAACTTCTGCTAAATCTCTTATTCTGGGCCATGGCTGGTTGTGGGTATGAAACTTGAGATTTATTGGCAGGGGGGTCGAAAATAGAAATTGAATTAGAACACTGTACACTGTAAATTGATGGATTGATCGGAAAGGTGAATGTGAATTATAGTGTTGCTTCTGCGTTTGTGACTGAATGAGAGTCAAGAAGTGTCACATTGTAGATGAAGAGAATTTTGAAAGTGTCACTAAGCAGGAAAGTTTGCCAGTGAAGACTGCCTCAGAAACTTGAAATCCACTGACACACACATACCCTCGTGTAAAAGGTAAAAAAGCAACATTATAATCATAATTGGAATTTTTCTTATGTGTCTTTTTTTTTAACTTTTATCTTATTTTTTATTAGATATTTTCTTTATTTACATGCAAATTTCTCCTTTCCCAGTTTCCCCTCCAAAACACAAAGAAACAAACAAAAACAACAAAAACAAACCC
>NW_022196909.1:28945703-28956729 GCF_008632895.1 Mastomys coucha
CCTTCTTCTTGAGTTCCTTGTGGTTTGTGGGTTGTTCTTCCTGTATTCCAAACTTCTGGGCTAATATCTCATGTGTCTTTTTAAGCTGACAATATCGAAGGATATGTGTGTAGTTATTTTATTTTTCAGAGATGTTCTATTTTCCTCTATATATTACTTTATATATAGTTTTATATTATTTTTATTGCTAATTTCATATATTTGTGTATACATATATACATATATATGTATGAAATGTGTATTGATCAAATCTATTTCCATTCTTTACCCTCTAATTCATCTCTTGTTCCCTGGTCCATTTTTCCTTTCCAAGTTTACGTGCTTTGTTTTTCAAGCCACGGAGTTCCTGCATGTTTCCTCTATGTCCTTGGGTATACATAGAGGTATGCCAGAGCATAGTGCCTCTATGTCATCATATCCCTGTATAAAAGTGACACTGTATCCTCCAGCAGCTATCAACTGACAATAGTTCCTCAGTTAGGTATAGGGAGCCATGAGCTCTTCGCCTTCCATGCTTGATCCAGTGCAGGTCTTGCCTAAGCAGACACAGCTGCAATGGCTCAGTCAGGTCTAGCAAAGACATCCACTCTATCTGGCCCTTAAAATCTTTATGCTTTCTCTTGGGGAAAGAGAGACTATGATATAGGTGTCCCATTTAGAACCAAGAACAGTTTCTTATTCTCTGGACACTGACCTATGGTAACCAGTGATAGTATTATCATTTATTGCAAAGAGAAATATCTTTGTTGAGTGTAGAAAGACACTAATCTATAGGCATACTAATAAAACGCAGAGGGTAGGTTTATTCCTATGTCCATTTTGAAGGAAAATTGCATTAGGTTCTTCACTAGGGTGTATGACCTCTAGCTAGTCATGATTTTTTTGTGGTTTGTTCGTTTGTGGTTCAGTTAATGGCATCCTGTAGAACAGTCCTTAAAACCAACCGGTAGTGGTTGGTTATGTCCGTAATGTTTGTGCCACCATTGCAAGAGTGGGCATAGCTTGCCAGGTCTGCCACTCCTGCAGTTTGCAGGGATCATGGTTCATACGACTATTGGTTACTTTTCTTCTGTGCCTGAAACTTCTAGCACTATGAAAGCTAGCCAGCAGGAACAAAGGGTCCAGTTTGATTTCCCTAGGTTCTGGGACTCAAGTATATGGCAACCTACTTGAGCAATAAGGTCTTACCATCAAGTCTTGAACAATAACCAAGAGCAATAGAAAAAGCTTGCGATTTTCTGAGTGGAATGTTCTATGGTACTCCATTGACCATAAGCTAGAAAAGAGGTATTCTACTTCTAGTACTGGGTATTTATTTATTTATTTATTTATATTTATTGATAGCCTGTGGTGACTGGGGGAGTCATTGCCCCTCCATGATAGGATACCTCCATTTAAACTTCCTTCATATATGTATGGTATACATTTTAGCATCTACAGAGCTAGGTATAGGCTTCTCGAACATCTTCAGTGTTAGTTGTCTTGTCTGATATCCTTTCCTCTACTCTGCCCTTCCAACCCCTGCCTCACTAAAGCTCTCATGTTCCATTACATGACTTTGTTCCGTTATATCTCCAGGTGCATAGAACAATTACTCATAGCAGATGCTATAACAATCAATGAAACCAGGACGTTCAAACGTGCCACCCTCCCTCCCACCCCGCAGCATCCCAGTCAACGCCATTTTTCTCTTACTTTATTTTTTTTCTCCTTTCTCCAACTTGAACAGAATATACTAAAGAAGGGACTTAGCTTTGAATAGCGCCATGAATTTATAGTGTGGAAACCAAGAAAGTAAGTTGAAGGGATGCATTGGTCAGAATCATCTTTCTGTAATGAGCAATGGCACAAAGAAAAAAAATGTGTATCTTTATTCCTTTCTCCCGAGGAGCTGGCCATCTTTAATCTAGGTTCTCTGTGATTTTCAGGATGTGCTGCCTTTTATTATACATAGTAATTTGGGGGTGAACACGGTTCTCTTTGCCCTGTGTTTTCACTTCAATGAAAAGCCAGACCTCTGTCAATTCCACAAGCACTTAAGAACTCAGAAGTAAGTAGCTGTCACTCATTTATCTAGACTTACTTCATCTAATTACTATCTTTAAACATGTTTTTGTTTCCAGAAATAGAGTGAATTAAAAGTAGTTCAAATGATGGGTAAAATATTTTAAAAATACATAGTCCATCTGTTAAGAGAAGTTTTTCTTAAGGGCAGATACAAAGAAATGTCAAATTCCTACTAACTCAGCCACAGGATTCTGCTGAACATGCAGGAATTCCTTTACAGTGAAAACCTGGGGTTTGAACTTTGAGAGAGAAGCTGAGGGTGAAGGGCAAAAATTCCATTCTGCTAGTTGGAAGATGACCTAAGAGGACTTTGCAAGAAGCTGGTAATCTTTAAGGTTTGACCATCTCGTTGGATGAATGAAGAAAACACCAGCCCCTTGACTTGCTTAGTCTTGGCTCTGGGTGTAGCTCAGAGGAATGCACACAGCCCCCAAACCTCCAAAGAACAGAATGCACCTGGAAAATTTCTGACCAGGCTCCTATCCTTATGTGGACTTTGGGTCAGAAATTATATTATCTGTGCAGCCTTTTAAACCTCAGCAGAAAATGTAATTTAAAGTTGTCCTATCTCGGTAATACCTCAAGGGACTTGGCAGAAGCAAGCTCAGATTCATCCTGAACTTTATGCCCAGTCTTCAAAAAATTCTAATACATCTCCAAAGAAGATAAGTTCTCATAACACACAACTAAAGGCAGCCATTGCGAGTGATTCTGACAAAAGGCATAAACTGCAGAGAAAGCTCTTTCCGCCACAAACCCAGAGATAATAAGATACCAAACAGGAATTAGCTGTTAAACACACCCAACTCTTCCATTTATTTATTCCAACTATAAATGTGTTGAAGGAATAAAAAAATAAAAGAATTGAGCAGATAGTATTGTCTAGGATGAAAAATATAATTAGGATTATCAATGGATTAGGTAATCAGGTGGAGGATTGGTAATCTCTGAAAGGTATTTGAAAATGCTGCTTAGATTTTTTTCCACAGACACAGAATTAAAGATAGTGTAGCAGGTTAAAAACAACCTAATGTGATGTCCAGAAGAGAGAACGTGTAACAAAGAATCTTCCAGAACTATGGAAGACAACAGTCTCCATGACATTAGTAGAGACACGTACATTTCCACAGAGTGTAGTGAAGCTGAAAAAGGAACTTTCTTTTTCTACCTGGGTATGTCCTAGCCCTGTAATCTCGGGACTTGGGAATCTGAGGCAGGGGAAAGGTGCATTTGAACCAAGCCCAGCCTAACCTCGTGAACCCCTGTAGCCAACAACAAAGATAAAAGGTATTCTTTAGTAACAATACAACTAAATAAAGCTGACACAGCTCTGTCCGTAGTAGTAATGCTCAATGGCTAGTTTTAATTCATTCAGGGGTTTGTTATCAGTTGGGTTTTGCCATTGACCCAATACTTCACAGGAACAACTTAAGGAAATATTTATTTTGGCCTAGGTTTCAGATATTTCGGACTGCCATGACAGAACAAACATGGTGGAGGGAAACAATTTTTCATCATGGTAGCCAGGAGGCAGAGTAGAAAAGGTCAGGGCAAGAGATAACTCACAAGGACATGTCTCCAGGGGCCTACTTCCCGATGCCACCATCGCCTTATGTATATATTCATTCAATATATCAAAGACCAAGGATACAATCATCTCTTGAGGAGCCATCACAGACTCACTCGGCAGTGTGCTCCACCAATCAGTTCATCTGGTTGACGTCAAGATTAACCCTTACCAGGCTGTAACACGCTCTTCTCAATGATGCCTGGGGAATTACCAAGAAAATGACCTGTTGCTAAGCCGAGGATGCCTCTTAAAGAACTAGCCCTTTCCAGGCAGCTTAGGAAGCTATTGAGGTGGTAAGTGAAACAGGCTCATCATTTGAAGCCTTTTTGGAAAAGCACATCTATCTCCTGGCTTGCGAACAATTATAGTCGAAACGAAACAAAACAACCTACATGGGGAGATAGCAAAACCAGAACAAAAGCTTGAGGGACATACTCCGAGGGAAATGTGTCACCGGTGATGCTTGCGCCAGGGATGAAGAGAGGCTGGGAATATTCCAAGAAAATCTGTGCAGATAAGAATGAAATTTAGATGAAGTGGAAAAATTCCCAGGAAAACAGGAGTTACCCAAACTGGCTCAGCGATAGATGCTTGGTGTTGAAGTCTTCAATAGAGTCAGCTTTTACATAAAGTAAATGTTATAGCTGGGCATCTTTGTGGTACGCTACCCTTCTGAGGATATGTAGCATCCCACATAGCAACGGGATGAGAAAGGCTAAGGAAAAAGCTCTTGAGTCTACTACGTGAAGTTGGAGAAACCAATACCAAATAACACCGTGTTGGTTAGATAAGGGAGGGATATTTGCATGTCAACCCAACCCTGGAAATAAAATACAAAATCCTAAAGAGAGTTGAGTGTTACCCATGACTATTGAAAAGACCCAGGGCAGCCACTTCACAAAGGCAATCCCAGCTCATCATTAGAATATCTACTATCATAATTCAGCACACTAACCAACTGAAAGAGAAAAAAATACATTATTCTACTGATCATGAAAACATATAATTAAACATATAATTAAAATGCCTAGAACATAAGGACAAAAGTGAATTTTCTTAAACTGATAAAGGATTTAATGAAATTCTCCGGCGAAGTTCATTTAAGTAGATTTAAGTCATTGTAAGTATTCTTGTGGAAATGAGCCTCTAAGATGTGGAAATGACTGCAGTATGATATGTATATCTGTATGTACATGTACATACATATATATGAATATATTTAAGGATATGTTTAGCATGGGTAATGATAGATCATAACACTTTACCAAAGGGGTGCAAGTTGGGTCCACACAACAAATTGTGTCCTTACACTAAACATAACACATACAGTAAACATATACTTTTTCTTTCTTTCTTTCTCTTTTTGGTTTTTTGAGACAGGGTTTTGCTGTGTAGCCCTGGCTGTCCTGGAACTCACTCTGTAGACCAGGCTGGCCTCAAACTCAGAAATCCACCTGCCTCTGCCTCCTAAGTGCTGGGATTAAAGGCATGTGCCACCACCACCGCCCGGCAACACATACTTTTTCAATGGAACTAGTGTCTGGTAAGCTGTAGGAGAAGGAATGGAAGGGACCGTGTAGAACCTAGGGCAGGAAGGGAAGGGTAAGGGTTAAAGCTACCGTGCACTATCCTTTTCTGAAGCTGATTGATATTGTTCGCTGCACGACTATCGTGTTTATCCATACATCCTCTTGACAAATGACGTATGCAGTGATGACATTTAATGAAGTGTGGTGGGACAGGGTAAGTCTGAGCACAGAGGCAGCCGTAGTGTGTCCACCTGAGCTACTGTGCTGGGTGCTCCGACTCTACATTTGTAGTGCTCGGTATTTATCTGTCCATTTTGTTCTGACCCCCGGAAAAGCCAGTGCCTCACCTGCCAAGTTAGATAACTTGCAAGAGGTTAGATGAGCAGGAATTAGGAGAGGTATAGCCTGGACTAATTTCTCCTGAAACCCCATACCAATTGCTCCCTTTCAAATGATCGTCTGTGGGACAAAGGATGGGCCATTGTATTGAGTACTTGTCCTGTATGTCTATCTGTTTCTATAGTATTTTTTCTCTTGTAGCTGGTGAGTTGTATCAACGGAGGGATGGATGTTGTACTCATATTTATATTGTTCACAGTCTAGCACAGTACTGAGCAACAAATAATTACTTATAGTTGAAAAGATAATGAATTGCCGGTACTTAAGAACCTGGTGAGATTTTAATACATGTAATAAGTATTTACCTAATGAGGATGGACAAGATCTCCTTTATCTTGATGATTAAACATGGGAGTGATTAAGGACCCTGTAAGTAAGAGGCATGCATACTCATTAGCAGACCTTGTTTGCTCCTGGCCTTTTGGGAATATTAGACTCATGTTGTATGTAGTATTGTGGAATACGAATCTGCTTAGAAAAAGCTCTTAATTGGCTAGTGATAAAAAATGATAAGTATATTTTTCCTCCCAGACTTAAGAAAAATAAAACAGTCGTAGATTTTAAGAAGAAATTCTTAAAAAAGAGAGGACAGAAAATAAAATAAATCCCCCAAAGAAATTCCTTCTTTTTTTTTTTTAAAACAATTTATTTATTCTTATTTTACATGCATTGGTGTTTGGACTGCATGTATATCTGTGTGAAGGTGTCAGATATGGGAGTTGCAGACAGTTGTGAGCTGCCATGTGGTTGCTGGGATTTGAACCCAGGTCCTCTGGGAGAGCAGTCAGTGATCTTAACCACTGAGTCATTTCTCTGTGAGCTTCAAGCAAATTTGAATGAAATATTTGTACGTGAGTGTTATGGCAATCATTTCTTTACTAATACGGATTAGATATCTGTCCTGTTTCCACTCTGTTCTGTGCCTTATTGAACTTAGAAATAGTATCTTATCCTAGGAATTGAATCTATGCTCCAGAGCTACGAATAATCAGTACACTGCCTAAATCACAAGCTAATGGACTATGGAGGGAGTATTTCTCTGTTTAGAAGTCTTTTTCTATGTTGTTACCCTCCTGCAGTTGATGCCATGTAAGGGCATCCAGAATACACAGCTAGTGAAGAGTTCTGGGAGGTCAGCATGAGTTCTGTGCATGTAATTTCCAGTTGCTCAAGTCTTTGGCCTGGACATCGGAGCTATGCAAATTAGTCATGCAAATAAGGCAGGCCTGCTCAGAGAACTTCCTCTCAAGAGGAAGAGGCCTTTACTGCTCGTTTTGTAAACATAGTTTATTTCGAATCACCCAGTGATTGGAATTGCTAGCTACGCTTGCTTTTTGTTTTTGTTCAAAGGCAAACAATGCTCTATGTTTTTATGACTGGAAGTAAATCTGAAATCTGGAACCAGACACCTGAAGAAGTTAGACTCCTCTCTCTAGCCGCAGTCCCTGAAAGACTGGGGCACCATCTCCTTTGATGGTCACTTTTCAAAGAGATGGCTCTAGAGTCCTTGAGAAAGACACTCTAGGGCTGAAAAGCGGGTAAGAAGCTTAGGTAGCTCTAAAAAAAGATTTGCGTAGATTTCTAAGAACAGGGAAAGAACTACAGTGACAAGTTTTTCCAAAGTCAAAGATGGAAAGAGAATGGTGGTGCTCTAGAGAAACTTTTTTTTTTTTTTTTTTGTTGGTTTTTCAAGACAGGGTTTCTCTGTGTAGCCCTGACTGTCCTGGAACTCACTCTTGTAGACCAGGCTGGCCTCGAACTCAGAAATCCACCTGCCTCTGCCTCCCAAGTGCTGGGATTAAAGGTGTGCACCACCACTGCCCGGCAAGAGAAACATTTTTATTCTCTCCGTCTCTCAATCTGTATTTACTCTTGCCCCTTTCCTCCTGTAAAGAAACAAGCAAACTGTTCTTCGTATATTATCCCAGAGGTGGTCTTTCCTAAGCACGCAGGGGCATGATTGATATAAGATGGATTCTGTCTGTCGAATCCCCATTCTAAGGCTCTCTTATAGAAAGAAGCAATCAGTCACGGCTTCCTGGAAGAGAACCAAGCAAGGCCCTACAAGATGGGAAGATTTGGAAAGACTACTTAATGACTTTTCATAGTTATATAAAAGGGATTATATAAACTCCAATGCCCTTAAAAATAAGCATTTATAACCTGGGTAGATAAAAATAAGGACTAAGTTAGATTATTCAATGCCAAGTGAGCCCTTAGCTAGTAGAAACTCTTCCCACAAGAACTTATCATTAAGGTTGAATATAGCAGAACAGGGTTGGGGGTAAGAATTCCTGGAGACAGTCACATGGGTTTGATGAGTCGTACATCAGTCTACTCCGGTTCAGGGGCTTATGCAGTTAGCTTTCCTATTCACAGTGATTAAAGCATTTCAGCATACGTGTCTGCCGACTTTGAGGTCGGAGATCAACTTTATAATTTTCTTCTAACAAAAGCCTTGTTTCCTTCATAAAGAAATCAAATTTTCAAGTTCATATTTTCCTCTATCAGAGAGAGGACTGAATTTCCCCTTCCCAGCAATAATGAAATTACATTTGCAGATTACTGCCACTAACACTATATGACAGTTAGCCATAGCAGGAGGGCAGCTGCTAAGCAGGCTTGGAAACCAAATTTTGGAATCATACCGAACGGCAGACTAACAAATTTGAGCTCTATTAATAAAGACTATTTGATTAGGGCTGGGTTAAAAATCAAAGAGATGTTGTGGAATGATTAAACATGGTCACGCTGTGCAGATGGTTTTGCGAGGGCTGAGAAAGGAGAAAGGAGTCCAGAAATTTTGGTAGTACTCCAAATAAAAGGATAAAAGGGACCAGACCCAGCACAGCTGAAAATGGACAGGCAGCTGTAAGTACAGAAGGACAGGTCACTGTGAGCCCTCCAGTGGCCAAGAGGGAAGAAGTGGGCAATGGAAGCTTAGACAACAGGAGGATGCTCCTGGAAGAGCGGTGACATCACACCACCCATAGGACAATGAGGCCTGGAAAAGACAGATATAAAGGAAGGGAGACATCCCCAAAGAAAATGCTGTTTACTATCTGGCCATTCTGGGCTGGGCAAACTATGATTGACCATGGCCCAAGAACAGAGACCTGGGTCATTCCATATACCAACACGGCAACAGTTTCATGAAGCCTTTAAAGCAACCGAACAAAGAAAACCATGCATCAAGTTCAAGCTCATCAGTAGAAACGTTTGGTAGGTAGGTTGCAGAAAAGCAGGCGATTATTCAGTTGTAGGCTTTAGATGCTCTCTGATGGCATTGTTAGCCTTCCAGTTGGTAGACCCTAGGGACCTGTCTGTATATTGCGAACAGTTTTTCTACAGTCCCAAAGATGCAAGGTCACACACAGAGGAGGGCAGTAGATGGCTACTAATGATAAAGGTCCCCAAGATGGTTTTGTTCTGGACGTAGAACACTCTAGTCTCTCTGTGTCATTGACTTTATCATCAACCGATGATAAATCATCCCTTGTAGTCACGGCTTCTTCTCAGGAAGGCTGTTTCATACCTCCTTTCCCTATCTGTAGACAGCTTAGATTCTCACGAAGCCATTTGAAAGTTACATTTGCCGTGTAAGTGGCTGTGATACCATGGCTGTAGCTGTCCTGGCAGTAACGAAGGTATCATAAAAGGATACTGAGCCCTTCCTTTGAAACGGTGGACCCCAAGAAACTGAGATATCCTCCAGACTCAAGCTGCAGAAGGCTGATGCCTGATGTCAGCCAAAAGGGGATGAGGGCTTGTCTCTTGGGAAGAGAGAGTACACAGTTCTATTTGTCAGATCATTGTATGGGGGGAGACTGGAGCGAGTTGACGGTATATGGAACTGTACCGTGATCAGGGCTGCCCAGTTAGAGAGACCCCTTCTCTATTTCAACCTAAACCTCATGCCAGCGCCCAGAAAATGGTCCCTCGGCAGCCTCATCCCAGTGTGGCCACATTGAATCAGTCGTCTTCGGCTCTGTAGCATCACTTGTTTCTTTAGTTGGGTCAGTGGCTGAGCCATTTCTTTAGGACTAGGGCCAGTCTCTGACCCTAACTTTTGTGGAATGCACAGTTAATTATATCCACGCTTGCTTAGTTCCTGCTCTCTAGAAAGCATTTAAAAAAATGTAGCATGGTCTGTCTTTTGGAAAGAGTACCTTGTTTGGAATGGATTGGTGACCACTGGAGAAACATTCAGATCATAAGATGAAACCAAGGAAAGTCACACAGCCTGTGAGCCACTCACCTATCTATTTCTTGCATTAAGCAAATCCCAGACATGGCAGTGCATAGCATTAATCCAAGCACCAAGAGGCAGAGGGAGGTGGATCTCTGTTAATTTGAGGGTAGCCTGGTCTACCTAGTGAGTTCTAAGATGGCTTAGGATTATGTAGAATCTCCCTATCTCACCTTCACCCCCACCCCCACCCCCAAAAAAAGTTCAGATATAATTTTCGGTAGCATCAATCATGCAAGTTCCAGTTTGGCTTTGGAGGAATCCATTTTTCACTCCCTTCAAAGTATGAAGAGTGGAGACTTAGAGATGCTTGAGGACAAAGTGTTTGATAAAAATCTAGTTAGCAGTGTGGGTCCTAGGATAGCTCTAGGTTTTGTTTCTCTAGGTGTTGCATGGAGTTTATAATCACATACCACATAGTAGCCAAACCACTCCTGGAGTTTAGCACCCAGAGATTTTGTTAGAGGCAGGTATCCATGGCTGAGTTTTAGAATTTGGGTTGCCTAAATCCAGCTATTTAAATGCCACTTGTATATTTTATATCTATAGTAAAGTCAGCAGCGTTGGTAGGCAGTTATATTTTTAACCCCAATTAAATTTTATGCTATAATATGAGTGGAACTTTCAAGTTTGCTTTCTGAGTCCAGGGGAAAGAGGGAAAAGTCTAGCCTCTATCAATTCAAAAATAAAACAATGTGATAAAATATTATCAATTGTGAAGGACTTATCCCCAGTAGCTTATCAAACATACAAGAAAATAGGCTTTTCTCTTTGTGTGTGTGTATAGTGTGTGTGTATGTGTACATGTGTGTGGGTACACATTCCTCATGTTTTTCTTAAAAAATCCAGGGCTTTATTGATGGGCAACCGTGAACATTACACAGGGTTCAGTTACAAGAAGGTATCTTGGGTGTGGATTGTCTGATGTCACTGCCTTGAAATTCTGAGTGCATTTAAAATTTTGAAAAGGGTGTGTGTGTATGTGTGTATGTGTGTGTGCCCATGTGCGTACATGTGCATGCACATATGTACTTATGCATACATACAGAGGGACACATACATATGTCATCATGCTGTAGAACATATATGGAGATCAGAAGACAGATATTGAGAGTTGGATCTTCCCTTCCATCTTATTGAGACAGCATCTTTCTTCTTCTTCTTCTTCTTCTTCTTCTTCTTCTTCTTCTTCTTCTTCTTCTTCTTCTTCTT
>NW_022196909.1:28956884-28960953 GCF_008632895.1 Mastomys coucha
CTTCCTCCTCCTCCTCCTCCTCCTGCTCCTCCTCCTGCTCCTCCTCCTCCTCCTCCTCATTCTCCTCCTCCTGTTGTAATATGCACTTGAGGTTAACCAGATAGAGACCTTCTGGGCCTTTTCTTCTGTTTGTGCCTCCCATCTCACAGATTGCAGATGAGTGCCACTACACCTGTTTTTTTATGTGAACTCTAGGGATTGAATTGAGGTTGTCAGGCCTATGTGGCTCCACACCAGGTCATCCCCCTGTCCCCAAAATGCATTTGCAACAGTCACATCACATTTCTATCTTGCACGGGTCTCCAGGAATCAGGCAGGTGCTCCTGGAAAATTCTTTGTACATTTTCAGGTTGAATTTTACTGTGCTTGGTGCCCATCACAGGACATAGGCTCTCCACTTTCATCATGTTGGATGCAGGATGGAATTTCAATTAGAGTGAAGCCTATTAGCTGAGGTTGATTACTGACATCTAAGCGGTTTGGACTGCGAACAAGCTATATGTTCACAGGATTTCAGTGTTGTCAGCCAGGAATGACCGCCTGCATCTAAATGATTGATTTAGCAGCCAGAATTAAAAAGAGCAAAGACCAAAGCCTCAGAGAAAAGGGAAAAAGGGAAAGCAAGAAGTAGACTTGAAGCTGCTGCCAACCCTGCCTGACTCTTCTCCAAGCCTACTGTAAGCCAATCAACTGGCATATGTTATGTCCTGCAGATGGAGAGGCAGCTCGTGTAAACGTATAGGGTGCAGATGCAAGAGCCCGTGGCGCATCTGTTGGAGGTTATATTTGGTGAGCAGCCTGCCAGCATCTATGGGGGTTTGAAGCGAGGCAGTTACACTGTGGGAGGTAGATTAACCTCATTTGTATCACATGGAAACCTTGTGGTCTATAGAACTATAGAAGGCAGAGACTTTTTTCTTTTTTTAAGTTTTAAAAATACTATTTTACAAATTACATGCATGCATATATGTCTGTGTGGGGATACGCACGTGTAAGTGCAGGTGCCCACGGAGACCAGAAGTGAGAGTTGCATCATTGCTGAATTACAGGAAGTTCTGACCTGCCTATGGATGCTGGGAGTTGAACATAGGTCTTCTGCAAGAGGAATACTTAGTTTTTTTTGTTTGTTTGTCTGTTTGTTTTTAAACTGCGGCATCATCTCTCCAGCCTCACAGGCCCTTCTTGAATGTACAGAACAAGTCTTTCACATTGCTGTCATAGCATGTGAATGTTGTCATTTTTTTTTTTTTTAGATTTATTTTATTTATTTTATGTGTATGAGTACACTGTAGCTGTACAGATGGCCATGAGTCACCATATGAGTGGCTGCTGGGAATTGAACTCAGGACCTCTGCTCGCTCCAGCCCGCTCACTCTGGCATAATTCACTGTATCTGAATTCAGACGCACCAGAAGAAGGCATCAGATCTCATTATGGGTGGTTGTGAGCCACCATGTGGTTGCTGGGATCCGATCTCAGGACCTTCGGAAGAGCAGTCTGTGCTCTTACCTGCTGAGCCATCTCGCCAGCCGGAAGGTTATTCTTCTAAGAACTCCAGCAGCCAGGGATAGTCACACAGCTCCATGTGTTGCTTCAAGCAGTGAGAAGTACTCGTAATTTGTCAGGGACCCTCAACTCTGGCAAAACTAAATCTTTGGTTTCGATGCGGAAATGTAGTGCAACTGGAGTTGATTAAAATTAGAAAGAAGCTCAGGGTAAAATGAAACACACATGAGAGCATGGGTGTGGGGTTCTCAAAGAGAGTTACTGTTTAATGAAATACATTTTTTCTCATGTGTGTGTGTTTGTGTGTGTGTGTGTGCTTGTGCGTGAGTGTGTATGTGTGCATGTGTATAAATACATTGTGTGTGTATCTGGAGGTGAGAAGTTGACATTGTCTTACCTGAACACTCTCCATTTTGCTCTAGCTGAAATTCTGTCCTCCATTTAGGGTTGTACACATTGTGGGAGGACTTGTCCTTTACTCCAAATGGTGTTTCTGGTGAGAGCCCAGAGTTTAACCAGATGCTGTGAATTGTATTAGAACTCTCCACTCTTCACAGGGTGGGGAACCTCCATTAGATGGCCAGGTAAGGGGTTGCTTTATCTTCCTATGTTCCTATAGATTTCCTAGACTGTTGCAAAAGCAGAGTAGGAACTATCATAACTGGGTAGACCGAGTAATAAAAGCCACCGCCATGAGGTATGGGATCCAGAGTCAGGGGCATTGGTCGGGAGCATCCATCTAGGTTAGTTGATACCTCCTGAACAAATAAGACGTGACATGGTCACACTAATGGCAGTGATTGAGGATAATCTGCTCTGGCCAACAATTTCTAATAACGAGGACTTGAATGTTCCTGATTTAAACATAAGACTAAAATCGTTCACAATAAAGTGTAAGGTATACAGTGTTGATTTCATAGTAGTCGAGCAGATGAATACAAAGGATGTACGGAACTCCTTTAGGATGTCAGGTAGATATATGAGTAGAAAAGCAAGAGGCTGACTATCAATTGTCTGCCTGGTCCATGGCCTGTCGGCATCTCAGAGGCCTTGAACCATAAAAAGTCACTTAAGCAGGTGAAAGAAGAAGAAAATTCTGATTGGATGTGAACCCCTATTTCTTGGCCTTCAGTGTGTGTGTGTGGAGCTGAAGATGGGGGTCAGTATACCTGTGGTAAGCAAGCTACGATTTGGCAAATAGATTATTCAGGAATTCTCTAGGTGAGAGGGAGAATTGTGTTTCATACTGATGGAGAGGCATAGCAGAGAACTCCATCTTTGGAAGCATTTTGTGTTTTCTCCAGGAAGCCTCCCACTGTCTTGCTTTCCTTTAAAAGCCTCTTTCTTTGGGGGAAGTTAGATGATCCACTGTTTCTTGAAACAGTTATTCTTCACTTCTGATTCTTATATTTTAATGTCTATTTTGGTATTTTTCCCTGGTCTGATTCTTCAAATGGGAAATAGCAGGTGTCTTATTTCACTTTCTGTTGTTATAACAAAATACCCGAGGCTGGGTATTTATTTATTTATTATTTATTTATTATTTATGTTGGTTATTTTATTTATTTACATTTCAAATGTTATATGGCTGAGAAGCACCTAAAGAAATGTTCGACATTGTTAGTCATCAGAGAAATGTAAATCAAAATAACCCTGAGACTCTACCTCACACCAGTCAGAATGGCTAAGATCAAAAACTCAGTTGACAGCAGATGCTGGTGAGGATGTGGGGAATGAGGAACATTCCTCCATTTCTGATGGGATTGCAAGCTGGTACAACCACTCTGGAAATCAGTCTGGTGGTTCCTCAGAAAATTGGACGTAGTATTACCTGAGGACCCCACTATACCACTCCTGGGCATATACCCAGAAGATGCTCCAACATATAACAAAGACACATGCTCCACGATGTTCATAGAAGCCTTATTTATAACAGCTAGAAGCTGGTAATTTTTTTTTTTAAGGAGGTTTCCTTTGGTTTCATGGTCAAGAGTGAAGTACTGGCTTCTCCTACTCTTTGGAGATGGCTCTATTGTGGAAAGGCAAAGGTGGGAAGAGAATGAGAGGGAGAAGGTGGAAAGGGGAAAGAAAGAGGCCAGGGGAGGGGAGGAAAGGGAGGTTTATGAACAGGAGAGGAGACATCGGAAGAGGAGGAGGAAGAGGACGGGAGTCCCCATGGCAGGAAGGAAGCTCTGAGAAGAGCCTTCTCCACATAGTCCTTCTGACTCACTAACTCACTCTTGTGAAGAAAGCACAGATCCCCACTAAAGGCCCCAAAGTAGGCAGAGTCACCTCTCAACCCCACACCACAGGGATTAAACTGCAAAGAGTTTTGTGGGGACAAATGGCACCCAAACCTTAGTAGGAAAACCCAAACCTCAGTGAACTTGGAAACTATTTGACGACAGCATACAATTCAACCCATCCTTTCCTCTTTTAGTTTCCAGGGGTACCCAAGACGGATCTCCCTTAGCGATCCTGACAAGTATACCTGCTCGTCTCCAGACAGGGCATTCTTACTGAATGCTGGATTTTGTCTCCAGATTCTTTTTTTTTTTTTTTT
>NW_022196909.1:28960963-28962076 GCF_008632895.1 Mastomys coucha
TTTTTTTTTTTCTTTGTCTACAAGAGAAAAGGGACAAAGGGTCCATTATCACAATTTTGCCTGGCAGACATAATGATAAGTCTCGTTTATTTTATTTTATTTTATTTTATTTTTATTCTTTATAATAGATGTCTATCGGGTACTGCCTGAAACGTCAGTGGCTTTTAAAGTCTTCTGTAGTGATGGAGCTGGATTGTAGCTGAAGGAATTCTTGGCTATTTACCTTGCTAATCATCCACAGACTGCCCAAGTGTCCTGCTGTGTTCATAAGCACAGCTGTGTCTAGGCTTCTGTGCTCCCATCTGCGCATGACACAAAAGCTTTAAGCAATCTTCTTTACTGAAATAGCCTCGACTTTTAAAAATCTCTTTTAAAAATTATGTGTGTGTGTGTGTGTGTGTGTCTGTGTGTCTGTGTGTGTGTTTAAGTACGTGTGAGTGTGTCTGTGTGTTTGAATGTATGGGTGAGTGTCTATGTCTATGTGTGTGAGCATGTGTTTGAGTGTGTGCACGTATAAGCATGTACGTGCGTGTGTGTGTGTGTGTGTGTGTCTTTGTGGGTTTGAGTGTGTGCGTGGGTGTGTCTTTGTGGGTTTGAGTGTGTTTTTGTGTGCATGTTTGAATGTGTGTGAGTGTGTCTGTGTGTTTGAGCACGTCTATGTGTTTGTGTGTGCATGTTTGAGTGTGTGTGTTTGAGTGTGAATGTGTCTCTGTGTGTGTGAGTATGTGTGTATGTGGGGGGATGTATGTGTGTGTGTTTGAATGTGTGTGTGCCATATTGTATCTGTGGAGGTAAGAGAATAACCTATGGGAGTCAGTTCTCTCCTTGCACCATGTAGAGATTGAACTGTCGTCATTGGACTTGTGAGCAAGTCACTGTGTTCCTGTGCTGACCCCTTTCAAAATCTCTCCTGTCTCTGCTTCCCCTGTCTTCAATACCCTCTTCATTCTCCCCCCACCCCCTTTTCCCTCTCCTCTCTCTTTAGTCCTTTTCTCCCTTTTTCCCCCATATCCTTTCCTTACCAATTAAAACAGGTACCTAATATCAGATTGATAAAGCTTCAATGAGAAAAGAAAGGTTTTGTTTTTTGTTTTTTTGTTTTTTTTTTTTTTT
>NW_022196909.1:28962107-29006746 GCF_008632895.1 Mastomys coucha
CTTCCAAAGCACTATAAATACAAATAAGCAATATAAAGAATAACCTCAGCTTAATAACTTTTCTAGTCAACTTTTGAATGTGCCATTATGGTGCCTAGTAAAACAAGAAGATAAGAAAGTCCATCACTTCCCAATCCAGTGATTTATCCACAGCTGGTCTTATTGTCAGAGGCAAGGGATCCAGGGACTGACATCTCCAGTCACGCATTTACACCCTGTTGGGTTGTGAAATGGAGCGATGTAAAAGTAACTTTGATTTGCAAGGTGCAATTGTCATGATGGAGACTTATTACTATATAAGCTTACCCTTTCTAGCTATTTCTGGACTCAGGCTGGCCGGATGGCTGGTTCAACTCAGATGTTTTTGGCCAAAGTCCTCTCCAAGCTGACTGATTCGATCTGGCTTCTTTTGACTTCTAGCTGACCTGGTCTGCTTGGCTTCAAACTAACTCTGGCAATCTGTTCTAATCTTCTGGGTCCTTCTGATTATCTGGCTCATTCTGTCTTTATCTGCAACCTGTCTCTGTAAAACTGTCCTGGTAAAACTGCCACCCCCTCCTCTGTCTATCCATCTGTCTCTGTCTCTCTTTGCTGTTCTCTTAAGTTGCTTATCTTTCCTGTATACTTTCATGAGAGTTGGGCGTGTCCTATCTCTGACTCATTTCTGTCAAATCTTTCTCTGATTTGCTACTTTGTCTGACCCTCAATTAGGCATCACTTTCAAACATGTCTGCTTTCTTCTACAAACTGGCCTTACCTTCAATGTTAGGGGTTGGTGGTATATACTAAGGGCATGTCTGCATTCCAGCCAGATCATATCTTTGGATGTAATCTCTTGCCAGAGCAACCATGTTGCTGGATTAAAATTCCTCTACAGAGCAGGATGGAATGGATATTGGTTTCGATAATCATCTCTACTCTTCCTTTCAGAATTTTCCTCTCTGGATACATGTTTCTGCTTTCACACCGATGTGTACTATCTCTACACTGTAGCTGACTGGATTTTTCTGTCTCTATTTGGATCTGAACTCACGTCCTCATACCCCTTCAGCAAGCACTTTTATTCCTGAACCATCTTGGCAGTCCCTGTAAAAGGATCCCTTCACTTATAGCACATCATCCTCTGTAAGTCTAGACAGGCCCTGGCAGTTGTTTTGTGCCACAGGAAAGGTTTCTAACGTAACACAGGGCAGGACAGAAGCACCAAGCTCCTTCCTGTGGTGCTTGGGTGTCACCAGAGCCCAATGTCGTCAAGTTCCGACTGCTAGAACTTGCCTGAGATGAGACAGCAAAAGATCCTCATGCCACAAAAATGAAAATGAAAACTTACAGTCACTAGATTAGTCACTTAAAATTATCCTCGTGTTAAACAAAACCTAAGAAACACTTCTTATCTGTACCAGCTCCAACTGTTCTAGTCATTTCAAACTATGGTCAGTATAGGAAATTCTCATCATTAGAGCATCCCCAATGAAGGAGCTAGAGAAAGGACCCAAGGAGCTGAAGGGGTTTGCAGCCCCTTAGGACAAACAACAATATGAACTAACCAGTATCCTCAGAGCTCCCAGGGACTAACAACCAAAGAGTACTCATGGTGGGACTCGTGGCTCCAGCTGCATATGTAGCAGAGGATGGCCTAGTCGGTCATCAATGGGAGGAGAGGCCCTTGGTCCTGTGAAAGTTCTATGCCTCAGTATAGGGGAAATGCCAGGGCCAGGAAGTGGGAGAGGGTGGGTTGGTGAGCAGGGGAAGGGGAGAGGAAACAGGGTTGATTCTTTTTTTTTTTTTTGGAGGGGAAACAGGGAAAGGGAATATCATTCAAAATGTAAATAAAGAAAATATCTAATTAAAAAAATGAAAAAATAGAAAAATATCATTATAGGAAGAGCTTTTAAACAGTGCTCTAGAGTATCTATCTGTTTATCTATTTATCTATCTGTTTATCTCTATCTATCTATCTATCTATCTATCTATCTACCTATCTATATGTCTGTCTATCTATATATCTCTATCCATATCTATCTATCTATCTATCTATCTATCTATCTATCTATCTATCATCTGTCTATCCACCCCTCCTTTATCTATGTGTATATATGTATGTATACATATATATTTATATAAGAGTCAATACAGCCTCATCCAGATTGTGTTATTTTACAATATAGCTTCATGTGGAATCCAAAATCATGATTCTTTGTGGCATTTTTAGGCTAATGCTTGCAATTTTATTCTTAGCCCTGTTAGCTAGAAATATTTGAGTTAATTTATATTTAATAGTACATTTCTCTCCAGAAAAAGAACCGGTTTTAAAACTCTTATCAGTCCAAGGACATTTTTATTTGGTTAGCTGGCTACAATTTCAAATTATTCAGAAGCTTCGGTCTTTAAACAGTAGTGCTCTAGAGGAAACGGGGAAATACCGGGGACCACATTAAGAGCATCAGAGAGATGCCTTTTCATTTTGGTTTGCTTTTTGAGTGGGGCCTGGGACTCATGAACCTCTTGCTTTGGCCTCTGGAGTGTTGAGATTACAGGCATGAGCCAGCCACCACACCTAGCTCTGGCAGACAATTTCTTGAGAAATTGTCTCCACCTGGCAGGCATGTTCCCTCTCATCATTCCTCAAGGGACTGTGGGACAGACATGGCCTTTAGAGTTCTACAGTTATGAAGTACAGCTGTGCCACAGTGGTTACGTTTTCTTTATCTCTTCTGCTGTACTTGTTCCACCCGTGAGTCCAGGGCTTGTAATTAACCTGCTATTTTTCTCAAGAGACATAATTACTGAGAAAAGTGCAAGGTAGAGTCAAGCAAAAATAAAGTGCCAATGGCCTTATTTTTTCCTCCTCTCCCCCCCAACCCCCCACGCCTTTTCTCTCTGTCTTCACTGATGAGGTGCTTTCTGGGGAACTCTGCAGCCACAGCCACTGGAAACAACAGGAATGATTCAAGCGTTTGCTCACATTGTACGGGGTTGCATTCGGTTAGGTTTTCTGTCACTAGAACACACAGCTAGGGACAATGTGGTTGATTCTGATGGCGAGCGATGTTAAAATAGAGGTGCATATTATATTTTTACGGCACATAAAATCTGTGATAAAAAAATATTTGGATGTAAAAAAAAAGTCTCTTCTCCGAGATCATTATAAACAGAATAAGTTAATCACCGTTTGAAAATAGACCACCGCAGAGAGAGACGAAATCTGTAAGGCGTGCTTCCAAATAGATGATCCACACCGAAACCCTAATTTCTTTCTTTATTGACCTGTATTTCTCTGTCTGCAACATCATAGTGATAATGCGCAGTCCAACAACCTAGTCATCAGCTCAGGGAGCCATGTTCTGAGCCTGCGTAGAGAAGCTTTAAAAAGAGGAGAGTCCTTCAAGGCCCATTTTTATTTCAACCATACCCAGACGAAACCAGGAAGGATGTGGTGTGTGGCACGGACCAGGCTGCTGGACTCTGTCAGAAGTTCCCAAGAAGGTTATTTACCTCTTGTGAAATTAACTGCCCAACCGAGGTGTCAATAAGTACCTTGATGGAACTGCCCCTCGAGTCTTCCATGTTTAGTTTAAATGGTCTACGTTTGTCCTACAGAGGAGGGGAAAAAATCAAAGGAATTTATGTGTGTGATTTTCTTTGAAAGCCTACTGATTAGCTCTCAAATATTTGCTATTTTTCTATAATACTGATTTTTACATTCTAACGCATGGGCAGACAAGTAGTCAAACTGGTACACGGAGAGTGTATTAATTGGCCAAGTTCACTCTACAGAATGAGGGCTGGCCATCTTGCTGATTTGTTAGGTGTTTATGCACAGTTCTGCTCTCACTTACATTTTCTATATCCGAACTGTCCAAATCTTAAGATGAAGTGGAAACGCACTAACAGAGGGGCTATTCTGTGCACGGGAGAACCTGGGAGCTTTCTCAGAACCATTCTCTGTTGGTAATCAGAGGAGAAATTTTTATTCCGATTTTTATCACTCGCTCCGAAGATTGATAATGTAGTTACCAGGGGGAGCATTATTTATGCTACGTGCTTATATAATTTCTGCGTCTCCCAACTTGAAGTGTGTTTTTGTGGAGAATGTTGGTACTTGATTACAATCATAGCTGCATCTCTCTTGATAGGCAATTTCACTTTTGGAGGATAGGTGTGAGGGTTTTAGTGTTTTGAATATAAATCTGATCAATCCCATCACACCTTGTGTGGCTTGCGGATGATGAATAAGGTTTATTACATCCTGTTCATTAAAATACAGAAAACCTGCCCAGCTGCATCGGTGCTGTGGTTCCACTTGTTTTAGATGTGCTTTTTTTTTTTTTTTCCCCCTCTCCCTTTGGAAGGCAGGGATAAAAGCCATGATCAGAATCTGAAAAATAGTAATTAATAAATGCATACAGAATTAGTAATAGAGTACATGCTACATGCAGGGAGGTATTTTAGGACATTCTGTTTCTGGGTATGGAGCCTCCTTCAGAGCAGTGTAGCGCTGGATTCACCAGGTGTAGATGCCAGTGCATTTAAAGGCAAGAGGAGCATTAGCAAACGGGACATGGAGGTGGGCCCATCACTGAGAATAGGAGTCCAGCGGTAGTACCCTTGCCTGCTGTGTGTCAGGTCCTACTAAACCCCAGCAATAAAAGCTAAAAGAAAGAGACAAGCACCGTGGTTGATGCCTGGAATGTTAGCATGGGACAGGTTGAGGCATAAGAATCTCAAGTTCAAGGCCAGCTTGGGCTATTTTGGTAAGTTTGACACTAGGTCAGGCTACAGAGTGAGTTTCAGGACAGCCTGAACAACAGCATGAGACCTTGCCTCAAGACAGAGCAACCAAGCATACAGATAATGTCAGAAGGAGTCACCCTTAATTGAAAATCTACATGATAATTGTAGATTTTATTTGTCTCATTTATAAAGGTTGAAACAAAGGCCTCCACCGTTTGAACTCCTTTCCCAGTATAAATGGAAAGGAATGATCCATATTAATTCTTAGACCTACGGTGATGCTGATAAAGAGCCCAGCTTAGATGCTTTGAGGTCAGATGTATCTTTTCCTTTTCATTCTCGTGTATGTGTGTGTGTGTGTGTGTGTGTGTGTGTGTGTGTGTAGGCCAGAGGTCAGTATTAGGTGTCCTCCTGAATTGCTTGCCTTGTTTTCTGAGACAAGATCTCTCATTGAGCCTGCATCCCACTGATTCAATGGCCAGCAAACCTCACTGGGCACAATGCTCCCATTTGTTAGCACTGAGATAACAGGAACTTGTTTCCATCTTATCTAACCCTCCACGGGTGAGTTTTAGAGATAACTCAGGTCTGACAGTTCATGCTGCAGCAAAGAGCCATTTCTACAGCCCCTCTCCCTTTAAAAGGAGAATTAGACTTCATAAGACAGTCAACAAGCGGCACCCCTATGCACACCCCTTGCCCCAGCACAGACATGGCCTTGCTCATCACCAGCTTTTCCAGGAAGGGCAGCACAGCTGCTGAACCTGAGCCATTGCACCGTTTCTGTCCTCTCCACAGTTTGCAGGTCACTTGCTGTTCCACGTGGATTAGGACAGATATACATGACATCAACCACTGTAACATTGCCACTCTAAGTATTTCTGCTGTGTCAGAGACCTTTATTTATCCACCTCTTCATTTCTTCCCACTGTCCTGAGAACCACTGATGTTTTTGCTATATCCATAGTCCCCTTCCTCCTTTGGGTCGTAGGTTGGAATCACCAGGATGTAGCATTTCCGGGCCGCCATCTTGAACTTACAGTATGCATTTATCTTTCTTGCATGTTTTTTTGTGGCTTGTCATCTAGTCTCTTTTTAGTACTGAATAATATTCCCTTGTCTTAATGCACTAAAGTTCATTATCTACTCGGTGGCAGTTTAATTGCATCTCAGCTTTGGCGACTAGTAACACTTCTATAAGTATCTGTGTTCAGGATTTTTATTTATTTTTTGTTCTCCATATATATTTTAAACTCTTGTCATATACCAAACTGTATGACTGATGATTTTATTAGGACCATGGTTCTGATTAATTTTTAAATTTAAACATATTAACAAGCAACCTGGAAAGATTGCTCAGAGGTTAAGACTATACTGATCTTGCAGAGGAGACAGAATTGGTTCCCACCTCCAATGTCACATGGTCCACAACTGCCCGTGACTCCATCTCTAGGGATATCTGACAATTCCAGGCACATCTGTGTTTACACACACATACACATACACACACACACAAATACACACACACAATCATACATGCATGTACAGAATTTTTGAAAAAAAAATCTCAAAATACATTAGCAAGCAAGAAACAATATTTTGTAAGTACAGAGGTGATCCTTCAATACCCGTTTGGACCCTCAGATTAAGAACCTACCCACAGCCTCTGCAAACTTCCATACTATTCTATACTTCAGTGATTTTGAATTTTCTATGTCCCACATATAATTAATATCACATGCATCAAATGTGTGCGTGCATGTGTGTACATGTGTATATGTTTCTGTGTATGACTCAGTTCAATTAGCTTAATGTCCTCCAGGCTCATCTGTATGACCATGGATGTCAGGGTACCCATTTTATGGTGATATGGTATTCAGGTGGATGTCTGTATATCATAATCTACACACACAGTATGAGCCAGTTTCTTAATCCATTCACTCATTGGTCAACACAAAGACAGTTACCTTATCTTGGCTCTTGCAGATCTGAACCACAAGTGTCGCAGTGGCTGTGCTGGCTAATTTCATGTCAACTTGACATAAACTAGAGTCATCTGAAAGGATGGGACCTCAACTGAGGAAAAGGCCTCCATGCGATCTGGTTATAGGGTATTTCCAAAGTTAGTGATTGATGATGAGGACCCACTGTGGGCGGTGCCATCCCTCCGCTGGTAGACTTGAGTTCTATAAGAAAGGAGGCTGAGCAAGCCACGAGGAGCAAGCTAGTAAGCATTTAACTTGTGCTCTCCTTTAGTTTGTCCAAATAAACAAAGCAGTAGAATAAAATAGTTAAGGGAGTAGAACCTGGAAGGAAGGATTCCTGAGGGTAAAGACAGTTCAGCTATACCATATCAGATTGGAGTTCTGGTTTACATTCTATTCTATAGTGTGCAGGTTCCAGGGCTCTATGCTTTACCATGGCTCTCTGTCTTTCTGAAATGAGTTACTCTTTTTAAGTGACTCTCCAAACATGATTCTTTGCTTTACCTTAACCTTATCATTAAACAGTGTGTGTGCAAGTGCACTTGTGTATACATATGTGTATGTGTGTATGTATATATGTGTTCACTTGTACGTGTTTCAATGTGTGTGGGGGTACTTGAGTGTGTATGTGTTGGTGTATGTGTTTGTGTATGTGTGTGTGTATGTGTGTGTGTGTGTGTGTGTGTGTGTGTGAGAGAGAGAGAGAGAGAGAGAGAGAGAGAGAGAGAGAGAGAGAGAGAGAAAGAGGAGAGGAGTGGAGGTTACAAGACAACTTTGTGGACTCCATTCTGTCCTTCCAGTTTTATGAGCTGAACCTAGATCTCCAGGCTTGTGTAGTAAACACCTTTACCCACTGAGCCATCTTACTATCCCACTGCTTCTTAAAATTGCATCCTGACTACTTCATACATAAAACATTTGTCTTACCATGAAATAGTACCATGATCAGTGTAAGATTTTTACATGTATATTTGCATATGTGTATCAGTGATGGCATGCACGCATTATTTTAGAACCTTATAATCCTTCCGTATTTAAATATCCCTAATGAAATGCATGCCTGTGTATGTATATATTATTTTATAACATTATAATGGTATCGCTGTGTATCAACTCTCACACTCTGACTCTTGTACTCTGAAGATCATGGTACAGTTTTATGTTAAAGAGTTTACAGAGAGCTTTTATACCAACTCTTCAAAGATCACATTGGGGTATACCTTGGAGGGGCTTTCTCTCCTCATGTATCTATGGAGGATGTTTAGAGCAGTGTGCCCTCCAACTCGTCTTAGAAGACATGCACTCTCTTGATTTCTGTTTCCAAAGATTTCTCAGGTCTTTATAATACCTTAAAAAGACTGGGCTACTTTCGAGTAGCTTGGAATTAGTGTAAATTAATAGCTCAATAAGAAGATTGAATTTTCCTTTAAAACATTTTATTTTAATGTGTGTGCGTGCATGTGTGCGTGTGCATGTGCGTGTGTGCGTGTGTGTGTGTGTGTGTGTGTGTGTGTGTATGTGTGTGTGCGTGTATGTATGCAGTGCAGATGTCCATAATGTCCAGCAGAGGGTACCAGATCCCCTGGAGCTCTGTTCCAAGAAGTGTGAGCTGTCCACACTATGGGTGCTGCCATTGGACTCTAATCCTTTCTAAGAGCCGTTCATGCTGTTTTTTTTAAATTGTTTTTTAATTTATTTATATTTCAAATGTTATTCCCCTTCCCAGTTTCCCCTCCACAAGCCCCCATCCCTTCCTCCCTTTCCCTGCCTCTATGAGGGTGCTCCCCCACCTGCCTACCCGCTCCTGCCTCAGCAGCCTAGCATTCCCCTATCCCATGTCATCAAGCTTCCACTGGACCAAGGGGCTCCCCTTCCACTAACGCCAGATAAGGCAATCCTCTGCTACATATCCCGCTCAATTCATGGGTACCCTCTGTGTACTCTTTGGTTGGTGGTTTAGTCCCTGGGAGATTTGGGGGGTTGGGTTGGTTGATATTGTTATTCTTCCTATGAGGCTGCAAACCACTTTAGCTCCTACAGTCCTTGCCCTAACTTCCCCATTGGGGTCCCTGTGCTCAGGCCAATATTTGGCTGTGTATATCCGCATCTGTACTGGTCAGGATCTAGCAGAGCCTCTCAGAAGACAGCTGTATCAGGCTCCTGTCAGCCAGCCCTTCTTGGCATCTGCAATAGTGTCTGGGTCCGTTCATGCTGTTGCTGATGAGCTATATCTCTTCAGCCCCGGGAGTTCTACTTTTTAAATGAATAATTAAAAGCCAGAATTTTCTCTGATATGTTAGTGGTAGAGTTAATTAGCGCCTGGGACTTATAGTGAGGGGTAAGGTATAATGAGAATGACATTGACTTGTGAATTATTAGACAGAGTTACGTGTCTGAACTCCAAAGCTTATTTGCTCTTTGACCTTGAGTAAGAGCCTCTCGGCCTCACAGCCTCTGGAATGTGTGGCCTATCACATGCTGGCTGCCTGCATCTTCTGTGTTAAGATGAGATGGCGTGTGAAAAAAAAAAATGGTCAGGCAGCTGGGAGATGCTGCTGTTGCGCTTAACCATGTGCTCCAGGCACTGTGTCAGGTGTTTGTGTAACTCTTCTGATAGTTTTAGGGTCTAAGCAGTAAGGATACTGCGGCTCTACAGATGTACGGGAGACGTAGGGAGACAAGACTCTCGGGTGAGTGGAAAGGGCAGGATTTGAATCCGGGACTATCCGACAGTAGAACCTAAGCTCCTAAGTACAAAACCTTTACCATCCAGATGAACAGTAGCTGCTCTACCGTCCCCTGTGTGAACCGTGGAGGCAAGAAAAGCTTAACACATCTGCATTCTAAGCGGGAAGCTTAAACAAAACGGACTTCCGCTGACTCCTAACCCCCCAACTGTTTTCTTCTCCCAGAGTTTAATTGTCCTGAACCCACTCACAGTGACAGAGGAAGACATAAGACCATCACTAGAGAAACGCCTGGAAGCTATCATCAGTGGGGCCGCGCTGTTGGCTGACTCATCCTGCACCAGGGACCTCCACCGGGAGCGGATTATCGCCGAGTGCAATGCCATCCGCCAGGCTCTCCAGGACCTGCTGTCGGAGTACATGAGTAATGTAGGCGACTGGTTTCTTCTCCTACTTGTATCTTCCTGGGATGATTTTGAGGATTGGCTTGGAATGTTTCTATGTGTGAAATATAGCCACCCGAAAAGGAGTAGGTGGTTTTGTTTTTGTGGAAATTGGCTTTGAGAGTGTTCTGCGGGTTGTTGTTGTTGTTTTTTCAAGATGAAGTGTAATTTTAGGACTTTGGAGGGTTCAAATCAGAACCGGAGAAGTATTTAAACACGGTTGATTGGTTGTAGAAGTATCTACGTCTCAGTCAGAGCGTCGGGGTTTGGGGAACAAAACAAGTAGTGTTAATTAATTTAGCGATCGAAGGAAGGTAGAGGGGTATGTTGGTTGGAGTAGAGCTGGCGACAAGGGGCCGTGAAAAGTTAAGGTCCTGATGGTATAGGGTACATCAATGATGTGGGGATCTGGAGCTGTGTTTGAGGGGTTCAAAAGCTCAGGCAGTGAAGAGAGTGCTTTGTCTTCCCCAAAAATGTGACATAGGGCCGCATGCCTGCTGAGTGGGGAGACCCACTCAGAGAGTTTGGAAATGCAGAAAGTGTAAGCATTTGTTTCAAGGCCCATTTTCTTTGATTCTGTGTCCTACCTATATCCCTTGATGGAGCGTCTGTCACCTTTGTTCAGATCTCAGTGCCATTGCTAAGGCAGACAAGAAGACCTCAGGATAACTTAGCTTCCCCCTCACCCCTGCGTATTTATTTATGGCTTTGCTCCTTTAGAGGGCTTTAATTCCTTATAGCAAACTGTCAACTGAAGTAATTACACGAGAAACTAAAAAAAAAAAAAAAAATGACATATATTTAAAAATAACTTCAAGCTATACAATTTGTGGTTGATGATGTCCTTTTTTAATTTTTCCTACTATTCCTAAATTATAAATGATACTGTCACAGATATGTCTGTATCAGAAAAGTTACTGTATATTTAGAGTTTAGAATTATATTTCAAGTATCCACTGGGGATTATGGGATGTATCCCTTACAGATAAAGAGATTAAAACTTCTCAAATCACTAAACTACATAGTTATTTTAAGAATATTTTATCAAAAAAAGAATATTTTATCAACTCACTTATAAGTGGAACAATTTGATTGAAACAGGTATGTTTGGGCAGTAATTAATCACAGAGCATATGACTTTTTGGCTAAAGATTGCTTTAGGTAGAAGTGAAATGTGCTAAAATAATGAGTTCTCAAGACCCTTGAACACATTTGATATATCTCTATATACTTAATATTTGGTGATTTTACTACTGACCAAAAAAGCTCTTTCCTGTCAAGAAATCAAGGCAGAGAAGCAGATTTTGTTAATAAGAAGCACATGTTAGTAATGTCATGTTCTGCTTGAATATCTGAAAGTAGAGTGTTACCATTTTTAGCATATGAGATTTTCTTATCAAAGATTGCTCAGGGCAGTTCATCAATCCCAAGAAACCTAGAAACTAAAAAATATTAAGAATATTATTCTCATCTTTATAGCAAAAGTGTAGCCAGGTTGTACATATACTTATCTTATATATAAAATATGAAATCATAGACGAATTCTCTTTATCTAAAATAGAAGGTTGCACTTGTAGGTAGATAAGTTTACAACTTCCACATTAACCTACATAGATTAGTAGAGATGGATTCAAGATTTGTGGGGTCTAGTACAATATTGAAAATGAAGCTGTTATTATTTAAAACAAACAAAGGAACTTTTTGTTTTTCATGGTCACTCTTAATCATGAAATACGTCGTTATTTTCTACTTAATACTGTTTCCTGGAAGGGCAGTCCCCTTGTGCAGTGAGGACACAGATCCTTTAAGCATCTGTGGTCCAGGCTCATGACCATGTACTATCCTCCATTTAGAAGGACTGCAGCATCTGGTGCATAGGGAGCCCGTGCTCGACAGTCCATCTCAGTATCTTTCCTGGCAGTGTGACACTGTGTTACCTCAGATGTGGGTTTCCTTTTCCTACTTGATTGTACCGGCTTCAAGGTAAAATCGCTAAGAATTTGAAGCCTACTAGCAGAGTGTTAAATCCAAGCGGATCCCATTCTAAAAAAACTTATTTTTGTTGTATGTATGTGAATGTCTTGCCTATATGCGTATAGTTACCACATGCATGCAATTCTCTCAGAGACCAAAAGAGAGGGTATCAGGGCTCCTGGAACTGGAGCTACCGCGGATTACGAACTGCCACGTGGGTGCTGGGAACTGAAATCAGGTTCTCTGTTAGTTACATTAAGTATTCCTAATGGCTGAGCCGTCTGCCCAGTTTCCTTTCTCTGGCTGCATCGACAGGATGTTTTTTTATGTTTCTTGGATTGAGCTGAGGTCAAACTTTGCTCAGTTCCCGCAACATCTTCCGGAGAGCTCTTGAACTTTGAAGAATCTTCGTCTTCCTGGATGGGCCCGGTTTGCTTCTGAAGATCCATCAGTGCCTTTTGCAATTGAGCTGTGCTGGTGAAGACCCCCTACCCCACTTACACCCCCCCCCCGCTGCTTTGGGACACACATAGGAAAGGTCCTCTGCTTTCACAGACTCCTACAATGAGACAGGGAGGGCCCGGTCAGCTTGTCTAACCTTACGGTTTAGACACAAAGACAGTCACAAATTCTTAAGGTATGATGAATGCTCATAGAGCCTGAGGATCTCTTGTGTGAATGTGGCAACAGGGCTCAGCTTCACATTTAGTGTCTGTTGAGTCCAGAGCCAGGCCATCAGTGGAGCGTGACTATTTCAGATTCAGTCCATTGGAGCGCATGGCTGTCCTGAGTTGAAATAATCTTCTTTCTCTATATATCTTGTTATATTAGGAAGACATGCTCTCTCTCTATATATATATATGTATATATACACATATATACACACATGTGTGTGTGAGAGAGAGAGAGAAGAGAGAGGGAGAGGGAGAGGGAGAGAGAGGAGAGACACAATAGACAGAGTATAGCTGGTTTCTATTGTAGCTATAGCAAGTTCCCACGCACTCAATGTCTTATTGTTGTTGTTGAGACAGGGTCTCATTATGTAACCTTGACTGACCTGGAATTTGCGATGTAAACCAGGCTGACCTCGAACTCACAGAGTTCTATCTGCTTCTGCCTTCCAAGAGCTGGCTGCAATTAAAGGTGTGCGCCATCAAGACTGGCAGGCTTGATATCTTAAATATTCAGATTCCTTAGCCACTTTACAGGTGAAAAGCCTGGGTTGAAGTCACCATAGTGGAGAGAGAGCCTCATCGTCTCCTGGAGTCCTGAGTACGCATCTGTTTCCCACCCGTTTCCATCTTATGGATGATATGTTCGGGCCTTTACTTAGGGTCCTCATTATACACCTTCACAGCCAGTGATGCTAAGTGCTTCCAACTCTGCTTGTGACTCTGGACATACTTTGGAAAGAAAACTGCCTTTTAGAGTTCATATGATCAAGTAGGGCCCACCTAGATTGTCAAGTTAGTCATCCATCTTAAGACCCTCAACCTCAATTCCACTTCTCATGATAACTTAGAGCTGGTCTTTGTGGGTTCTTTCTTCCACCCTTCTCCATCCCTTCCTTTCTACTTGTTTGACTTCCTAACACAAGATAAGAGAGAAAAGAGGATAGAGAAGAAAGAAAAGAGATCTCTGAATAAAGCCAGGGGCTAGAAAGGGGGCAGTGTTATTGTTAAACTACTTTGGGTTGATCAAGGGCGTTAGGTTCTTTGGGGCAAGTTTGATTTTTGCCATCAGGATATCGGCTTTCTTGTTGTGTCTTCTTCATGCATGACTACTTAACAAGCTGCAGCCAACAGCAGCTAATAACTCACCAATAACCCATCAATCACCCACCAGTAACCCATCAATAACACAGCAATGATCCAGCCTGTCTCTCATGGCCCTAGCACACACACACACATATATATGTGTGTGTGTGTGTGTGTGTGTATATACACACACATATATATATATATATATATATATATATATAATCTCCCCTGAAAAGTCCTCAGAATTCCTAACATCATACAATCACAGAAACTATCTGAAGCTGGCAGATCATAGTCAACTGCTATGGATGATCTGAAGCAGCCCCATATCCCATACCTGGGATTAAGATGAAAACACAGTCTTATGAAATTTCTGTGATTTTTTTTTAAAAAAGAAACTAGAATTCCAAAATGGACACTACAGATAAGTAGATTATGAGAATTAGGAAGTCAACAACAGAATTCACTCCATCTGTCGATATCAGTTTTCCCTCGTCAACTGAGCAATCTTTTTCTTTGTGAACCCACCGTAGGAAATAGACCTTCAACTCTAAGGTCTATGCAGGCAAATCACACGTCTCCTTTGTTTAATGTTTTATCCCAGGCTGTAGAAACAATGCCTGGCACCTGGAAAAGGCTGAATTGTATTGTAAATGCAAGAATGAATGAAATGAGTGCGTATTGTATATGCCATGCAATGAAGAAAGAACTTCTGACATGAAATGAATTTCAGGCACCTACTTAAGTCTGCATGACTGAATGAATGCCTGTGAGGAAAAGTCTCCTTTTGGAAATACAGTCTTCTTCCAAAAATCTATGTGAAGCTCCAGGAACACTTATTTTTTTCCCATCACAATCCTACCATTTGGATTTGCATCTGGCCATATTCCAACGTAGGATTTTTATTCATTTGAAGACACACTCCAGAGAGCACAGAGAATCAGAGAAAACGCAGCTCTGCCTCTTAAAGCTTAAGAATAGATATTTCTAAGATATGACTGCTGAATTTCTCATACTTCCACGATTGGCTAGGTCTGGTCCCTCCTTTTGGTAAAGAACGCACTTAAGGAATTTTTCAGACTTGAGCAAGATGAATCTCTAAGAAGAGGAAGGACCCCAGGGTATCCGTTATCTTCATATGGTGGTCTTTTTATACTTAATGAAAATAGGTTTTGAAGGTGAGTAGCCACCATGTTTGAGTTTTAAGGTATCAGCAGACATAGGTATTTCAGGGGGAGTCTGTTGAAATCATATTGGTGTTGAATGTTGAATGCCTCGCTTCAGGTAGTATATGTGAACTGGTGGAGTCAGCTCCCAGAGTCTTAACTAGGGAAACCTAAGAGCAGCAAGTGACAGATGATAAGTCAGACCTGAGATTCATTTAAGGATTGATTTATGTTTCGAAACATCTCAGCTTCTCCCTGTTTTCTTCCATTGTCTAACATGAAAGCACACATTTGATTCCTGTTCATTGCTTAGCAAGTAGATAATCAAATGGACTGGCTTCTGATACTCAGTAATCAATTTCCGTTTGTATATGAATCTAATGCGTTACTTATCTCAGCAAGTTCCGATGCTTCAACGAAGCCTACAAAGAGATATCCTGAGATCCCCTTACATATAGGACCAACAGCCTTCTCTTGAAAGTCCATTTTGGAAATAATTGCTGCCTTAGCTCGTTTATTCTAATAAAGTAGTTAGGAGTATCCGTGAGGAATGACCGTTATTACAAAAGACATGTTAGGATTAAACATTTTCTCCATGTGGAGTTTGGGGAAATGGCTCAGTTAGTGAAGTGCTAGCCACGCAAGCAAGTAGATCTGAGTGGGATCTCTTGGCTCCCACATCCCAAAGCCAGGAGTCCTATACAGCATTGCGGGTGCGGTCTCAGTGCTGCGGAGGTGGTAACAGGCCACTGCTGACCGGAGTTAAGCCTCTCCCCCCCCCCGCCCCCCGCCCAGTTTGGCATGCCTATTGTTAGCTGCCCTCGGTCAGCTCCTGTTTGGGAAGTCTTGTGGGTGAGACTTTGTGTGTGCAGCCCCTGGCACTGAACATGGCATGTCTGTGAAACTGAAATAACCAGGAAGCAGGGGAGGATGCCCTAAGTGCTGAGATATGGGCGCCTTCCAAAGCCCTGCACTGTTCTAGAAGGTTACAGACTCTCAGCCTGTTTGCATGAAGGCCCAGAACCTTTTCTCTGTTTCCTGTTAGCGGAGGAGTTTTGCGCGGGTCATTTCTCTTTGTGTGTGGTTTCAAGTGGTCACTCCGGACACCTCTACTTCCTGGTTTATTTTTGTAATAACAATAGGCTTTACTTAAAAGTTTTTTTTTTTTTCTTACATGGAAAAAGAACTACATTGAATGGTACCAATGTTGGAAATAAATGAGAACTGAAGAATCTTTGCACGGACAGTTCTTCCTTTGACAAAATTTAAGGGTAGTGTAGTTGCCGGCCAGCATCTGACGGGAACAGGGGCGGGGAACATGGGTGCAGACCGAAATTAAGGCTAGCACCGGTAAGGCTCTTTGGGAAATCCCATCAGGAGATTCTGTGCCGCAGAGGAGACTGGTAGCAAAGCCAAACACAATGGACTCTTTTTTTTTTTTTTTTTTTTTTTTTGAGACAGGGTTTCTCTGTGTAGCCCTGGCTGTCCTGGAACTCAACTCTGTAGACCAGGCTGGCCTCAAACTCAGAAATCCGCCTGCGTCTGCCTCCCAAATGCTGGGATTAAAGGCGTGCGCCACCACCGCCTGGAGTCCTTCAGGATTGTCCAGACAGGGCAACGGAGCCCACTTCTCTATAGCCATTGGCCACTGGCTGTGGGTCATTTCTTGGGGGCGGGGGGCGAGCATGTGGCCTTGGAAGGGCCTCTTGCAACTGAGGATAGACCCTAGTGAGGTACAGCAATGCTTGTCATCAGCTGCTGGAACTTCCAGCTGTGAAGAGAAATCTCGAAAAGATGTCTAAGGGAAACACCCGTGACCCATAATTTCATCTAACAGCCAAAGTGAAACTCTTTTTTTTTTTTTCTCTAGTCTGAACAAGGAGACAGTAGCCTCTCTTAGAAATTAGGTATTTGGCCTTCGAGAACATTTAATTTATCATTAGAAATGCTGGGATAAACATACTTTGCCATCCAAACTGAGGTACTTCTGAGAGAGGAAATAGTAAAGTAATTAACAGGCTTAATTGTACAGGAGGACCAAGCCAGGGTGATCCAAAGCTGACTGTATTATATGGACACCTGGAAATTATGTGACTCTCTATGCTTTATAAATCTAGCGATACATATGGGGGCCTTTGAGGGACGTTGAACACAGTTTTTGTTTTCCTGACAGATTCGGCACTGGCCATGAAAGAGAGACAAAATGTATTTCGGTTTAAAGCTTTAAGGGTGGTGTTGCAACTTCTGATCACATGAATTCCTATACATACAGTGTCCTGTGGAACTGGTGATTTCAGGATCTGAAAGAAAATCAGGGTTCTTGTTGTCAAGGGATCGGCCAAAGCAATAAGTAAGATGAGCGTTATGAGGGGAAACTGCAGTTGGGATGTACTGAACAAACAAACAAGCAGACAAACAGAAGCCGTAGCAACTGGATGGAAAATGCCGAGGACTGCATTACGCAGAGGAGAGCGACCCACTCCAGGGCAAGAGGACCACGGGCTTCATGCTTCTGCTGCTTCCAAAGGATGACTAGGAACCTTGGCCTACAGCTCATGATGATCTATCAGCCCATGCAAAGGTACTAGGGCAGAAATCACAGGGCTTGTGGCAGAGACAATCGTAATGCACAATTTAGTTAGGTGAGAAAGCAGAGGTCAGATCTGAGGTCAAGTACTGGCCATTAAATGGCAAACATTGTATCCCCCCTACCTCCTGGATATTTGACTAAACATAACACCCTTGCTTTTAAAAGAAGCCAAGGTTCAATTTAGGCCCATCTCTCTTTGGTCGTGACTCATGTTTAGCTTCTACTCAAATGTTCCTTGCCAGAATGTAAATCTGCTGGGCTACAGGACCTAAGATACACAGTGAATCCACAGCCAAGAGAGATAGTCTTTATATATATATATATATATATATATATATACAGGAAGAAGGCCAGTGTGAGCAGTTGGGAGTGTGTATGCCTGCACTCTCCTGCGTATTTAGTGTAGCTAACCCTTCTCTCACTCCAGCCTCAGCCAGATCTCCACTGCTGCAGTACAGAGACCTGGTGTTTGAAATCCCAAGTGACCCCAGTTCTCAGAACCATGGCAACCAATAAAAGAATTGTTGCTCCCAGCCCCTAGGTTTTGAGATAGCTTCGCACACAGCAGACGATCACCAGACCACTACAGAGCCTGGCGTGTAATGCCTTGACTTTGTGACATACACAGAAGACGGGGACCATCTGAAATCAAGTGCGAGGCACAACCTAGAAGGCACAATCACAGAGCTTGAAGAATACAGATCTGAAACCAGTAAGCAGAAGTATGTAGAAAAAGGTTACTTTTAGCCTTTCTTACTTAATTTATTTTTTTATTCACATTACATCCCAGTCAGAGCCTCCTCCCTTCTCCCCTCCCAGTTCCACCCTTATAAATCCTCCCCTTCCCCTCAGAGAATAGGAAGCCTCACTTGGGTACCAAGCCACCCCAGGATATACAGTCCCAGCATGTCTAAGCGCATCTTCTCTCACTGAGGCTCAACCAGGCAGTCCAGCTAGGGGAAGAGGATCCAATGGCAGGAAATGGGGTCAGAGACAGCATCTGCTCCAATTTTTAGGGGACCCACATGAAGACCAAGCTTCACATCTGCTACATATGTGTAGGGGGCCTAGGTCCAGCCCCTGCACGCTCTTTGGTTGGTGGCTCAGCCTTTGTAAGCCTCCATGGGCCCCAGGTTACTTGAGTCTGTAGGTCTTCCTGTGGTGTCCTTGACCCCTCCAGCTCTCTCAGTTCAATCCCCTGCTCTTCCACAACCCTCCCCCAAGCTCCACCTGACCTTTGGCTCTGCATCTGTTTCCATCTGCCTGAAAAAAGTTTATTTTTTTTTTAATACATTTTCATTACCACTAATTAGTTCGTCCTTGGTAAAATGCAACCTCTGTAGCCATCATTGTAACTGAGGTCATCATTGTAACTGCAGTGTGAGCCTTATCTAATTATAAGGAGTTGGAGTCCAATGTCAAGTGTGGGTAAAGAAGAGCCTAGAGGAGTTACACTCCTGTACAGATTCATTGTAACAAGCTTGTGTATGCGCACTGCTTTTTGGCAACAGTGATGGCTGTCACCACATTTGAAAAGCAAAGTTTCCAAGTGAGCCGCCATTGATAATACCCAAATATGTGTGAATTGGGAACATTGGTTACTCTCTTCAGCAGTACTGAGTCAGAAGCAGTAAGCACTGAGTGACTGTACTTCATGCGGCAGGGTGGTCATAGGGAAGGGCTCATTGCGCCCTTCTTGCTTAGAAGTCCGCCTCGCTTCTGTGCAATGAGAAGTTGAATCTTAGTATTGTCAGAGGAGGTTCACGGACAAAAAAAAGGAATATACAAAGAGAACCCAAAGCTTGCAAAAAGGTAAGTTTGGCAATTGCTTTGCATTTTGAGAGAGAAGAACAATTAATTCTTTTGTTTGGTGCAGAATAGATGTGATTATCATTAATTTTGATTATTTTTCTGTGTTTTCTGAAAACAGAAGCGTGCCCCAATTTTGTTGTTTCTCTAGAAACGCTGACTGTTTGTTCTATTTAATTTCTGACTTGACATAAAACCCAGAACTCGTAAACACTAGTAAACTAAATCCACTGGAGGGCTACTTTTATGTTCAATTCTACCATTCAATTCCACTGGAAAGCCTCTCACTCTCCTACCCACTTTATACAATTCCAGTGTTTCAGAAATGCTTCTTAAAATCTGAGAGTAAAGAAAAGCTATATCTAAAAACATTTTAAAAAATCTTTTATTTATTATTATGAATAAGTACACTGGAGCTGGCTTCAGATGCACCAGAAGAGGGCGTCAGATCTCATTACGGGTGGTTGTGAGCCACCATGTGGTTGCTGGGATTTGAACTGAGGACCTTCTGAAGAGCAGTCAGTGCTCTTACCCGCTGAGCCATCTCACCAGGCCTAAAAACATTTTTTTTAAAAATAGTTTTAGGCTTGAAGAAAGTTGCAAAAAAATAGTGCAGAGAATTTTCCACATTGGACACATTTTCCTACTAGATTCAGATTTCAAATCTGAGAATATGCTATACTGATATAAATGATAAGAACCATGGTAAAATAAATTGCCTCTTACTGCTCATCATAGGGAGAAAGCATTTAGTTTTTCACCAAAGACATTGGCCTCTCACTTTCTTTCTCCTCCTCCTGTAGTGACTGTGTCTGGCTCTGTGTGAAGGTAATACTAGTTTTAGAACATGGTTTGCAATGTTCAGTTTTGTTGCAAGAAACTGGGGACCGGTAGATGTTATTCTTAAAACATCTGGTGGTATTCGCCAGTGGACCTATTTGTTTCTGGGATTTGCTTTCCTGTGAGTTTTTGATGGTTAACTTAGTCTCCATGCCGGGTGTAGATGCGTTAAAAGTTTCTGCTTCCACATCATCCAATTTGGGGGAGGCCGAAAGTTTCAAGGACCTCTCAGATTCAGGATTAATAAAATCATAATTCTCTTTTTCTAACCCCAAAATATCAACAGCTTGAGAAGAAAAATGGAAAACTCACTAAGACATAGAAAGCAAATAATAAACTCTATGTATTGTATGTAGAAATATATACACATATTAGTAAGTTCACACACTCACACACACATAAACTGGAAACAGAAGAACAAATTAAAATCAAAGAATGATGAGGAAAGTAATATCAAATTAGTGAAAACAAAATACAAAATGGAAAAATAATTTAAAGCAGACAATGATAAGTCTTTTAAAGGCATGCACCGATAAGCTGTTATCAATATGGGGGAGGGGACAGGAACTTCAAATGCATAAAGTGGTATGTTCTTCTTTCTTCTTCAAAGGATAGTTTGTTTTCAAAGGCTCCCCCTTGACTAGAGATTAGCGGCCTCCGTCAGTGTTCCAAGACACACAAGAGAGAAGACGGTGTCTCAAGAAGCCAGCATAAGACACAAAACTTGAATTCTTCTTTTTTTTTTTTTTCTCCTCAGGGAGAAGACAGGTCTAGGTCTACCACCCTCATCACAGGAGCACTGCGCTGGGGTGGGGCCATGGCAAAATGTTTCTTCAATAGTCCTTGCAACTTTGATGTGGCTGGCTTGGCTGTACTGGGACACTAGCAACCTTTTAGCTGTTTTCTGGATTTTTGACATAAGGAATAATTTTGAGGATCAGTTCTTGAGTTGTTGTGTCTGTTAAGGCAAGAGTGGTCCAGGCCTTTCGGACTTTATAATAATTTGTGAATGCCTCCAAGACTCCTGTTACTTCCCTGCCTTCTCTTCCCCTCCCTCCCCTCCTCCTCCTCCTCCAGCTCTGTTGATGAGAATGTTACATAGTTTCCCTTCGTCTAGGAATGCTTCAAGCTCCCAGTCGTTACTAAGGTCTCCTAATGAGCTCCCCAAGATGAAATCATGACTGTGTAACCCTAGTTGGAAAGTATGTGGCAATCCCCAAACAAGCTTGGGTCTTTGCCTATTTCTTCAGTCATTAAAATGGAAGTCATTAAAAATGAAAGGGCCGGGCGGTGGTGGCGCACACCTTTAATCCCAGCACTTGGGAGGCAGAGGCAGGCGGATTTCTGAGTTCGAGGCCAGCCTGGTCTACAGAATGAGTTCCAGGTCAGCCAGGGCTATACAGAGAAACCCTGTCTCAAAAAAAAAAAAAAAAAAAAAAAAAAAAAAAAAAAAAAAAAAAAAAAAAAAAAAAAAACAAAAAACAAAAATGAAAGGAAGGCTATTGATCAAAAATGTACTAAGGAGGCTGGCACCGATCCACAAAAAAACACTCTTAGGAAACTGAGAATCTGAAATATTCAGAGTACTGGAATGTGATATAGCTGTCACTTGAGGCGACAGTGTTGATGGGGCCCACAGAAGCCTGATCTGTCCAATGCCAGACCTATTTCTGGGGTCTCTGTGATTTCCAAAAGCACACATCCCTTGGTCATTTCTATTTTCTCTTTCTTGCTTCTTTATGCAGCCTAACTGGGGAGTAGGGTCATTCATCCCACGGGTTCTCTGATCTGCTCAGCTCCATTTTCACGTCCTTCCCCTTTCGGGCTACACTTTTTTATGCAGGACACTTAGCTATCCTTCATTTGGCTTTAACCTGCCTCTCAGGATTTTTCTTTGGTATCTTTTACTATAAAAGAAGTCCAGAGCAGCTTCGCTCAGAGACTGAAGGGCCTCGTTCTATCAAAGTGGCAGGCAGGGTAAGAAGCACACTGCCTTTCTGGAATGTCAAAATGAATGAATGCATTTGATACAGGGTTGAGGTGGGCCAAGGATGGAAGGAAGATGGATGCAAAAGCCTGCACGCTGGGTTCTGCCATGGAAGATCAGGACGATATGATATCTACGGATGTCCGTTTGAGGACAAAAACCATGAGTGTTTTATTCTAGAAACCTCCAAACATCTATGGGCTTTTCCTTTTTGCACAGTGCCTTGATTTAGCGTTTGTAGTGCCAGTAACTCAAAGGCAAAGAAAGCTCTTATTGGATTTGTAATCCAATGAGAAATACAACCCTCACACATGTGGCTGGTGTAATGACTCCCGCTGTGGCGGAGCTGTGAGATGTTATCCATCTCTCCTCTGAAATATGAATTCTGCGTTAGTGAAATTCACCGTCCTTTAGGAGTTGGTATTAACACCTTAGGTGTGACTATTTTCTTTAAAAACACCCCACTAATAATATATTTTGAGATGCGGAGCAATGGACTATAGGTTATTTACATACTTATTTTTATGTAGCTAGTTGAAATTACATGTATCAATTTTATTCTTCTAAATTTATCAAATATTCATAAGTTAACATAGTCTATAAGCTTAAGATAAATGCTAGTATGTATATATTTTACGTACTTGTACATTCAATGTTATTTTAAAAAATCAAGCTTCTTCATCAAGAATTCTAAGAGTAGCTGCTATTTGACAAAAATGATATTTGTAACAAATTTTACCTTTCTCCAAGAATTTTTAACAAGTATAATTTATTGCATAGGCTTTGCATACCTCTAGAGTGTGTGCTTTTTCCTATCTCTGGTAGACAATAATAAAATCTAAGATTTAAATATTGTCAAAACTGTTTCTAAGCAGGAATATTTTGAAAGCAAGAAAGCATACCATACTTTGAAGGCATAAACATTTCATCTTTTGTAGTGATTTGATTAGTTCAATAAGAAAAAAAAATGATATTTCAATAGCAAATTGAAGATTAAGACTACTTTATCCTGTATTTTAAGAGCAGAAGTAAGATTAAGATCCAGATGTCCTCTGAGTCCATATAGCCCTAGTGCTCTGAACTTGGTACAGCGCGGGGCAGCGAGACCAGGGCTGTCTCCTGTGGACTGCACTTCTAAGTCCTGACTAATAGTGACTTTCTCTACACTCAGGGAAACTTTTCCTTGCCCCTTCCTTCCTTCCTTTTCTTTCTCTCCTGACAGTTTCCCAATTTGAATAAAAGAATATTCAATTACATGGCCAGGGTGTTGTGATGATGGCACGGCACACAGCGCATGAGAATGCTGTGTAACCTTCAGATCAGACTAGACACACGATCTTCTCAGTGATTGTTTATTGGTGGCCAGAGCCCGCACACTCTTTCTTCCCCTTTCAGAGACATTGCAGCTACCTCAGGCTTCCTATTCGGCAACATCATGTTAGAGCTCCTCTTGCACAACGGACTTAATTCCTATCGATCAGCCTACCCTTGTCCTTCCTCTTGCTCTACCACTTTCTGCCCAACATTTAGTTTCTTTTCTTCTTCAGTTTCTCTGAGATCACCTTTTGGTGGCTCAACTGTGAGGCCATGAGAGATTTGTCCTTATATGCCTGGTTTATTTTACATAACGTAATCACCCTTGGCTTTGTCCATGTCACAAACAATAGGGTTTCATTTCATTTTCATTTTTATAGCTAAAACTAATACTCTAGTTTGGAATATGCACCACATCTTCTTTATCCTCTTGCTAGTTGGGAGACACCTCCGTAGGTTTTGTATCTTAGGCACTGTGACCAGTACTACTGCAGACATGGGAATAGATGAGTCTTTCATGGCTTTGTTTGTTTATTGTTGATATATACCCTTTATCTCATGGTGGTTCTTTTAAAAATGCTTATATGGGTTCCAGTAATGTCTTCCATAATGGCCGGACGAATTTATATTTTTGCCAGTAGTGTACAAGAGCAATTACTATTCTTTACATTACACCAACACCTAACTTTAATCTTAGTAGACATTCTTGCTATAACGAGGTGATGTGCCATCGGGGTTTTGATTTACATTTCACTGACTGATTTGCATGTTGAATATTTTTTTCATATACCTTTTGGTTGACTATCTATCCCTGTTAGAGTAAAACTATTGACTTTTCCAGGTTCTTATACATTCTAGACATCAATGTCCTATCAGACATGTAGTTTGAAAGTAATTTCTCCCAGCATAGGTGTGTAGGTTTGCAATACAAAAACCTTACATGTCTTTGCTTTATTTCTTGGGCTGTGGGAGTCTCATCTGAAACAATGCTTACAGATTTCAGTGCCTGGAGGCCTCTCCACTATGTACTTCTAGTTTCAGGTCTTTTGTTTGTTTGGTTGGTTTGGTTTGGTTCTTTGGTTTTTTTGTTTGTTTGTTTGTTTTTTGAGACAGGGTTTCTCTGTGTAGCCCTGGCTGTCCTGGAACTCACTGTATAGACCAGGCTGGCCTCAAACTCAGAAATCCGCCTGCCTCTGCCTCCCAAGTGCTGGGGGGTTAAAGGCATACACCACTGCCCAGCTGGTTTCAGGTCTTAATTTCAATCAACTTTGAGTTATTTTTAGTAACTGACAGTAGTCAGGATCTAGATTAATTTTTCCTAATAAGGATATTCATTTATGGAAGGTACCAAGCTTCCTCAGTATATGATTTTAGCATTTTTTTACCAAAAAAAAAAAAAAAATCCTTGAGTGTCTGTGTGTGGGGTTTGCCTTTAAGCTACAATGGAGAGGAGAATTTCATGTGATTATTCCTCTATAGTTTTACAGATAAAAGTTAAAAAAGAAAGCAAAAATGATTTTTGAGGATTTAAAAAAGAAGCCAAACTCTTTTGTATTCTTAGCAATAGAGTGGTTTCTGGGGAAAATATTCACAGACAGGCCATCTTGCCTCATTGCTTTGTGTAAACAGTAGAAATATTAGAAAAGCAATCCTTCTTTGAAATCTGATCTTGAAAAGGTTAAAAAAATGTCACTTTGAGTTTTTGGAATCACTAGAGGAATAATATTTATATTTTGAAAACAAGGAGCTAGCCATTAAATATTTATGTGTGTGCATGTATGTATATATTTCATAATGTAGTCATCAGGAAAATACATAATCAGAAAAGTATTCCATTAGATACTGAAGAAAAATTTTAAAAATATATATGTAGAACATAGAGGACTTATTGCTAGACATTTGTGTATACAAATCTTTTTTTTCATTAGACATTTTCTTTATTTACATGTCATATGATTTCTCCTTTCCCAGTTTCCCCTCCAAAAAACAAACAAACAAAAAAAAAAACCAAAAAACCAAAAAAACAACAAGAACAAACCCCTGTTGTCTCCCCCCCCTCCCCCCGCCTCGCTTGCCACTCCACCCTCTCCCACTTATTGGCCCTGGCATTCCCCTACATTGGGGCACAGAATCTTCACAGGGCCAAGGGCCTCTCCTCCCACTGATGACCGACTTTGCAATCCTCTACTACACACATGCTGCCAGAGCAATCAGTCCCACCATGTGTATTCCTTGGCTAGTGGTTGAGTTCCTGGGAGCTCTGAGGGTACTAGTATTGTTATTCATCCTAAGGGGCTGTAAACCCTTCAGCTCCTTTGGTACTTTCTCTAACTCCTTCATTAGGGACTCTGTACTCAGTTCAATGGATGGCTGTGAACCTCTACTTCTGTATTAGTCGGTACTGTCAGAGCCTCTCAGGAGACAGCTATATCAGGCTGGATTGTCCTTCCTTCAGTCTCTGCTCCATAGTTAGTCTCTGCAACTCCTTCCATGGGTATTTTCTTCCCCCTTTTAAGAAGGATGAAATGTTCACATTTTGGTCTTCCTTCTTCTTGAGTTTCTTGTGTCAATCGTGTAGAATAGAAACACAGAGTCCCAAGTAAGTAGTTTCCTATTCTTTTCTTCATCCTAGATTTCAAAGTAAACATGACTAACTCTGATGTGTTGTGGCCTCTTCAATGTCTCTGTGATTCTAATTTTGCAATAGTGGAATCTACTGATAGTCTCACTCACTGCACTTGGTTTGGCACTAATAAAACTCACATTTGACATCATGCACCACTGTTTGAAAACAATATTGGTATGGCTACTAAGAATGTGTAAGGAACCCAGTTCTGGCTTAGGACATTATGTTGGTGTAATAGCCATATTCTTTCTCCTTTGGAAAAACTGATCTTCATGGAACTTGGTCATATTAAAGGGCAAGTCGCTATTTTGTTCCTTGATTAAATTATTTACTCTTTAGTTAGCTAGCCAGTATAAAGTTGTATTCTGGTTAAAGTGCTCATTTCTAAACTTGTCAACCCATTCATTTTTGTTCATTTAAGAGTTTTGTTTTTATTTGTTATGTTTGTCTGTGTGAGTACATGCCTTTTGTGTGAAGGTGTCTGTGGAGTCCAGAAGAGGGCATCAGATCCCCAGGAGCTAGAGTTACAGATGGGTGTGAGCTGCAAGACACAGCCTGAGCCACCTCTTCAGCCATGATATTTTACTCACATTTTACGTGCACTCAACATCTTCAGTACATTCAAGTCAGTATATTTCAGACAGGTTAAATATAGATGATCAAGAAACCTTTAAACTTTGCAAGTCAAAATTCTGCAGAATTTCCAAGTGTGCATTTAACTTGTTGAAAAGAAAGATGATCTATTCTCCAGTTTACTTACTAAAATAAATTTTGTCTTAAGATTATGTAATGTCGAACACTAGAAGTGTATTAGCCCTATGCAGTATTGACCTTAAATAAATGGATCTTTTGTAACTTGTTAATATTCAGTGGGTTTTGATAGGTATTTTAGATGATTTTACTCTGTGAAGACATTGTGCATGATGTGCATTGAAATCCTCTGATATGTGAAAATCTAAATGTTAGTTATTTAGTAAAATTTCCAAATAAAAGTGCCTTATTATTTGGTATTTACTAATACTCAAACTCAGAGTGGAAATTATCAAAATTTCAGGGCACTATGATAGCTCATCATAAAAAGAATGTGTTTGATGTGGGCAGGCGGCATCTTCTTTGCCTATCAACAATGCATTTCATGCATGCAGTTTCTTCGTTTTGTATATAAGCTCCAGCATTTGCTCAGTGATGTTGGGCAAGCTACTTGCTTTTGCAAAGCAGTTAGATGTGTGCTTCTCTGGCCCCTAGTTTTGAAGTTTCATATTATCTTTGCTCAAAGTATTTTTATGTTGTGGTTGAAAGAGGTAGGTGTGTGCATTTTTTCAAGCTATGACTAATTCCATTACCTTGCAGTACAATTGATGACTCATCAAAAACATACTAATGTGGGAGATGACTATGGTTCGTGATCACCTTCCAGTAAACCAGGGACAATGCCCAGGTGTGACCATTTACCTTGAGAAGCCCATAGTCCTAGGATCAGCTTCTCTTCCCTTTCTCATTACTTGAGTATTGTTAACAGCAGCCATAGCAGAAAACTCAATTAGGATTTTGAATTAGGCATGAGGATAATTTACCCATAGAAGAATAGATTTAGGCTTGATACTGAAGATTGGAAGAACAAGAATGTGAACCATGGGAAATTTAGCTTAAAGCTAGAAACTAATTAATCACAAAACTAGTTTTCACAGCTGGGAATCCTACCGTAGGCCCATTCTATTCCTTATCAGTCTGCTTGCTAAGGACTCTTTATTTTGGCTAATTATCGCAACAAGTTGCTCTCTCCGAAGGAAGGTTCCTGCCCACTGTCACATTAGCTGACACGTCAAAGGAGGTTGCAGGAGGTCAGATGCCGAAACACTTGCCAAAAAGGTGTCTTGTCGAGTATGTCCATCTCTTTACCTTTTTGGGATATTAAAGATCCTCTTCTGAAGAATTAAAATGAGTACAAGCCTGTCTTTTCGGTGAGACTTGACATCAGGGGCATGAAGGTGACTCCATCTTATCTTGAATAGGTGCACTCACGTTTCTACTTGCCCCAGGTTGCATGAGGTCCTGAATGGCCACATTGCTCCCGTGCATGTGTTGCTGGAGGCAGATGGACAATGTTTGCGCTGCCTCCCTGGCTCGTGCATACCAGAAAGGTGCTTAGTGAGCACAGGCAGGACCTCAGGGAGGCAAAGGCTAGTTAGGAGACATACTCCCTCTTTCTAAAGCTGCTCACGAATGGAACGAGACTGCCACTTCATAAATTCTGGAAAGAGTTCATGGGGTGGCGATGTATGTGCATGCCTCAAAGTCTTCTGTACTTCAATGGGACTTCTCAGATTTGCTAATGAGACTCTCTCTGTCTGCGTTGTCCCCTGGGAAACTACCCTGCCACCGAGTTATGTAACCTCTTCCTAGTCTTTCATCTGCTCACGTCTGAAATTTTATATTGAACTGTAGTTCTACTTAGGTGCTACTTAAGATTTTTTGCATATTCCTATGAAAACTTCATCTTGGTATTCAACAACAGAACAGAATAAAACTGAATATCCTTACATTTACCCAAAAGTGTTAACTGGGGAACTAGAAATCAGTGTCCCTTCTGATTGGGCTGGGGCCTGGGGAATGTGCTACAGTAGCTACTCCACCTTAAAAATATTTTATTTAAAACATTTACTTATTGTTCCTGGGAGAGAGCATGTGTGTATCGCAGGATACATATGAAAGTCAAAGGACATCTTGTTTTCTTGAATCAATATTTTTAAAGGAGAATAGTTTAGTTGTGCCCTCCTTATTTTGCTCCCTTACCATAGATTTAGTTTAAAAAATCAAGTACCTGTTGGTCATCTTCCACAGCGGCAAGAGCTAGTGTAGAATGATATTTAAACTCACACGGAACGCACATTGCCTCGTCCTTTGGCAACGCCGCCAAACTTAGAATCTACCATCTTGTGTGTGAGCTCTGAGCTGCCATCACCGCCACATCTAAGGATGGCTTTTAGTTTCTTTGAGCTGGAAACCATCTTTGGGGGGTAATACAATCATCTTGTGGGGACGAGGGTCTTAGGGATCTCCTACATTTCCCTGGCTACTTTGAAGTAACATGTGGAACCCTAAAGAATTCTGTGTCCATATTGCACACTATATCTTGACTGCTAAATGATCACCTTTGAAATAAGAAAAACCACAAGCACTGGCAAAACGCTCCATAATTCTTATCATGGCAGACTCATCTATTATAAATATCCTTAAACCCTGCAGTAAAAAGCTTTGTTAACAGTGCTCCTCCCTCGACACTCTTCTTACGCAGCAGTTAGATGTAGTAGACCGTTACAAGTTTGACACAGTGTTATACTAAAGGACCTGGCTTTGAGAGATTTTTTTTATTCTATTCTATTCTTTTTTTTTTTTTTTTTTTTTTTTTTTTTTTTGAGATGGGCTCTTGCTATATAGCCTTTGATCTTTGCATCCTCTTACCTCAGAGCAATAGAGTGATGGGCAGGCGCCGCCACACCCAGTGTTCATTTTAATTCATGTGCTAGCAGCACCAGCCTCTTGAATAGCTGTAAACAGGAAAAGTAGACACAAATGGACAGCCCTCTTTTACCGTGCTAGATAAGAATGTCTCCTCTCAAAACCCTACTGTTCCTTACCCCTCCCTGTTCCTTTAGGTCATACGGTCATGAGCAGAAGAAAAGCTAGACTTGATCTTTTAAAGAAAAGATTTATGTATTTATGTAGGTATATGAGCACTCTATATGCGTGTATGCCTGCATGACAGAGAACATCGGACAGAAGGGGGCATCTGATCCCATGAAAGACAGTTGCTGGGAATTGAACTCAGGATCCCCAGAAGAGCAGCCAGGGCTAGCTGCTGAGCCATCTCTCCAGCTCCGGAGTTGATTCTTTACCGTCTTTCCTTCATCCTCATGTTGATCGTTCAATGTGATGACTGTGCCAAGAACACAAGTCCTGAGGGCTACGTTTTCCTGTCACCTGCTCCCAGCCATAACCCCATCTAGGCCACTGTTATGCTTGGCAGCTCTACTGAGAATGCCCCATGCTTCTGCTTTTGTTTAGCCCAGAAGAGCAATGTGAGGCTCTTCAGTCACCAGCTCATGTTCTCCGTAGGACCCCTCAGTGATTTCCTAGAGTGCGTCTACAAAACAAAGATTCTAGACCCCATGGCCTCACAGACCTACGCTAGCACATCTGATAGTGAGTGGCTTCCATTTCAAACCCACTCGATTTCTGCTAGGGACAGACTTGAAGCTTCCTGAACAGCCATGACTTTGCCTCATTAAAACAAAACAAAACAAACTCAGCTCTCCTCCCCTGCAAAACAAAACAAATTTCCCCAAACCCCACAACTTCTTTGTTTATTCTTTAATCCGTTTTTACACTCTAGTCTTCATCCCCCTCCCAGTCTGGCTCTCCCCACCCCCGCCTCATCTGACCACTCCCCATCCCATACCTCCTCCTTGACTGCCCGCCCCCAGTCTCCCAAGAGAATGTTCCCATCCCCCTACCCTGCCAGACCTTCCCACTCCCTGGAACCTCAAATCTCTCGTGGGTTAGGTGCATCTTCTCTTGCTAAGGCCAGACTAGGCAGTCTTCTGCTGTATATATGTTGGGGGCCTCACATCAGCTGGTGTGTGCTACCAGGTTAGTGGCTCAGTGTCTTAGAGATCTGAGGAGCCCAGTTCAGTTGAGACGGCTGGTCTTCTCATGGGGCCGCCCTCCTCTTCAGCTTCTTTCAGCCTTTCCCCAATTCAACCACCGGGTCCCCAGCTTCTATCCATTGGTTGGATGCTCATATCTGCGTCTGACTCTTTCAGCTGCTTGTTGGGCCTCTCAGAGGGCAGCTATGCTAGGCTCCTGCCAGTTGCCCTGCGTGCAGCTGACACTCCAGGAGGACTTCCAACTGCAGCATCTTCAGAGGGGCAGACAAGCTGGCGATCAACCCCCGGGCAGAAGGCCCTCCCTCACAACTCTTAAACTGGGGCTGAGGATATGGTGTAATGGATAGAGTATGAGGATGACATCTGGAATCACGGCCCCTAGATTCCCTGTAAGTGCTGGGTTTCGTGTGGAGGCCTGTTGAATCAGTCAGGTCCTTGCTCGGGAGACATCTTACCTCAAATTGTAAAGTGGAGGGCAACGTAGATGGACGCATAACCCTTCCCAAAGTATGAAAGGCAGAAGGTTCTCACCCGGTGAGAATCTTTGCTCTGTGATGGCTTGACACATCATAAACAGAAAGCTCCTTAGTGGAAAAGGTACTATGTGCACTTTATGCTCATATTCCAGAGAGGGACTTCTTACACGCATCTGTCAGTCACTCAGTTGCTCTGTTTATTACTCTCCACACTTGACTTTCTGCACGGAAGCTATGCATTTCTAAACCCTTTCTAGTTTGTTTAATTCCATCTGTCAGCACCTGCGCTATTATTTTTACTAGGCTATGATTTTCAAAAGAGTGGGCACAGGTGTGTTTTCCTCGCTGCCATATTCATAGTTCCTGGGATGAATACCCAGTAAATAGTTATTTTTATTTTCTCTCTCTGTGTGTATTTGTATGTGTGTGCATGTGCACACAGTGTACACAGTGCCTACAGAGGCTGGAAGAAGAAGAAGAAGGCTGTGGATGCCCTGGAACTGGACTTTGGAGAGCATAAGATGCCTTGTGGGTGTTGGGAATCCAACCTAGGTCTACTGGAAGTGCCTCAAATGCTCTTAAATGCTAAGCCATCTCTCTAACCCCTTGATAAATTCCTTGGTTTAACAAGTAAGTTCAGTGACTGAATAATTTATCTTCATGAGATACTTAAGTTAAAAAAAAAAAAAAAGCACCAGGGGTCAGAATATTGCTACCATGATGTCTTTACAGCAGGGAATTCTGGGAACTAAGGACTGAGTTGGTCGCTGTGCCTTCTCTCTTTATGCCACAAAGGTGATCGCTTCTCATCTGTTACTTTCAGTTGAAAAAACTTCATATTTTTTTTCCTGAAGATTCATTTTCTCAAATTAGATTTTCCACATAGTAATAGAAAAATAAATTCAATGATAAAACTTTTAAGGTTATCTGAGAGAAATGGAAATAAATTAACTCTACAGGAACAACAAAAGTAGATTTTTCTGATATCGTACTAAGAGACAATTTCAAATGTTCCATTAAGTACTGGCCAGCAGACGTTTGCGTCTTAATATTTTTTGTGCTAATGTTTGAATTACATTCTTAAAGCTACTCAGAAAGGAAGGGACCAGAATCCCTTTTCAGTCAAGCATTGTAAGTAGGCTTGCTGTTGTTTCTGTTCATTATCTGGAACAGGGTCTCCCTGCATACCTCAGTCTGGCTTCAGACTTGTAGTACTCCTGCCTTAGCCAGCTGAGTGCTAGGATTATTGAATGGTGTGCATGTGAGACAGTCACGATTCTCATTAGATGTTTAAATATTTAAATAAGACTCCCTAGGGAATTCATAAAAGAGCGGAAATATGAACTACTATCTCATGAGATGTATCTTTTTGTCTGAGTGCAGTGAGGATGTCGCACTGTAGATGGCAAAATTCTGTTAGGGGATCCAGAAAGCCTTCGGAATGGGCTCTTTGTTGTATAATAATATATAACAAGACATTCACATCTGCGTATCATCTGAGGGAAAAGTGAGGGACAAATTTATTTAAAGTACAAAATACTTAATTGTCCAAAAGAATGCATGTCTAATGGTGGAATTTAGGGAAGCTAATATTGATGACACCGCTATCTGAGAAGTTTTAGAGCATCTTCCCAGGGCCAAGTATCCACCCGAGATACTTTCAGGTCCTTGTCATCTCCTGGTTCGCTCATCTCACTACTTCTTTCTTTAACTCTGAGGTCAATGAAGAAATGGTAGTAATTCTTCATATGCTTCTGGTGCTTGCTTACTTAATTGACAAAATACTAGACCAGAGAGAAACATAATTACCACCCCCCCAACTCAGAAAGCCCCAAGTCAATAAAGTATAAGGAAGAGTTAGAGATGTCATCACATTTTGGTGTGTCTAAGTTCAGCGGTGAATAAAACTTAACGATTTGCATGTACCGGCTAAGAGAGAGGAAGGAGTGAAGGAGAAGGGGAGGGAAAAAGGATGAGGAAGAGGAGCTAGAGAAGGAAGAGGAGGAAAGAAAAGAGAAGCAAGAGACAGGAGAGAAGACGGAGAAAAGAAAATCACAAATGTAGAGAGAAATGTACCTCCTGGATTTAAACGTCCTCATACGCTGGAGGCTTGTATACAGCGAGAGCAAAAAAATAGCTAAGCCATTTCTCATTTGTCTCAATTTACTAAGAGCCTTAGCTTCCTGGGGTTCCGTCCAGCGAGCCCTCTGGAGGGCTGCTTCTGTGTTTTGTCTCGGGAGGCAAAGGATTCATGTTGTACTTTAGTTGCTGGGTTAACTTTCAGTCGTTCACAGAGCAGGTAGTGCCTGACACTGTTCTGAGGTCTTCATACCTTCTCTAAGCCTCAGCCACTCTGTCATGCCGAGTGCGCGTAGATCAGTCCCAATTTTTCCGACGAGGAGACCAAGGCACCGAGAACCTTGCCCCAAGTCACCCTCTGTGGCTCAGGCTTCACACTGTGGCTGCCCCTCAGTGCTTCCTCCTCGAAAACTCACTTGAATTATACTGAGGAGATTCAATTTAAGAAGCAGTTAAAGGTTTACAAATCAAATGCTCACAAGTTGCAATTATTTTTAGTTTATCGAGAAAAAAAATTTACATGCTGTCAGAGATAAGATAATGTCATGCGTAAATTATAGCACACACTTCTTTCACAAATTTTTGGATATCCGTTTTTGTCATTAAGTATGGTGAAATAGCCGAGATGTCCCAGAGCTTATAAACCCTTCTGAAATATGTAATCCATGGAAACATCTCTTTTAAATTCCACTAGTTCTGTTTGTTCTACAGAATGAAGTTATTTGCTCCATAGTTTGTAAGTCCTACATAGTTACCAGCTGGGGCTCCTTGGGACAACTTTATTTATTCTCTGCCAGAGGACTATGAGGGAATTGTATGCATAGCTATGGCATGCATAAACAGTGTGGTGTATATGTTTTATATGAAGGCCCATCTAGATTCTTTAAGGAAAGAGAATACAAGTGTGCTTGGCTTTGCATCTCTCTGTTGCTGCCATGCACACACGCACACATGCACACACACACACACACACACACAGTTAGTACTCTTTGTTAGTTTAGCAAATTAACACTTTTTTTTTCTATGTACCTGTAAATTATCTACCTATGGAGCAGTTCATTATAACTTTGCTGGTCCTGGAGAGCTATGTATGTAATTCATAGCAGAATATTAAAATTTTAGTTTATATGAGCCACGTGGCTGCACACATTGTTTTTGAGTCATTTCAACATTTCTGGGCAAGTACCAAGGGATTACCGGTTTAGTGTGTGTTGTGAAGTATATTCTATAGACAGGCTTATTGATGAACCAACCCCATAACCAAAACATGGCATTTGGAAACACCTTACAAGTAAAATATTCTGGGGCAAGAAAGGCATTTTCTCTCAGAAAATTTTTCTTAAGCAACATAATCAAATTTCAAGGCAGAGTAAATGCACATTACAGCAGTGACCACGAACCACAAACAAATACTAGAAATATTTATTTACCGAACATCAGGATTTTATCATTTTGTGGTGACATTTTTTTCCCCTCTGTTACTAGTAATTTAAGACTGGTGTGAGATGGATTCTTAAATCTTAATATTCATTTTCCTGGTGGCTGTGGCTGCCGACACTTTAAAGATGTGTTTCATGTATGTCACTGCCTGCTATTATCACGGCTCTGAACCAAAATCCTTCATTCTTTTTATCCAGGATCGCTTTGGCTATCCACGGTCTTTTGTGGATCCCATATAAATTTTAAGATTATGTTTTCTATCTCCATGAAGCATGGCCCTAGGATTTTGATTAGGATTGTGTTGAGTCTGTAGATTGCTTTTGATAGGATGGCTGTAACCGTTCCTTGATCCCGGAAGGCCTTCCCGTCTCGTCTCTTAGTATTTCCCTTAACTTCTTTCTTTGGCATTTGAAGATTTCATTGTGGAGGTCTTGTTGCCATAGACTTTTTCTCTGTGTGGCTATTATGAGTGGGACTGTTTCATACTTACTTTTTCAGTATATTTATCACTGGTGTATGTGAAGGCTACTGATTTTTTGTGCTAATTTTTTTTCTACCACTTTGCTGAAAGTGCTTCTCACAATTCTCAGATTCATGCGATGGAGCCTTTGCGGGCTCTTATGTATAGACTCATATATGGAGACTTTGCGGTCTCTTATGTATACAATCCTATCTGGAATTAGGGGTTCTTTGATTTCTTGTTTTCATACTGGTTCCCTTTATATTCCCGTCCCTTGTCTTATTGCTGTAGTAAAGACTTCATAGACTAGGAACAGAGAGAGTGGACACTTGCTTTCTTTTGAATTTTACTGGGATTAAAAACACCTTGACTTCCCCCCACTCCCCGTTTAGAATGGTATTGGCTATAAATTTGTCATGTAGACTTAATTATGTTAAGACATGCGCTTCCATCCCAACTCTTTCCATGTTTCTATGAAGAAGGCAGGTTTGGCCTTTGTCCCAGTTGTTTTCTGACTGCACTGAGATGATCACATGATCTTTTTATTAATGGATGCAGAGAAAAACTAAAATAACAGCAATATCCCCTTCCCACCAAAAAAGCCTCAAATCCTTAAATTCAGACATCAATTCAGCCACATAAACATTTTTATTTTAATAACTTACCATCTAGGTTCTATTTTTCCGCATTATAATTTTGTTCTCAAGAAACAGCTGGACATTTTTTGCAGCCTTATTGTTTGTTGCTATGGGATTCAGATTTTCTCTGCCACAGCCGCAAATTGCAAACTGATCTTTCAATGGACTGAAGGGGTGAATGTGTCTATAAACTATCCAAGTTGCAAATTGAAAAAGCATTACCAAGAGGCAAGCATGAGTTTTCCGAGTGTCATATTGCAGTAATCTCAAATCTAGCCCCACCCCCATACACACACAAGATGGCAAAGCTTATTTCACTGATTCTTGAGGCCGTCCTGGAGAGGGATGGTCAGTACCTGGGAACACAGGAGCAACTGGCCAGAGAAGCTGGTCATGGCTGCCGCTATCACAGGAATGTGGATGGAGAGCAACAGGTCTACAACATCTTTGCATGCTTGGAGGGAGTAACATGGGAATGCACGCATGGTGGGGACCCTTCTGGGGATCCTGGAATTCACCTCCAGGACTGTAGTTCTTAAAAATTCTTAAAGAAAAGAAACAACTTCATTACCACAGGAACCAAAGGTATACTGGGAGACAAGAGACTCGTCATGTGATTGTGTTCTGACCAGCTATAAGAAAGTGGAAGTTTCTTTCCTAGAACTAAGTGGGAGTCAAAATAAGTCCTGAACTCTGGACTTCTTGTGCTTTTCTTCAAGTAGAGAAAAAAATTAAAATAATAATGAAGTAATATAATAATAATAGTAATTAAAATAGCAATAAAATCATCTATGATTTGAACATACTTGGGATGCAATGGTACAGTTTGAGCTAAATAGGTATAGAGGCTGAAGTCAAAAACCGTATTTCCTTGCCAAATCTCTCTCCTCTTTCATCTATCTTAACACTACCATTAGGATGTAAGCTTGTTCCAGTGGTTCAGCAAGCCTTTTGATATATGGTTTTGAAGTGGAAGTTTCTGGTTGTGTCATGGGAGGCAGGCTCACATGGTATCTTGCTGAGGCAAGACCCTTGGGAGGACACGTGGTGTTTGGAGAGAGTTTCAATAGGACTCAGTGGACAGCGATGGGGCGCTTGCCTAGCTAGTCTTGAGATTCTTCATCGGTCTCCCACCTTTACTGATCTTTACTTATCAAGAGCGGCATGGAAGAGAACTCCTGGCATCCTGCCTGGTCCTGGCCACTCCCACTGACTTGTGCTGAGTCAGTGGAGGCCTGGCTGCTTCTGCTGGATCATGCAGCCATTGCTGATTCATGTTTAGTGACTCTTTTAAACTAGACTACTGGCATCTTGACAAACAGTAATTAAAATCGCCACCCCACCGCCCCAAGATGACTTCTAAACAGGTCCACCCCCCCTTGTCCTACTTACCACCTTTTCTTCCCTACCTTTGGATGGTGGGCTAGAAGGGGGGGGGGCAGTCAAAGAGTTTAAAAATCCTCATTAAAAGTAGGTTTTTTAAAAAGCTAAGTCTATATGATTTATATATAACATTTCTGAAAATATTGGGTTTCCTTTGTAAAAGATTTTATGGTGTCAAAATAACCTGCAAACAATATCTTTAACCCAGTAATTCCACTGTTGGCCACAGGTAGCAAACAGATGTGCATAGAGCCTTTTAATGTAAATGAATGATGACACACATGGCGTTTCTTGTTTTTTGTTTTTATTTTTCCTGAATGGGAGCCTAGGAAATGATTAAAAAGGATAGTATATAAGGAGAGGAAATGTTGAAAGAGGCAGGTACAGTTGAACTTCACTAACTTTGACTATATTCTATTATCTCAAAAGTGGATAACCTACCCTCAGAACGAAAGGACTGTGGGCAGTTTTTTCTCCTAAGAAGCCACCTCCTTTTTCTGCATGTAGCTATGGACACACACGCATTCTGAACTTTCATAAGGGTTACTGTTCTCCTGGTACGGAAAACATGTTTGCTTGTTTGTTTCTTTTGATAAATCAAGCCTAGGGAAAATTGTATCAAGCTAGTTTCATAAGCAAAACACTCGATTTCCAGCCTCCCCCCCCCTTTTTTTTAAATTTATCATTTTGGTGTATTTTGTAGCTGAAAAGGCACAACTATGCAGTTGCTTATTGGCACGGACCCAGGTTGCATATGCCTTTAAAATCTATACGAAAAAGGACTAGATGCAACTAAAAATGGATGAGATGCTTTCTGGTTAATTTGTCTTCTTACAAAATTTTTATCTGTGCTTCTAGTCCTGACCTTCTATGTCTTACAAAAATAGAGAAAGAAATCAGGACTAAAGCAGCTGCATCCATATTTTCGGTGAACGGTCACATAGAAAATAGCTACTTTGGCCCCGACTTTCAGGCGCCACGTTGACACCAGTAATTTGGAGGCATTATCAGTCAAAAACGTCCCTTACCATGACTGGTCTGCTCCAACCAACCAGCATGTCTCCTCACTTCTGTATTCTAAGAGGCTGAGCTCTGCTCCGAGGGAGGTAATTTGGACTTGGTTGTCCCAGGCTCAATGCGGGCATTACCGCACACACGACCTCTCTTCCTGGGGATAATAGCACAGCTGGGCTGCCAATTGGGCTGAGGAGGATGACGTCAGGTTTGTTCTGCTGCCAGCAATGCCGAGAGGCCGAAGCAAGTTTGCCTTAGCTGGAGGAGACCGGGATCCTAATGGATATTTTTGCTGTTATGCAACTTTCGCTTGGTCCAAGTCTTGGAGTGTTTTTGTAAGCACCGGATAAAATCTGGTATGACGTTCCCGAGGGCTGTGCAGTTTAGACATTTGGGATTTTTCTGTGTACACTGCTACAGGGAGTCGGGTGGGTTAGACTTTGATGAAATGATGGAGTTGACTACGAAATAAACAGTAAGGGATTCCTTTGTAGCTCTGGTACTGTCTCTGGGATGGTGGGGGAGCAGTCTCTCCACTCGAGGTAACACTACATTAACCTTGAGAACATACATGGACTCTTTTACCTTTTTATTTATTCTTTCTTTTTATTTTTTTAAATTTCCTGCGCCGCCCCCCCCCCCCATCTCCAAGAGGATGTCCCCACTCTAACCTACTCCCTACCCTACTCCACCAGGCCCCCCTACTCGCTGGGGCCTCAAGTTAGGTGCATCTTCTCTCACTGAGGCCAGACCAGGCAGTAGGTTATATATGTGTCGGGGGAGGGGGGGGAGGGGCTCATTAGCTAGTTGTGCGCTGCCCCGTGGGTGGCTCAGTGTCTGAGAGATCTCAGCGGTTCAGGTTAGTTGAGCCTGCTGGTCTTCCTATAGGGTTGCCCTCCTCCCCAACTTCTTCCAGCCTTTCCCTAATTCATCTGCAGGGGTCCCCCGACTTCAGTCCAATGCTTGAGTGAAAATATCTGTGGCTGTCTCGGTCAGCTGCTTGTTGGCCTCTCAGAGGGAAGTCATGCTGGGCTTCTCTGTAAGCATACCATAGCATCAGTATTAGGGTCAGGCCTTGGAGCTTCCTCTTGAGATGGATTCCAATTTGGGCCAGTCACTGGACCTTCTTACCTTTTTAAGTAAAAAGAAAAAGACAAAAAACAAACAAACAAACAAACAAACAAAACAAAAAACCCAAAAGAATAAAACCTTTTTTATTGTTTCAAGTGTGTATGTATGTGTGTGTGTGTGTTGCTCATTCTCTTTTTGTCTTTTGCTTGCTTGTTATACAATCAACACTGCAGATATTAAATAGGCCCTAAGATAAAGTATAACAGGAGCTCTTCTCGGAAATAGAAGGCACCATCAGTGTACACTGCTGCTGTAACCTCCTGAAGGGGCCTGGGTAAAGGTGCACAAAAGCAGATCTGCTCTAGCTTTTCTTTAAGCTGTAAGGTATTTGTAGTTCCACAGAAGGTCTCATTGTACTACTTAAATAATCTATTTTTATTATCCAGCACCATCAAAGTTTCAAAACGAAACCCAGTCTATCATTATAGCCTGTTATTTCAGCACCCAAGAGGAGCCAGGGAGGATCAGGTCCAGCCTTGACTACATGATGAACTTGAGGCTAGCCTGGGCTACACCATAAAATTAAGTCCAGAGTAGTCTACAGAAGAGACCATCTAGAAACAAAAAAAGTTTTAGAGGTAAATATTTACTTTACATACTTTGTATCTAGCCTTTTAGAACACTTATTTTTCTATTTGTAGGACATTTTTTTCTTTGATATAAAACAGATTTGGGTTAATGGATTTTAAAAATGTATACACACATGCACACACACACACACACACACACGCACGCATGCACACACACACACAAGCACGCACTCATGCGCACGCACGCACACACACATGCATGCACGCATGCACACATGCACGCACACACACGCACACACACTCACACACACGCACACACACACACGCACACACACGTGCAAGCGCACACACGCACGCACACACACGTTCTGGGGAATCATGTTTGCTCAGCAAGTACTTTGCCAACTTCTCCGTCTCCTCACAGACCTTCTCGCTTTCTTTTTGTAACAACACTTATTTAAAATTATGATCACTGCAGATGAACATTTGTAATACATACAGATAATTGATGGACCACTCTATATCATTATTAACACAAAAGAATATTAGCATAGATTTTCCCTGTGTTAGTGCTGAGCCCACGATGCAGGCTGCTCTGATAGCCCCAAACAAATAACTGTAAATATTGTCAACTTGTAAATTTTCAGATGGTTTGAAATTTTAATGTACTATTAAAAAACACTGGAAAGCACATTTAAAACGATCGATATTCCCTAATTGTGATGTATTATAGACAAGCTTACCAATTTTAAAACAATTTCTGGTCGTTGCTATTTCAAAGTCCAGTTACAATCAGTGGATGCGTGCTGGTGCTGTGCGCTAGGCCATCTGTGTTTTCCCACTGTGAACACAAATAGCAGCCAGTCGATTCCCATGCATCAAGTCCTTCATCTGTTTGATTCTATGTTCCTGTATTTCTTTAAGGGATTTACTAGTTTCCTCTTTAAAGGCCTTGATCATCTTCATAAGATTGGACTTAAGGTCATTATCTTACACTTCAGTTGCGTTCATATATCCAGGGCTTACTTAGTAGGAGAGCTGGGCTCTGGCGGTGCCATATTGCCCTGACTCTTGCTGATGGCATTCTCATACTGGCCTTCAGCCCCCTGGGTTTTGCAGTTATTCCAGGTTTAGATGCTTATTTCTGAGTTTACCTTTGTTGGATGGGTGGTTATTGGATGCTTCTCCCGCCTTGGTTTCTGTTTCCTCTGTCTTCTAGCCCGAGTGGCCTGGTGTTCTGGTGACTAGCAAGTCTTCAGGTCCAGTAGGATATCTCCTTGGAGGTTTTTCTGGCCTGTGTGGCCTCTGGGGTTTGGGGTACTAATCTTGCCTCTGGGGTCCCTAGTACCAGTGTGGCTTGGAGACCTGGACTCCAGGAAAGCAGGCAGAGTTGTGGCTGGAAGATAGAGTTCAGAGGGTGGTGTGGGTTTTAAGGGGACTTGGCAGGCAAGGGCTTGGGGCAGGAGGGTCTTACCTGGTTGTCCCTGGTGCCAGTGGGCCTTCAGGAATGTAGGCAGAGTTGTGGACTGGAAAGTGAAGCACGGGGAACAGGATGCAGTTACCCCGTGCATCTCTTTACTAATACAGGTTTTCCTGGTACAGTTTCACTTTGGGGCTTTAAAAATGCTGTCCAAAAAGTAGAGCAGTTTAACAATATATTGTCCTAAGTCTCCAATGTAGGCAGAAGAATTCTGATTCTGTAAATGTTTATTAGGGATAATTAATAGTTTTCTCAACCTTTGAACAAATGAAGCTTTCTATTGGGAAAAAAAAAATTGAGTCTTCAGCCTTTTCTGACCTCTGATGTTCTGTATCAAAATGCTATTTAGGTTTCATAAGCATGGGGAATACCACCTCATCCCCTTCTCTCCATACCTACTGTAAAATATCGATCTGAAGTTGTCTGTTTTATTCATCCCAGTTTTCAATGGGATCCTGAGACATGGAATCACAATCGAAAATGTAAAACATAATATAATTATATACCCCTTATATCCAAGCTCTCTTACTGTACCATTGGTACTATTTCCTGCTTCTATTGAATGGATATATCATCCAAATAGACAAAGGTATCCTAGCATCAGTGCATGTCTTGGCCCCTAAGGAAAAATCAATTGAAAGTAACCCGTCTACTCCGCCTGTTCCTACAGATGGACACCTTAGGAAATGTAACCTTTATAGAAATGAGAAGATCTCCCAAAAGGGAAGCACAGGCTAACACACATCCAACAGAATAACACAAGGGGATATTCTGCATCCCACCCTCTCATATCATCCAGTTTGGGTTCTGTGTTTATCCAGACATACATCAACTAGCGAGTCGTGGCTGTCATCCAAAGAAGAGCTATTTATTAGAAGGGAGGTTCTAGGAGCAGCGCGACATCATACGAAATAGCATTTAGTAACTGTGTATGTGTCCTGGTAAGGTGTCTGCAGAGCACGTAGAACCACGCCCTCCTACAAAGTATAAAAACCCCAATACTAAAGAGGGTTAAGGAATATCGTGCAGAAGAGTTTTTAAGTTTAGATATGTAGTCAGCTGAACTTTAATTAATTTTTGAGGAGAAAGCTATATGAACCGTTGCAGCACACTGTTGAGCATATATGGCTTACAGATGTGAGGTGATTTTTCTGGTTGTGTTTGGGAGAAGTTTATTTCTGATGCTCACTGGTCATGTTCACTGATCGTCCACTTCTGGCTTGTGTGTGTACTCCTGGATCTTCATTCATTCTGACTCCTTAGGAACCATAAATGTTCTTCACTCCTACTTTAGGCATTATAGACCTAAATATATACGCATTTCTACACACATGTAAGTTCAGTGCTTTCCCTGGGACATGCATCTGAAGGGGACTAAGCAAACAAGCATGAATTCTGAAAGAATTTCCCATTATAACATGCAACATTCTATTTAATGAGCATAAACCCTGCCTGTAATGTAAAATAACACAGAGTAATGAATGGTTTTGTGAATAAGTTTGAACCTTAGGATATTTTATTCTGGATTTTGATATCTGTTTATGTAAATACCTAAAGTTATAAAGGCGACTTTACTATTCACAATTCAGTGTTCTGTATTGGATTAATCATACAAATCATCATTCCTAAAAGATATTTAAGCCCTAGATTGGCCAAGCAAAAGTGGAAGGTGGAGTAATACTGTCAGAGCACTTTTCCGTTTTTCATTTTTGAAAATGCTTTAATTGAGCACATCCATTTCTCTGCATTCGCTCTTGCCAGGTCTGTACATTTGGGGACCGCTGCTGCCTCCCGCTATTTAATAACTATGGCAAAGGAACATTACGCAGAGATGGAAGACGGATGTGTAATTTTAAAATTGCTTGTGTGAGTGTGAGACAGAATTTGAGGACGGCTAGGGTCAGGTGGTTTTATGCTACGATTTATCATAAAACATTTTTTCTAATGTCTAGGAATAAGGATCTCTCAACCCTATTTTCAGCCTCTAATAAGTAAGGGAGAAACTTATAACAACTTAGATGAAGTATCACAGCCCTACATGCAAACTATTTGTGAAATTACCGATGTTAACAAAATCGAAACAGTAAAGGACCCAGACTATCTGTGGAACTACGTTAGAGCCAGCTGAGAGGCTTGTTGGTAGTGGCCTTGCTTTTCAACATAGAGAATGCTACAAAATCCTTTCCTTGTGCATTGTTAAATAAAATACGTAAGCATTTATCACAATAGTTAACACACATATATCATCTATTTACTATCTGTCTATCATTTATCATCATCTATCATCTATCATCTTCTATCATCATCATCTAATTGTTTGTGTTATATGAGTCTTTGCCCAGGATGACGAAGAACTTATGAGCTATCTCTTCCATCAATCCTTGAGTGCAGATTGCAGGTGTGAGCCATCACACCATGATTATATGTTCGATTTTAATTGACCCTAGTAACTGCTTGTACCTTTTATGAGGTAAAGTATGAAATTTCAACACACTTATGCAGTGCATGATGATGAGAGCTGAGCAATGGGTATACATCCCCACCCCAGACATTTATGTAGTTATTTACTTGGTATCTGGGAAAATTCACAATCATTTTCTAGCTCTATTAAAATATTCAGTTAATTCTAGTGGAGTTTTTGAAAGTGATATTTATCACCAACCACAAATAATAGAGTGCTTTTTTGTTTGTTTATTTGTTTGTTTGTTTTTCAAGACAGAGTTTCTCTGTATAGCCCTGGTTGTCCTGGAACCTCGTAGACCAGGATGGTCTCGAACTCAGAAATCTGCCTGCCTCTGCCTCCCAAGTGCTGGGATTAAAGGCATATGCCACCACTGCCTGCCTGAATAGAATGCTTTTTATATGACAATATTCTAGTAGATTTACTAACATTAACTTATTGCTGTTGGCTTATTATATTATTAGATATTAGCAGCACATAATGTCTTTAAACAAATCCAAATGGTTTGGCGGAAATTAGTCAATAAATAACTTTTTGAAGGTTTGCTTTTATCTTTTTAAAAATTATGTGTTATCATATATTTCTGTGTGGAGTTTGAGCTGAGCATATGAGTGTAGGTGTTGAGAAGCTAAGAAGTCACATCCCCCTGGAGCTCAGAGACAGTAGTGAGTCACCTTAAGTGGGTGCTGAAAGTCAAACTCCGTTCTCCTGTAAGAGTAACACACATTTTTAACTTCTAAGACACCTCTGCAGCCTCTAGCAGGTAACTTTTAATGCATCTTTTAATGGAACCGGCAGTGGTTACTGTATATATCTGAAATAAATGGCAGGTTTTTTTTTTATTAGATGTTTTCTTTATTTACAATATCTCCTTTCCTAGGTTCCCCTCCAAAATAAATAAATAAATAAAATAAAATAAAATAAAATAAATCCCAAAACTAAAACAAACCCCTGTTCCCTCCCCC